>NW_027531893.1:410227-537683 GCF_008692635.1 Crocuta crocuta
TATATATATATATACACACACACAGAGACTTTGGAGACTGCCTACCAAATAAGGTAATTAAAAGCACACATATGTGCATATGAAAAGGCATATATATTTATATAATAAAGGTATATATATCATTAGTGGGAAAAAGGTCTAAAGAAACTAAAAATAATGAATACTGATTAAAGATAATGATCATTTTTGAATTCTGTATCTTGTTATTTTTGACAGAAACAAGTTCTGAGAGAGGAAATAACATTTAGTAAAACCTTTCAGATTTAACCTTTTAGAGACAGTAAAATTGAATTATATAAATTATATTAAAAGTAATAGATGCTTCCCAGCTAAATCTCTCTCTGATATTGTGCAAAACTACTCATTTTCACAATCACTTTCTGTAAAGGAATTGTTGAAAATGGTTTAACTTAGTGAAATTAGATAATTGAGATTATTAATTATTAAGCTACAAAAAATAAGTAGAAAAATTATGATACCCAGTCATGTATTTTACTATGTAAAAGAACTCCTAGGGAAGATATTTAATTTCCAAGGGCAGAGGCATTTTTGCAGTTCTTGTCCAAGCAGAGTGCCTGACAAAGAATAGACACCCAACAATGTTTTCTTCATCTAAATCGACTAGACCTCTTTCATTTTACAAATCGTTTGTTAGAAAAGTTATTGATTTAACATCTGATCTCTTCCTATTCTTGACCCTATATTTTTTTCTTGACATTTTAATTTAGTGAAAGAAAGAGCATCAACTTTTAAAAAAGGGAGAATGTCTAATATTTAGTGAGGAGAGTTACTCTTTGATTTAATTTAACCTGGACCTGGAGGTAATGCACTTTGCATGTAAATGCACCAGAATGTAGAGTTACAACCAAAGGTGAGTCCCTCCCCAGAAATATTCCTGTTGACTCTAAAGAGGCTTACTCTCCAGATCTATTCTGCACTTAAGAGGGCTGTGATGCTGTGTCAGAGGCCGTGCCGGCTCCAACAGGTCCAGGGATCCCTGAAGGATGGACAGTGTCAGCGAAAGAGAGTGAGAGAGCCCAGAGATCCTTTCTGATCACCAGGCAGGCANACCAAGAGTTTCTCGACTAGTGGGCTCAGAATGGCTCCCAACAATGCTGGACATATCACTAAACTTAAAGTTTCAGTTTCTGTGCTACCAAATTCAGGGAATTTTTTGTGGAAATAAAGTGATGTTTGTGAAGTGCTTAATGCAATGCCTAAAATAGAGGAATAATTTTGTTTTTTATTGTTTGTAGGGATTCAGAAGTTAACTTTAGATACCAATCTACTGGCCATTCCAGCTGCAAAATATAACCTAAGGTCATGTAAACTGTTCTTCCTTGACACCATCGTTCATAGACTCAATGGAGTGATAGTATCACTGGTCAGACCCGTTGGAGGGTATATCATGAGTCTTGACTCAACTGGGACTTTAGGGTGCTGGGCCACAGTGGGCATTGCCAGGTCTAAGAGATTTATTTAGAGGTACTACAAATGGCATAGATGTTAAGTGGGCAAAATACTTTATCTACCTTTGTTTTTATCCTTTTACCTAACAGGATGCATATGTGTATATGAACATTCATCTTGGGTAAACAATCTGCCAAATGACTGTACAAACTCCTACCATTCAGATGTCAGAGTTTTAAGTAGCTCCCCCCTATTGTAACCAGGTTAACTTTAATAATATTGAAAGCTCTGCCTTCCAGGGGAGGGAATTGGGATGGAGGCATATGTTACAGAATACGTGTCTTTTTTCAGATCCTGAGACTAAGGTTTCAAACTTTAAGGTATTGTGCATATGCATATATTCGGTTTCTGAAAACATAATGTATTGAAGTAGTTAAAAGAATAATTTTATAAAGGTAAAGTGTAGCTTACAGATTTTAATCATCTCTCTTTGGTCCCTCCATAAGTGTCTGTCCGTCAAAATTTACTAAGAACTTTCATGTATAAGACCTTACTGCAGTGGAAAGATGCTATAGATCAAGGGATGTAGAACTTAGGATCTGTTTCCAGGGGATATCACATGTAAATATGATAACCAGAGAAAGAATTCTACCAGGTTTTTTTGATCAGTTATTATTATTAGTTTATTACAGTGTAGTTGACATACAATGTTACATTAGTTTCAGGTAAAATGACCTGGTTGTTACCTAGTTCAATAATGATGATCTTCATTTTTCATTAATTCTTCTTCTATGTTACTGTAGTGGTCTAGTTAATATAGGTGCATTATCAGTCATTTTATTTCTCATCCTGAAAGCAACTTTTGAAGGTTAAAGGCAATGGGAAAAGTCAGTGAAGCTAGGAAGTGTCTTGAAGAGAGGAAAGAGATTATCATCAAGAGAGAAGAAATGGGTAGTAACACAAGTGACACACAGAGGGAGTGTGGCTTATGGAGGAAGGCCCAGATGGTTCTTATTTATTCCTCCAACTCTGATATGGGACAGAATGTTTTCTTTACAACTCCATTTCCACATAAGTTGCCTACATTTTCCTACCCGTTGCTGTGGGATGGCAGTTGATTGCATTATTGTTCATAGACGTTGGTTCAACAGAACTCCATGCTCTAGGACAGCTTAAGTCCCTTCAACTTTCTCCTTGGTTCTTGCAAGAGGAGATTCTGATGCATGAGCCCCTGTCCAGGAACAAGGTTGGTTCTCTGCTTCTTCCTCAGGTTGAGTCACACAGTAACACCCCCACCCTCTATATCTACCTTTTATAGAACACCTTTCTTAGCCTCATCTTACATAACCTTTGGAGAATGAAAAACTTACTGTCTGTATATATTTGAAATATTCTTTGAGTGTTGTTTTCTTTAATTGCTTGTTATGGGGAAAGGTGACTGAGAAATACATAAACAAGCTGAGGAGTGAGGAGATACACTAACATGCAGAATAATGCTTTGATATATTTTTGCAACATAAAGTTAATCCACAAGATCCCCCCACTATGTTGCACTGGAGATGGACTGGAAATATGGCTCCTTTCTTTGTATTTTTGTATGCTACCTATCAATCCTTACACACACACACGTACATCATTCTCTCTCCTCTCAACACAATGGGGACTATCCATGATTCCTCTTTGACAATAATTAGCAAAACAAGGTGATACAATCTGCTGCACACTAGGCAGTAAGCTTGTAGTTGCAATTGTAGGACTCACATCATTTATTTCTTAGCTCTTAGGCATCAGGTCTTTTTTTACCTAGTGTCCAATATCTTAAAAATGATTGTTCTACTTTTTCTTTTTTTTTATATTATTATTTTAGGCAAGAGGGTAGATTTGCTCCCTCTTCTTCCAACTTGCCTGGAAACATTGCAAGATTTTAAATAGAGAATGACTTGATGGATTTTGAGAAACAGTCTACAGTGTGGACACTATTGAACTATAGCAAACTTGGAGACAGGCAGAGTCAAATAAAGAGGCTTTACCACAGGTTAGGTGAGATTGCCTCATGTGCAGCAGAGACTAAGTAAAGAACTACTCAGAAGAATTAGAGGGAATAGTGGTTGGAGCTCATATGGGCTGATTAATAGTGCCTTTTTCTACCAGCCATACTGGAAAACCTCATAATTCATGGAGCACTGGGTAGAATAATCAGAAGTTTCTTCCTCAGTAGCAGTGAATAATTAGACCTAGACCAAACACTGCTCTGAATTGCCCTAACAAATGATAAAAGCACGAACAAAACTGTAATTTAACCACATCCCAGAACAAAGCTCAAGAATATTTATAGGGATGGGGCGCCTGGGTGGCTTAGTCGGTTAAGCGTCCAACTTTCACTTAGGTCATGATCTCGCAGTTCGTGGGTTCGAGCCCCGCATTGGGCTCTGTGCTAACTGCCAGCTCAGAGCCTGGAGCCTGTTTCAGTCTGTGACTCCCTCTCTCTCTGACCCTCCCCTGCTCACGCTGTCTCTCTCTCTCTCCTAGAAATAAATAAAACATTTTAAAAAAATAAAAAAAAAAGAATATTTATAGGGATATAAAAATATCCAGCATCCAGCAAGACCAATTCACAACTTCCGGCATATAATAGTTACCAAGCATGCAAAGAAGCAGGAAAATGTGATCCATAATGACGAGAAAAATCAATCAACTGAAATGGAACCTGAACTGACACCAACATTAAAATTAACAAAGGACCTTAGAAGGGTAATTATAACTGCATTCTATATGTTGAAGAAGCCAGAGGGAAGGTTGACTATATTAAGTAGGGACATGAAACATATTTTTAAAAGATCCAAATAGAACTTCTTTCTGGAAATGAAAACGGCAATGTCAGAGATGAAAACTACACTGGATGGGATAATGACAAAACACATGTTGCAGAAGAAAAGTAATGAACTTGAAGACAGCAATAGAAACCGTTGAAAATGAAACACAGAGAAAAAGGACAGTCAGAAAGAATGAACAGAATATCACAGAGCTGGTGGTCAACTTCAAGTGACCAAATAGACATGCAATTGAATTCCAATGAGAGGAGAGAAAGGAGAATGGGACAAAAACATATCTAAAGAAACAATCACTGAACATTTTTCTGAATTTAATCAAATTATAAGTCCACATAGATTCAAAACTTCAATACATGCCAAGCATATGACACATTAAGAAGACTACACCTAGACATATTGTAACTAAATTTCTTATAACCGGTGAAAAATAAAAAATCTTAAAAGCACATGAAATATTTAAAGAACTGCAAATTGAAGCCACAGTAAGATACCACTGCATACCTGTCAAAAGAGCTAAAATTAAAAACAAACAAAAAACAAAAACAAAAACAAAACTGATCGTAGGAAGTGTTGGTGAAGATTTTAAAGAGCTGGAACTCTTGTACAGTGTTTGTAGGGTGGCAAAATCATGTAATGTTTGAAACCATTTCAGTCTTCCATCCTTGGATTTCTCCCATTGTAGTACATATTTCAATTTATTATAAATACCTGCTTCTTTTCTTGTATATCCCATCAGAATTTCTATACAGTTAGGTATCACATCTGGCTTACTTACCATCATATCCTCAGGAATTAATACTACACCTGACATAATGGAAACTTGAAAAATATTTGATGAATGAATGAATGAAGGGACTAATGAATGAAGGGAGTGATGTCTTTTTAAGAGGGCCAGGTGTTCTAGGGCACTGGTAGTGATGCAGGCCGGGATCCATGACTGAGTGAAATCTTCATAGAGGAGCTTCATTGTAAGTGTTCCTGGGAACTACACTTGTGAGGAAACAGAGAAGCTGGAATGGTCAGAGAGAGATTGAACTGTGACATATTTGCATTTGGTCCCATGGGGTACTCTGGATGTAGGATGGACATTCCAGGTGCCCAAAAAGAGGCAAGGGAGGTGGGCTTCCATATCCCCATATCTACTATTTTGTGGATGAGGTGAAATCTTGAATGAGGCAGCTCATTCAGTAGGACAAGTTCCAGAGAAGGCTCAGGTGTGTGCCCTCAGCCTCCAACATGCCCAACAGCTGGGGGATGAGAGTTATTGAATTTGGAAGGGGATCTGGTCCATCGATGGATGCACTGCATCAAGTGATAAGGCCATGCATTTCAACATGAAGCAGAAGGTTCATGCTTGCTTATGAGGTGAAATCTTGTGATGGCCTGGGAATCCAAGTGAATAGACTATCATGTTCTGAATACTCTTCCTTAACTGAAGCTTCTGCTTTCAGAACTATTTGTAATATACAGTGGAGAAAGCACTAAATTAACCTTTTCAGCTAACAAAGATAAACTAGAAGTGTCAAACGACTTGTGATCCAGAGTCTTCTGGTAGAAATAAATATTGGCTCGATAGAGAGGAAAATGTGAGAGACAGCTGTCTGGCTAAGAGGAATGGCATTCAACTGCTGTAGAATTTTGTAACTATGAAGTAAATTTTAAGAGGTAAAATCTCTGGGGCTGAAAGTTACATTTGAGTATATTTTTCTCCTCTCCCATAGTCCTTTGGGAGCCTCAGCTTTCTTCAATGACATCAAGTTTACTTCATAGGAAAGAGATGATTTTTTTCTACCAGTTTCCACATCCTTCTGTTAAAAAAATATTTTTTCATAGTTCAGAGCAAAATTTGCTCCATAAATTATTTTCAATTTTTTTCCTGTAATTGAAACTGAATTTCTCACAGATGGTGATAAAATAACCCTTTCAAAATCTCTTCTTCTAAAAGGGGATACAAGAACACTGTTACCAGTGAAATGGTTTCTATTTATTTTATTCTGGTTTCATCTCCTTCTGCTACTCAATTTTCAATCTGGCCTTTGCATGGATAACAGAGGATACAAAATATAATGCCAGAAGGACAAAGGGTATTAATCAAATTCATCTTCTGATTAAGACAGCAAATTATAAATCAAACATCTAAGTTTTTTAAAATGAAAGACAGTTTTTAATAATGGCTTTATTGTTTTTTTAAATTTTATACAGATTTAAAATCTTGTTGCATATCATAGAGGTTGAGAATAAATATCTGAAAAACCTTGTTTAAATCCTAGCTTAAACACTCATTAATTTTGTGACTTTGAGCAAATACTTATCTGTCTCAAGTTCTTCATATATAAAGGAGAAAATAATAGTACCCATTTTATCAGGTTGCTACAGGATTAAATTTGCTAATATGCATAGAAATAAATTATAAACTATTGAGAACTATTCAACTATAAGTGATCTAGGAAATCCTGTTCTCTAGAGTTATAATCACTCACACATCATTTCTTAAAAACATGCTAAATGATGTTTTGTATGCCTAGTATTCTTGAAATATTTTTAAAATATTTTTTATTTGGGGGTAGAGGCAGAGAGAGAGAGAGAGAGAGAGAGAATCCTAAGCAGGCTCCATGCTGTCAGTGCAGAGCTTGATGCAGGGCTCTATCTCACAAACTGTGAGATCATGACCTGAGCCAAAATCAAGATTCAGATGCATAATTGACTGAGTCACCCAGGTACCCCTATTTTGTATTCTTAATGTTATGAAAATAATTGANAACTATGTAAACTTACACAAACCTGGGTCTCCACAGCAAGGTTATGTTCAATAAAGTTTGCTAGATTACATAAATTTGTCTCCTTAAAAATGTTTTATCAACTATCTTAAAAAGAAATTTGTGTTGGAATGACCAGGGGGAAATCAAACCTCATTTTTCCTTTTCATTCTAGAACTGGAATTGAGATATTTATCAAAACCCAGAGAGATAGGCAGCCACAGGATTGAGGAAAAGTTAACTACTTTCACATCTGCATCATCATCATCAGTTCTCTGTCTCACTTTTTAATGTTTATTTATTTTGAGAGAAAGAAACAACACATGCACGTGTGTGCAAATTGGGGAGGGGCAGAAAGAGAGGGAGAGAGAGAACCCCTAGCAGGCTCCCTGCTGTCAACACAAAGTCTGATGTGGGGCTCCACCTCACATGGTGAGATCATGACCTGAGTCAAATTAAAGAGTTCGACGTTTAACTGACTGAGCCACCCAGATGCCCCATGAGTTCTGTTTTAACAGTATTTGGTATTCCCCCTTTTAAGAACCCTTCTCACTCTTTTTTTTTGTTTTGTTTTCTCATTTGGTTAGTATAATCTGGAGCATTTTGCTAACTTGGGAGGAGGTATCTTCTCACTGGACCTTAGAAACTTTATCTAAAGTGAGGGCCATGCACCACCTGGGTGCTTATTGGAACATAAATCTTGGACACAACCAAGACATAAGAAATCAGAATCTGAATTTTAACAAGATCCTCAGTTGTTTTGTATACACATTAAAGTTTGAAAAGCACTGTGATATAATGCCTAGGAGAACTCAGCAGAAGATCATGGACTGCATGTTATTTAGAGAGAAATTCTGTTCTTGTTACTCTTTTCATGGAGTTTATTTCCTAAGGTTTGTTTGTATGTTTGATTGATTGATTGATTGATTGATTGATTGATTTGGAATCAAAACTAAATATAGAAGAAAGAAATTGTAGTTAGGTAAGGCTAGAGAAGGTAAAGAACCTCTTGAAACTTGTTATTCATTCCTAGGATAGGACATTTGGTGATGCATAGTTGGACCATTGGCCTTGTCCTCTGCACAAACATTTCTAGGAGCCCCAGTGAGTTGCCAGCTTATAATTTAGTGACTCACTGTTCCAACCATGAGAGGCAGAACCATTCTTCTTTCTCATTAAGTTATATCAAGCATATATTTAACAATAAATCATTTGGCTGTATTTTATGGTAAAAATTATTGCTCTTATTATTAAAAACAGACATCAGTGTTTCATTGCTCTCCTCATGGTATCAGTGGGTGGGAAGAGATGAGAGTTTGTCACATAATTATGTTCTTTCTTTTTATTTCATTATTTTTAATTCTCAATTCCTTTGCCATTTAAGAAAATGAAGCAATCCAATACTTCTGTCCTGCAACACCACTATTCAGGTGGATTGTGTAAACTTTACTGTGTGTAAATTCCAAGCTCGTTTAATACCAAAGTCTGAAGAGAGAGAATGAGATAAATCCAATTTGGGTCAGGTGCCTGTTTCTGATCTAATCAGTTGTGGTCTGAAGCATGTTCCATCATGGATTCCATGAATTCATTTCTTTGGTATGCTTGAGGATGACTAATCCATTTAGGGTAGATGGTATAAAGGATCCACTGAATATCTCTCCAATCCCACCTCTTTGGAAGTTCCCATCTTGCCCACAGAGGTAGACCCCTCTCATCTCTGTTCATGCTGTATAACTCCTACTTCCATGATTGCTCTGCTGCAAATACTCACAAAACAAAAATGCCTTCATAGAAGTAATCGTAACAACAACTTCAGACCACAACTGATTAGATCAGAAACAGGCAGCTTCTTTGCCAGATTGCTGACATTCTTACATAAAAGTGATTTTTCTAAATACCTTGGAAATTAAGGCATGCCTTTTTTTAGGTATCCACAGCCCTGTTCTCCTGTGGTTGGAAAAGGGTTCCCACATCTCTCACCCTCACTTTCTGATTAATGACAAGGACTGGCTAAAAAGCTGGCTGGATTTAGGGGCTGAGGCCATCAGCTACAGAACCAGTAAAGTGACTGACATCATCAGGAATTAGAAAGTCATATCCCTTCGTCAGGAATATCTAGTGGTTATGAAAAGGGTATCTTCAGACTTTGCAGATAGCTTAGTCAATATTACAGAAATTTCATCTGAGGACAGTTTGCAGGCTCAGAACAGCTCACAGGGATACTCAATTCTGCCTCTTCTCAGAATTACTTCTTCTATTTAGAATTCAGTGTCATTGTACAGCCATTCACTTATATATTTACCATGTTGGGAAAAATATATAGAAATATATCAATGGTCATAACAGAGAGTAAGGACAGAAAGAGAATGGCCCCCAATGTATGTTCTCCCCATACATCCCACCTGCCCCATGAGCTTAGAAGCCAGCTCTAAAATGACACCATGGTTACATATGCTAACTTATAAGGATTGATCAAATAATCTGGCTGGTAAATCATGAAGAAAATCAGAGCAAGAGATCCTAAGGAAACTACAATATCTCTATTTGTCATCTGAGTGACCAATTTGGTATTATATATGACAAATTTAAGACTGCTACTGATAGCTGAGATGTTTGTTGAAATATAGATTCCTGGGCCAGGATCTTCTGAATCTGAAGTATCAGGAAGGAAGGCCAAAAATCTATATTTATTGTAAAGCTCCCAAGGTGATTCTTATGCAGCCAGACCTGTCCTTTGACTGAAGTTTGGGAATGAAACTATCTGAAAATAATAATAGTTATTTTAGACTGGCAGAGGGGAAATCAATCAAACCAGTGGTTTAATTGCAGTTTGTACATAAAGAGATAGATCGATTAAGTGTATTTCCCATTTTAAAATCATCAGTTTTGCTTGTACCATATAAACAAAAAGAAGCACTTTTTTCTCCCTAAATAAAAGTAAGAAAAAAGGCAAAATTAATCAGTTGAATTACAAATGTCAACAACATTTGAGAAACACTAAGAATTGTGTCAGCCAAAAAAAAAAAATGATTCTTGCTGTTTCTTCTTTCCGCCCATTACCTCTAAATAAAAATAAGGTTTACTTTACGTCTACCTTGCTGGCACATAATAATAACTTTCCTGGGTAAGCAGAAGACTGTAAGATTAGTGGCCAGTGATACTAATCTTTACAGTCCACCGCAACAAGAGGTGGCTCAGCTTGTCAGGAGTTGAGCACATAACTTAGGCAGCCAGTTGCTTATGAGTCAAGAGCATCTTTGTATTCCAACCTTTCCTCTGAATTTTAAAATGTCAAGGTTTTCTCTAGGGAGATATTTCACTCAACCATATTACCTAGGAAGTCAAGGAAACATAGAGGTAAAATCAAGAATGCCAAAAGTAAGAGTGGATCTCTTCTCTGTCATTCTGGGGTGTCTAGTGCATGTGAGTCTTCCCTAGTAGAGGAAGATCTAAGAGATCACCCCTTAGGACTGGGACGGAAGGGGTCCTTAGAGAAAGTCACAGTGACAATTAGGAGTTTTCTCTTGGAGGCATAAATACATTAAAACCAAATGAAGTGTCAGAAGAGATATCAGATTTCAGTAGTGCATCCCAGGAAGATCTTGCTATATTTTAATCTGAAATGAGGAGTAAAATATTACATAAGAAAAACTAAATTATACAAATTTTATCAGATAAGGATTTTCACTGGCTCACTACTGATTCCACCACCATTAATACTGGCTACCATTTACTGAATGACAATTGTCTACTAAACAAGGGACCTGGAGCCAAGAATTTCACCCCAAATACTATGACCTTATAAAAACTAGGAAATTAAGTCTATGGTAAGAGTAAACTCACCAATGGTTCTTCACATAGCTAGTGGAGGAGTCTGGATTTGAACCCAGATCCATCTTGATTCCAAAGGCTGAACTCTTGCTTACATTCATTAGTGTTTTCCAAATATAATGATATAGGAGGCATCATTATTTACTGAATACTCACCAAGGGTCAACCAGTTTGCATGTATCATTTTATTCTTATTATAACACTATTAAATAGCTATTATTTCTGTTTTGCCAGAGGAGTAGACTAAAACTCAGAAATTAAATAACTTGTTCAAGGTCATATAGTTTCTAATTTGCAGAGATAAAATTTTAATACAGGTCTGTCTGACTCATCTTTTCTTCTGAACAACATAGATGTGCTGGAAACAGTGGTGGGTGTTTGAATTGCTTGCTTTTGCAAAACATGTTTCATGAAAACGTTTCATAAATAATATAAAATTCATTAAAAAGAAAAACACTGGTATTTCCATCGTTTCCTTTTGCATCTCTTCACAGTCTTGTCAAAACAGACTCTGGTTTTCTAACATTAAATCTTCTATGTATGTTGGGACATGAAGGCAAACTAGTGATAGAAGAGAAAAAAAATGAGAGATTTTTTGTTTGATTAAATCACAGAAAGACCAATTTTATTATAAAGAAATCGAAACCACAGAACCACTGTCTTCATGTGCTGAAAATATTAATTTGAATTCCCATAGAGGAAAACTTAATCATTATAGGTAGGGGTTTCTCATGAAATATATCAATCTTTACTGATTTCATGGAAACTCAAAGCAGGGTAACATCTGGGAGATAAAACTGTATGGTAGTCCATCATAAATCTATGAAAATCCAGAGGATAAATTGGATACAGGTACAACACAAAATCCATAAAAAAGAGTAAAGTCATTATTGTCAGGCAAGTATGAATCTTGCCTTTTCCCTTACAGAGTTAATTTCATACTCTGTCTTTATTAACAAACCAACACAACATGGGTCCACCAAAGTGGTATGTAAGTTATCTGCTCCTTCTACATTCATTGCAGTAAAGAAGAAGTCTGTAGGAAGCCTTGTTCAAAAAGTGAAGTTGTTGGGTAATTCCAACAGTTCAGATATCTGCCATCTGATAAGCAAGAAGACCATCTGCAGCTCTGTAGACCATACTGCACCACAGTAAATGTGTGGTGAGTGAATTCCGGAGTGATTCTGGGTGAGATGTGCAGGCTGTTCGGTACATATCACCAGTCACAGCTGTAATAGTATTTTTTTCTGTTAGAGCAATTTCTTTTTCATATATTCATAGGGTTTACGTCAAGAAAGAAAATGTTCTTCCTTCCAACAGCTTCTGATTGACCTATTTTGTCAGCACACCCTGCTTTCCTGAGATATAAAAAAATCTTGTAAATTTTAAAAAATAATAATTTTTGTTTTCCATCCCTACTGAAGGAGAAAGAATAGAAATTCTTGGCTCTGCTAAGTTTGTTGCCCTGATTATCAATCCACACTTCCCAGTCCTGTTAACAAAATGACAAACTTGGTAAGGAGATTGCCTAGCAGCTTCTATTTTGTCCTGGAGATTCCTAAACTCTTATAAAAAAAAAAAAAAACACTGCAGCTCCAAATTCAGTTAGGGCTGGCTTGGCTTTAAATTTGGTAAATAACTGCATTTGTACATTAGTATTTTCTCTCTCTCCCTTCATTCCTTCCTCCCTCCACATTATGTGTGGACATGTGTGTGGGGGGGAGGAAGGAGCTACTGATTTAAAAACATCAAAACATACTCTTCCTGCTGCCTACAATGAGCTTTTGAGAAGCAATAGTTCATTTTATCACTTGGAAAATATGTCAGTTTCCAAGAGGGTATATAATATAGACCACTATATCAAAATATATAATTTTCCCATTTTATTTTTTAAAATATTTCATTTATTTTTGAGAGAGAGATAGAGACAGCATGAGGAGGGGAGGGGCAGAGAGAGAGGGAGACAGAATCTGAAGCAGGCTCCAGGCTCTGAACTAGCTGTCAGCACAGAGCCTGATGCGGGGCTTGAACCCACGAACTGTGAGATCATGACCTGAGCTGAAGTCAGACACTTAACCGACTGAGACACCCAGGTGCCCCTAATTTTCCCATTTTAAAATATGGAACACACTGCTATTATTCTAGCTTTGAAATTAACCTGTAGTATACACACACACACACACACACAGACACACACACACACACACACGAGCAAGTGCTTCCAGTGCCTCCAATGTTCCTCTCTGTAGAATAAGGAGGTTAGGCTATTGTTAACAGCCTTAGTAGGATTACTTACTGTTCAACCAGTATGACTCCCTCACCTACTTCTTAGGGAGGAACATGTTTCTTTTCCTCTTTGTGACTTGCTTCAGCCAATGGAGTGTGGGAGAAGTCACCATCTGTGAGATCCAACAGCTAGAGTTCTCGTGCCTAAGCTTGAAGAAACATTGCATGTTTTTATTCACATACCTGGGATCTTTGTCATTAGAAGAATATCCCAAGATAGTTGAGGACCTAGATGAGACTCATAAAGCAAACTTGGCTTGATCCATAATCTGATGCAGATGACCAGTCCCACAGCACATAAACTGAGACAAAGCCACACCAGGTGACCTTTTAATATGAGAATAAATGATTGTCATTTTATCCTACTGAGTTTTAGGGTATTTAGAAATATATTGGCATAGTTGGTAGCATTAATATTCTGTGATTCTATGATTTATTTCAAATTATGCCTATCAACCACTTATTAATCTTAAAGAGACATAAGGTATGCATCTGAATAATAGTATGATTTCTTGGTAACTTTCAGCGTTTTTGTTTTTCATGCATTTTTCTGTATGTGCTACTGTAGTATAGGCTTAATTGAGTGATTTAATATTAATAAACCATCTTCTGTAACAAGCACATATTAAGGAGTTAGATGAGAGTTTCTTTTCAAAGGAGTGTCCTCAACTCCAAAACTTTTTACATCATGTTCTGACAAAATTACCCGACTTCTCTAAAGGAGTTGTACCAAGGTTATTTAAATATCTATTTTTCCCCTCTGACCTAGCATAGGAATGAAGGACTTGGAAATTTTGACAAATGTACCAGTAGCCTATGAAAAATCTTAGTAGTGATTAGAATGGTCATATCAACATCATATCTAGTTGATTTTGTGCGTTAGGATGGTTGATGCAGCAGGTGATTTTAATGTCAGTGGTTCTCTACATGATTACCTCAGGGTTTTGACCCTAAGCATCTTTTGATGCTTATGTGGAGAGAAATGAACGCTCAATATAATAAATTCAACATTGTCATCACCAAGGCTAATTGAGTGGTAATCCCCCAACAATGCTCAGAAACTCTCAAATTCTTACCTTTCAGTGTTAACTCCTTCTATTCACAGGTCACTTCTTGCATGCACCAAAAAGAGGCTCTTAGAGCCATGTATTTCTACTTGCCTCAAGGAATTAACTTAGCTGCTCTCCCTATTAGCATACTTTGTACACTTCATTACCTCAGAGACCTTGCTGAAAATGTGACCCTGTGTAACTGTTGTTGCCTTCTTTGTGAATTGAAAGCTAACCAAGCTTAGAGCTAGATTAAGTGGCATGGAAATTTAAGAAGACAGCTGGTGCTCTACTCCCAAATGGAAATACTACACTCATATCTAATATTTCATTCTTATGCAGTAGAGATATATTAGGGCCCAAGAGAAACCGCACAACAAGATTCTTTCAAGCATCAATAATCTCCTTCTCTTACTGGTTAGTCATTGGAAACTTGGCCTTAGATCACCATTGACCATTACGATAGGAAGGAGAAAAAGGAAAATTCTCTCTTTCTCTCTCCACCCACCCTGTTGTCTCTCCCCCCGACACACCCCCACCCCATATCTACATATCTCCTAGAAATACAGAGAAAGGCTAACTTGTTTATTTTAAGGGAGGAAACCCTCCCATAAAAAATCAGACCAGGCTGCTACAAATTGAAAATCAGATTTTTCTCTTATTAGCGCTGATAGTAGCAAAATGCTTTATAGTCACTCATTGGTTATTTCTTTGCAACCTGATTATGCTATGCAGAAAAATAAATTCTTTAAGATTCACCCTCCATGAGCCAAAACCACAGATGAGTTTTAAAATAACAGAAATTAGCACAAATGAGAGCGTGTTTTCATACTGGCTATTTTAAATATTCATGAAGAAGGCTGTTAATTTACTTTTGACTACTCTCCACATTTTCTGACATGAATATTTTCTGTCTGAATGCATATTTTACTCCTTGAGAAAGATAATGGGCAGTGGAAGGGAAATAACATTATTGATCACCTACACCGAGGATTTTGCTATGAGAGCAATATAAAATTTTTTCATCTAATTCTTTAAACTTTGATTTTGCTGCCTATCAGGATAATAATTATACGTTACCATTATTATATAATCTTCAATGCTCAAAGAATTTGCATACTTTTTAATTCAGCCATATGGTAGAGGCCATTAAGTCTCTACCATATCTATATGGAGGTATATATCATACAGCCATTGTTACATTTTTCTTCTTGCCTTTGCAAACTTATGACACGTAAAGTCACTCAGTTTTCTTCGGAAGAGTCAAGTCCATGTCATCACTGCATTCTCTCCTACATCTCTGAAAGTGTGTGTAGAATGAGAACAACTTTCTTCCTGTCTCCAAACCACTTCTAGCCTAGACAAATGTTTCTGATAACTAGGATTTACCCGAGTAACCCTTTGAGAACTTCATTTACTTTGTCAGATGACTTCTTTGGCCAATCAAATAGCAATTTTCATGATGGTAGCATTGATGCTGAGACAAGTTAACTAACTTTTCCAACATTAGACATCTAGGAAGTTGGTTAGCTACAATCAAATGTTGCTTTATCTTATTCCATTGACTTCACATTGACTTATTATTTATACAATGAAGGCAATAATAGCACTTGATTCTGAGCATAGCCATGAGGATTACATTCATACAGGTCAAGCTTTGAGCACAATGTCTTACAGACTACACGCTAAATAAAATAGATTTGAGCTATACATAACTCTATAGGTCATGTGCAGTGACTGAACCTGAAATAGGACAGCAACCTAGAGGTGATAAAAGGGGCATTTCATACTAGTCAGCATTGTTAACTCTAGTTAACTCTAGGCAAAGAGTTCTTCTAGAAAATACAATGCCAGTACTTATTCACCAAATATTTTACTTTATTTTATTTAAAATTTTTTTAATGTTTTATTTATTTCTGAGAGAGAGAGAGAGAGGGAGAGCGAGAGAGAGAGGGAGAGCGAGTGAGAGCATGAGCAGGGGAGGATCAGAGAGAGAGGGAGACACAGAATCTGAAACAAGCTCAAGGCTCTGAGCTAGCTGTCAGCACAGAGCCCAACATGGGGTTTGAGCCCACGAACCGTAAGATCATGACTTGAGCCAAAGTTGGACGCTTAACCACCTGAGCCACCCAGGCAACCCCTGCCACCAAATATTTTATAATTTTCATTACTTTTTTCTCCCTCTGATTTTAACTGGCACTGATGTTGGTTTGGTATTGTCTAAACACTTAGAATGCCTCAAGTAACTGAGGTCTCCACAATAAATTCACTTAAAAATAAAAGAAGTAGTTGTACTACTCCTTTGTGCTCTTCTGCCCAAAAATAAATTGTATTTGGAGTTGATGACCTATTGGGTAGGCCATAATGTGGTTTTATGAGTGGCTTTTTCATCAGAAATAGCCTGAGAAAGGTGAATAATAATGTCTTATTCCTAACCAGACTGATGAGAGTCTGTTTAGGAAACCAGACCAAAGGGAAGCATGGTGCCAAAGATGGTTTTGCTTGTTTGTTTTTGAGAAAGAGAGAGATAGAGAGAGACAAAGGGAGAGAGAGAGAAAAGGAGGGGGGGGGAGAGAGAGAGAGAGAGAGAGAGAGAGGAAATCCCAAGTAGGCTCTTTTCTGTAAGGGCAGAACCTGATGCAAGCTTAATCCCACCACCCTGGGATTATGACCTGAGCCAAAATCAATAGTCAGACACTCAACTGACTGAAACACCCAGATGCCCCCAAAGATGTTTTTATCTAATATTCATATTTAGGAGATGGAAGAAGAAAGAAGTTAAAAAAAGAAAAAGCAGCTGACCAAATGAGAATGAGAAGCACTGTGAGAAAAATCACAGAGGAGGAAGCTGAGGGTAGACTATTAAGGGGAGAAAGATCCAGGAAGGAGAAACAAGCTGTGATATCAACTGACCCTGGACAACACTGTAAAGGTTTAGAGCCAAACCCAAGTCATTAGAAAAAAAGGTGGGGAAATGATAGAGAAGATCAAGTCAGCCAACTTGGCAGTTCACAGAGGTGGGAAATAGACTTTCAGCAAGACCATTTTCACTGGACTTCCTTGGGACTTAAAATTCATGTGACAAGTGGTCAAAGGAGTGGGTTTATATCAGATTAAAGACACTTAACTACTTTGGGCCGCAGTATCCAGACCAACTTTTTCTCTAAGTGTAAAAATTACTGGATTTCTTCCCAACAAACTATGAGTATCATTATTAGTTCTAAATTCCATCAAGGACTAGTTTGGATGAGTGAGTCAGAATGGATGTGAATGGAGCAGATGAAGAGAAAAAAAAGGGAGAGGATAGAGAATGTAGGAGAAAAGAAAGGGAAGACATAGATAATAACAGAACGATAAAGAGAGAATTGCACTAGCAGAAGTGCCCAAGGCCACCATCAATTACCGTAGTTTACCAGCCTTTTCTTAAAGATACAACCTTACACAATTCTCTCAAGAAGAATTTTTTCTTCCCTTATCACAAACATGATACAGGAAAAGTCAAGGGAGAATGTGGTGGTGGCAATGGCAGAATTTGGAAAACAGTCATAAATGATGGGATAAATTATTCTGTATCATGAAACCGGAAGAGATGGTGGCAAAATGGCCATGATTTTTTTCCCTTTGGCACATGATTGTCCTCTTTGGCTACAAAAGGTAACATTAGAAATAGTTTTGTTATTATTCAGGGAAGGCTTTTCAGTCTTTGTTTTCAGAGAATACCGTATGACCTCCAAGTTGTCAGTGCAATCTAACCTCTGTTCCCTCATTTCATCCTCACCATAACTGTGGGAAATTGTTAGGGAGGTTTTATAGTTTGTCCTTTGTTTAAAAAAAAAGAGAAGAGAAGAGTAAAGAAAAGAGAAAAGGAGAGGAGAGTGAAGGGGAAAGGAGGGGAGGAGAGGGGAGGGAGGAGAGGAGAGGAGAGGAAAGGAAAGAAGAGTCCAGGTGGTCAGTTGAGCATCCAACTCTTGACTTCAGCTCAGGTCATGATCCTAGGGTCATGGGATTGATTCCTGGTCGGGTTCCGGGCTGAGCATGGAGCCTGATTAAGATTCTCCCTCTCTTTCCCTCTGTCCCTCTCCCCTACTCACACTCTCTAAAATAAAAAGAAAAGTGAGATAAAAGATTGTTAAATGCTAATTGACCCATTAATTATTTACAAGTGTGTTGTTTAATTTCCAGATATATGGGATGTTTCCTAGCTATCTTACTTTTATTAATTCCTAATCTGACTCTGTTATGATCAGAGAATACATTTCATATGATTGTGATAATTTTAAACTTTTGAAATGTGTTTTGATCTAGCTTGATGAACCATATGAACCTGAAGAAAATGTGTATTCTTGAGTGGCTGGGTCTAGTGTTTTAAAGTAATGACATTTAAGCAATGTACTGATTAATTGTATTGTAATTATTTGTAGGTATTCTGTCAATTGCCAAAAGACAATTCAAATATCTTACTATAACCTTTAAGTCTATAAAATTTTGATTCATGTACTTTAAAACTGTGAATAGGCACACAAACACTACAAAATTTTAAATCTTGCTGATACATTGTTCCTTTTATCATTATGAAATGTCCCTCTTTATCTCCAATAACACCATTTGTCTTGAAAACCATTCTGTCACATATTAAAATAGTCAATCCACAGTCTTCTTATATCTGTGTTTGCATAGTACAATTTTTCCATCTATGTACTTTCACCTACCTGCCTACTTCTTTATATTTAAAGTATATCTTTACCTACGTCTTTAAGGAAAACTCTCCAATTTTGTCAAAATTTAAAACTTTCTACTCTTTGAAAGACACTATTAAGAAAATAAAAAGTCATAAGGAGAGGTACCTGGGTGGCTCAGTCAGTTAAGCGTCCAACTCTTGATTTTGGCTTAGGTCATGATCTCACACTTCGGTTCATGAGATCAAGCCCCGTGTCAGACCCTACACTGACAGTGTGGAGCCTGCTTGGGATTCTCTCTCTCTCTCTCTCTCTCTCTCTCTCTCTCTCTCGCTCTGCTCCTCCCCTGCTCTCTCTCTGTCTCTCTCTCCCAAAATAAATAAATAATAAAACATTTAAAAAAGAAAATAAAAAGCCAAGCCACAGACTGACAGAAAATATTTGCAATATATAGTTGAATCTTGAACAACATGAGTTTGAACTGTGTAGTCCACTTTCATGTGGATTTTTTCAATAAATACAGTATAGAACTATAAATATATTTTCATTATGACTTTCTTTTCTTAAAAAAAATAATGTTTATTTGAGAGAGAGAGAGAGAGCACAAGCAGAGGAAGAGCAGAGAAAGAGGGAGACATAGAATCTGAAGCAGGCTCCAGGCTCTGAGCTGCTAGCATGGAGCCTGATGTGGGGCTCGAACTCACGAGACATGAGATTATGGCCTGAGCCGAAGTTAGACGTTCAACCGACTGAACCATCCAGGCGTCCCTCCTTATGACTTTCTTAACAACATTTTCTTTCTCTAGCTTACTTTATTATAATAATATATAATGTAATATATATGACATACAAAATATGTCTTTTTTTAAATTTTTTTAATGTTTTATTTATTTCTAGGAGAGAGAGAGAGAGAAACAGTGTGAGCAGGGGAGGGTCAGGGAGAGAGGGAGTCACAGAATGAAACAGGTTCCAGGCTCTGAGCTGGCAGTCAGCACAGAGCCCGACGCGGGGCTCGAACCCACGAACCGCGAGATCATGACCTAAGCGAAAGTCGGGCGCTTAACCGACTAAGCCACCCAGGCGCCCCAATATGTCTTAATTGACTGTTTATATTAGTGATAAGGGCTTCCAGCCAACAGTAGGCTATTAGTAGTTACATATCAGGGGACTCAAAAGTTATACATGGATTTTTGTTGGGTTAGTGCCCCAACGTCTATCATTCAGTGATCAACTGTGTATATATTTCATTAATGAATTCTTTTGAGAATATGTACAGAACTCTTACAGGTCAGTAATAAGACAAATGATCCAATCAGTAAGGAGGTAAACAGTTTTTAACAGACAAGATTTAACCAAGAAAATTGGATGGCAAGGAACTACACATAAAGTTATTCAACATCATTAGTCATTAGGTAAATGCAAATTAAAACTGTAGTGAGATACCACTATACACCCACTGGAATGTCTAAAATTAGAAAGATTGACAATACCCAGTGTTGATAAAGATGAGAACAGTTGGAGCTCTCATATGGCTGATGGGAATGTAAACTATGACAACCACTTTGGAAAATAGTTTTGCAGTTATTTATATAGTTAAATATATATTTACCTACCAAATGACCCAACTATTTCATTCTTAGATTTTTAGGTAAGAAAAATGAAATCTTGTGCCAACACAAATACTTGTACATGAATGTTCAGAGCAGCATTATTTATAATAGGTGAAAACTAGAAATGCTTCAAATTCCCATAAACACAGACCTGGGAAAAACAAATCATGACATAACTATAAAATGGAATATTATACATCGTAAAAGGGCATGTAATAGTAATATATGTATAAAACAATGTGGATGAATCTCTAAAATATTATGCCAAGAAAACAAATATTATGAAGAGAAACCTGACTGAAAAGAATACAAACACTAAAATATCACTCTTACGATATTCTAGAAAAGCCAGAGCTAATCACTGTGACAAAAGACACATGAATGATTTCTAGGGCTAGAGGTGAGTGTGGGAGTTTGGTTAGCAGAAAAGACACTGTAGGAAGGCAGGATAGAAGGTTTTGAGTAATAAGTTGTCTATCTTGATTGTAGCAGGAGTTACACAAGTGGATAAATTAATCTAAATGCATTTAACTGTAGATTTGAAATGGGTACATTGTATTTCGTGTAAATTACATGACTGTGAAGTTCATTTAAGAAGAATAAGGCTGTCATAGGAGAAAGAAGGAAAACCTTGATCCATCCATCTAATCTATTCTCTACATGAACCTGAGATTTATTTTTAAAATATAAGAATTGTTTAATGTTTCAAAACTATCGATGACTCCTCATAGTCCTTAGGGTAACATGCAAACATTTTAACATAGAATACAAAGCTGTTGCTAGCTGGCCTTTCTCTTTAGTGCTCGAGTGTCATTTTTTGAAAATCTGCTGATCTCACCCTGATTCTTCATACTGACTTTCAGTTTCTCTAAACATACTGGTTTATGTCAAGCCCCTATGGAGGCTGACCCAAACATTCAGAGCTCCTTCCCGCCTCTTAGTGCAATGCTGAACAGTATTTTCTTCTCTATATGAGCACTGAACTATGTGGCACTCGAGTGTCTGACCAACAGTAGGTTCTTAATAATGTTGAACAAATGAAAACCTAGATAGAAGCTTTGTTTTTTTCTCAGAAAACTCACTGAAAACATTATAATCCCCTCGTATGAATTTTAGCATTTCAACCAGAAATATAGTATTCTGAAAAGTAAAACCATTAATACTATAATCTCTCTTTTTATCCAAGGTTTAGGAACATTTTACAAGTGTAATCCTATTTAGTGAGAACAAGAGTCAGAGCCCTGGCTCTTATGATATCCCTAACTTCGATAGTGAGTAATCTCCCTAGAAACAGACTTGGAATGTTCTGCTTGGGGTGAAGGGGAGAGGATCAAAAAGATTTGCATCAGCATCTGAATAATTTTCAAAGCACTATATGGTTTGTGGAGAGCTGTGACGGTGTTATCTTAATCAATAATCACAAACAGCATTGTGATGTAGCTAGCCTAGAATTAACCCATTTTTGTGTAAAAGAATTCAAAGACCCAAGGAGGTTAAATGACATTTCTGTGCACATGCCAGAAGACTTAAAACTGGAACTCTGACCTCTTGACTTTCCGTAATTTCATTTTGCTAACAATCATAGAAAAGGAATTATATTAGTAATTTAGGGGCAACTCATGCAGTGCATGTACCTTTGACCCATTTATAATATACTCTGTTGGGGAGAGACTGCCCAACCCTATGCTAGAGAAATTGACAAAATATGATAATAGAGAGTGATGTGTTCCTCACTACTTACTGGCTAGGTTCCCTTGGACAATTCACTTACATTCCCTAAATATCAGCTTCCTCCTAAGTAAATAGGGAAAATAATAGCAGAGATGTCATAGAGGCATTGTGGGAATTCAGATAAATAATGTATGTAAATCAACTATTAAAATGTACATTGCATAGTAACTGCTCAATTAAAGTTAGTTGTTTTAATTATAATTGCCTGGGAGGGAGTCATTATGGTGACCTCTGTAGAATGGTGGGCAGAAACTGAAGCTGTAGAAAAGAGGATCATTTTCTTTGTGAGAGCATTAATAAGGGCTCAGACACTGATGCTGTGTGAACTAGCTGTGATCAAAGATCCACAGGTGATAAAATCTCAGATCTGGGGACCTGTAATGGAAGAAAATTCCCCACAAGACAATTCACTGTGAATGCAGAAATAGAGCTCAAAATGTTCTTCTAAAAGAAATAATTAGAGCTTTTGCAATTGGCTTTTGCAATATCTTTGCATCTGGCTTCTGTTCTCACTACTGAAATGCCACCAAAGACTGTAGACATTTCCTTGTGTGTGTGTGTGTTTTTTTTCTTTGTTACACAAGTAAGTTTTTTTTTCTTTGTTATTCAAGTAATGCTGGGTCATTGTAAGAAAGAAAAAAACTACAGGAAACAATTCTTTAATCTCTGTACCTGTATGTAAAATTAATGTTTGGGGATATAATCATTCTCTCTTTTATTTTTCTCATTGAGGCATTTGAGAATGGAGATTTACCAGAGACTTCTCAGTCACTAAACTCAAGGAGCTCTCCTTGTTTCTCCTATCTCTCTAAAACATTGTACATTAACTCTCCCCTCAGTCTTGATGGTTATTCTTCCTTGGATTTAACACCTCATAGTAAAGTTGTCTGGTTCCCCAAACCTAAAGTTCATGATGTATTAAAGTGAAATATTCAGTTTTTGTTCCAAAAGCTTTTGACCACTGTGTCCTTTGCTTCTGTTAATAACATCACCTTATTGTTTTTTCTTTCCTGCAGTCTCCATCTTGTCACCAAGTTCTCCATATCACCACCAGCCACCTCTGTCTCCTCCATTTCAATGCCATTACCACAGTTGAAGCCCTGTTGCCAAATCCCCTGACCATTACAAGAAGATTCTCTTTTTTGCTCTTTGCCAAATCTCCCCATTGCAATCTAGCCTGAGCCCCTCAACCAGATTCACCCTGTAAGACACAATTCTGATCATTTAATCTCTACCTAAAACCTGCAGTGAACAAGAAAAGCCCTAGCTCTTTGGCATGGGTATACCAGGCCCTTGCCATCTGGTCTCAGTTGACTCTGCCTCCCTGCTTGCCATCAGTTCCCTTCATATATTTCATTCCCCAGACAGGCCATAGTCCTAGATATTCCCTACGTGCTCTCCACATAGTCCCACTCCAGGCTGTCTTCTCCCTTTTTATTCCCATTCAAATATTAGTTTACCCCATATCTGCACGTGGAAATACTATCCACCTGTCATGGTTCAGACTACATGACGTCTCTATGAAGGATTCCATGATGCTTTCATGTAAAAAAACTATCTTCCTTCTTTGTCTTTCCATGATGTCTTCTTGCTAACTATCTATATAGCTCCTGTCCCTTTCTATGTTGTATCATAAAACATTAAGCACATAACTTATCTGCCTGGGCACACTGAATAAAGGGAAGTTTGTTTACATGTGAATCCTCTACAGTGTTTAGTAACTGGTTCTTGATCAGCATTCATTAGACACTCGCTGAGTGAATGAATGATCCCTGACTTGAGTCAATGTGGAGTTAGTAATTGGACTATGTCTGTGTTTGATCTTTATAATCAGAATGTCTTAATCTCAATATACTTTGTAATTAAAGAAAAAAGAGAAGTAGGCATCTCATTGATGACCTCATCTGCTCTGTTAGTAGGTAAATTAAATAAGTATATAGGGGTGCCTGGGTGGCTCAGTGGGTTAAGCATCTGACTCTTGATCTCAGGTTTTGATCCTGATTGGGGTCATGAGTTCAAGCCCTGTGTTAGGCTCTGCACTGGGCATGAAACCTACTTTTAAAAAAATACATAAAATATAAGAGAGAAGACTATTATTAATACCAAGAGTCATTGAAGAAGAGTTCTCTGCTTTATTTCACTGATGGTGTCAGCAAGAAATTATGCAAAGGATGTACTGATGAAAATCAGTCTTCAGAGAGTTATCCCTAAAGCAGTTTTACACCATAGTCTCTTAGAGATTATAAAAAGACTGTACCAGTTGTACAAGAAATGAGTCTCTTTGTTAAAGTGGTCATTCTTCACAAAGCATAACCTGACATACATTAGGAGGGCATTAGACTAAAACTTTATTTGGAAGGATTTTTGTGGCTAATAATGTTTTCAAATGTGAAGTCTCTGTACTGTTAATATGTTCTACTCTATTTCCTACATGAAGCTTTAAGTTAGTAGATCAGCTTCCTAAAATATAACCTAAACTTTGGAGTTATAGGAACATTTAATATGGGGTTTATATAAGCAATAATTAATAACCTTGTTTAATACTGAAAAATATAAAAATCTGGAATGTTCTAGTTTTTCCAAATTCCCAGAGAAGTAAGCTGAGAACACTGGGCAGCAAAATAGTGTTCTAATAACTGACAGTTTCCCTACCATTTCTGTTCCTTCTTACAACAATAGATTGATAAAAATCACACGTTCTGATTCTTCTCTCCTCTCCTCATATTGGGCTTACTATATTGATAAAGTTGCTACAGAATCAGCAGGAGTTTCTTGCATCAAGAATATATCCGAGATAGAAAAGTGAGAATTGTCTCAATATATACCACACTGACTAAAAAAAATGTTTTCCTTGGGAAACTTTTCTAGGAACTCAATAGAAGGAATCATCAAAAGATAATTCTGAGATGAAGTTACTTCTCTTTTGACAATTTTTTCCCCATATACACTACCCTAGGATTATAAGCATTGACTTTTTTTTTTTTTTTTAATGAATGTCTTAAAAAGATCCTCTTTGGCTATATTGGCTGACATTTTCTAAATCCTCATGAACTAGCATTTTATTCTAACAAAGATATAATAAACATTTAAATTTATTTAAGGTCACAGGATAGAATTTAGGCATTTGCATTAAAATTATGCTGCTAAAATCTTACACGTCATGGAAAATTTTGAAAGCAATGTAATAAAGTAATCCAATGTCTAATAAATCTGAGTCAATTCATTTTCACTTCTAGCAGCTTTGGAGATTTGATTTTAATCAAGATGATGTTTATGAACGTTAGGGGAAGAAATACAACAACCTCTGATATAATCATGGTCATTTATATCTCCCAATAGCCCATCTGGCCAGAAAGAAAATAACGGCCGAATCTGTAAGGGAGGGTCCAGGGCTGCTTCATGCTAAGCTTAGCACTGGTTGAATCTATTACAGGTCATAAGCCAAATAGATACAAAAGCTGATTGAAGCTGCTTTTGTCTAAAACTGGTTAGGATTTATTTTGTTAATATGCCAGTTTTTGAATGAATATTTCATAAAAGTTTAAAAGGCCCACCTACTCACTTGTAACAAAGGAAATATAAGGGGAAATGTCATGCTTTATTTTCCAGTAAAATAGTAAAAAAAAGAATGAAAAAGAATGAAGATATCTGACTGATAAGAGTATAGAACAATGATTTTCTTGGCACCTTTGGTGGTAGACTAAATTGATACAGGCCATTGAGAATTTTAAAAATGTATAAACATATAAAATGTGTTCCTCATAAGCAAGAAATTCCATATCTGTAATTTTATCCTATTGAAATACATGCTAAAACAATAAGATTAATAATAACTAATATTGTTGAGTGCTCAGTGTGTGCCAGCATTGTTCTAAATGCCTTGCACACATAACTCATTTTATTAGCAGCCCTGACTTTTGGAAGTTGGTACTATTATTTTCAAGAAACTGAGGCCTAGAGCAGTTAACTAAGTTGCTCAGGGGCACACAGTAATGGAGCCAGGATTCCAACTTAACCCTGCATTCTTACCCATTACATATTACTGCTTCTCACAGCAGCGCTACATAGATGGGCACATGGGCACAGAAGGCCACTCACTGCAGCACTATTTGTAATAGAAGAAAATTGGAACCAAACTAATAGCCACCACCAGGAAATTATTAAATGAATTATAAGTACTTCCAACCCTTAAACTTCACTTGTACCAAACTTCCATCTGCAGCAAACCTGTGCTTGAAATGCTTGAAATACTCAAAATACATAACAGTATTATTATTTTTTTACTTTAGGTGCCAAGGGTCAGGTTAATCTTAATTTGTCAGTACTTGGTGCATTATCACTGGTCTTCACAGGCCCAGTTCTTATTTTGTTCATTTGTTTTCTTTTTTCCCATTCCTATTTCCTCTTTTCCTGCCCACCCCCAACTGTTTGTTGTCCAGAAAACAGTGTGTGCTATAGAAGATGAATTGTTTATATGCCTATCTTAACATACACATAAGAACTATATTATATAGCTTGTTAGTTAGGATTTCTTTTTTTTTTTTTAACAGATCACCTAAACTTTAATGCCATTAAATCCTGAAGTATAACAGGGATAACAGAACTGTCATTTAAGATGCTAGGAGACCTCTCATTTGCACATTACTAACTCTGCCCCAAGAGAAGTAGCATTAAACTTTGTGGTTCATATGATCACAGGACCTAAAGATACCAGAGTAGTGACACTATTGCCTACCTGCAGGCATATTTTGTCCTAATTTGGTTTCTTTTTTTTTTTTTTAGTTTTGTAATTTTATTTAAATCCAAGTTAGTTAACATATAGTGTAATAATGGTTTGAGGAATAGAATTTAGTGATTCATCACTTACATATAACACCCAGTGCTCTTCCCAACAAGTGCCCTCCTTAATGTTCATCACCCATTTAGCCCATCCGCCCACCCACTTCCCCTTCGGCAACCCTCAGTTTTTTTCTCTGTATTTAAGAGTCTCTTAGGGCTGGCCTCCCTCTCTGTTTTAATCTTATTTTATTTTTCTTTCCTTCCCCTATGGTCATCTGTTTTGTTTCTTAAATTCTACATATGAGTGAAATCATATATTTGTCTTTTTCTTATTGACTTAGCATAATACACTCTAGTTTCAGCCACGTTGTTGCAAGTGGCAAGATTTCATTCCTTTTGATTGCTGAGTAATATTCCAGTGTGTGTGTGTGCGTGTGTGTGTGTGTGTGNACCCTCAGTTTTTTTCTCTGTATTTAAGAGTCTCTTAGGGCTGGCCTCCCTCTCTGTTTTAATCTTATTTTATTTTTCTTTCCTTCCCCTATGGTCATCTGTTTTGTTTCTTAAATTCTACATATGAGTGAAATCATATATTTGTCTTTTTCTTATTGACTTAGCATAATACACTCTAGTTTCAGCCACGTTGTTGCAAGTGGCAAGATTTCATTCCTTTTGATTGCTGAGTAATATTCCAGTGTGTGTGTGTGCGTGTGTGTGTGTGTGTGTGTGTGTGTGTGTGTGTGTGTACCACATCTTCTTTATCCATTCGCCAGTCAATGGACATCTGGAAAAGAACATTTGGGAAAGAGCTCAAATGTCCACTGACTGATGAATGGATAAAGAAGATTTTGTGATTGCTTTATTCATCTTGCAATATATTTTTAAATTATATATCCTTGGGGCGCCTGGGTGGCTCAGTAGGTTGGGCGTCTGACTTTGGCTCAGACCATGATCTCACAGCTCATGGGTTCGAGCCCCGCATCGGGCTCTGTGCTGACAGCTAGCTNCCAGTCAATGGACATCTGGAAAAGAACATTTGGGAAAGAGCTCAAATGTCCACTGACTGATGAATGGATAAAGAAGATTTTGTGATTGTTTTATTCATCTTGCAATATATTTTTAAATTATATATCCTTGGGGCGCCTGGGTGGCTCAGTAGGTTGGGCGTCTGACTTTGGCTCAGACCATGATCTCACAGCTCATGGGTTCGAGCCCCGCATCGGGCTCTGTGCTGACAGCTAGCTCAGAGCCTGGAGTTTGTTTCAGATTCTGTGTCTCCTTCTCTCTCTGACCCTCCCCTGCTCACGCCGTCTCTCTCTGTCTCTCCGAAATAAAAAACAAAACAACACAAACAAAAAGAACATTAAACTGTATCCAAGCTGCGATGTATGTAATTAGTCTGTTGCTTCCCCGACACGTATACTACAGAATGAGCAGCAACACATCTTGCCATTGACTTTTCTTGTGGTAGATGCCTGCATTGGTGGCAATTTCTTACCAACAACAGCAGAAGCAAACAGGTGAGAAACCCTACTGTGTGGAGCTTTCTTACGCACATCTTCTTGTGGATCCACTGAACATTGCTTTGGAAGATAGATACATAGGAGCAGAATCGCTAGGTCTCAGAGGGTAAGTGGAACTTACTGTAGCTAAGTACTGCTAAACTGTTCTGCAGAATGGCTGTGCCAGTATTCTCCTTTAGCAGAAGTGCGTGAATATTCTATGGCCTCATATTCCTGCCCACACTTGGCATTATCCACTGTCCTCATCTTTGTCAGTCTAATAGAAGGGACTATGGCCTCGTATTCCTGCCCACACCTGGCATTATCCACTGTCCTCATCTTTGTCAGTCTAATAGAAGGGACATGATACTTCATCATTTTAGTTTTATTCTGAAAATCACATTAAACATAGGCAAAGTTAAAAAGCACAGACAGGAAATATGGTGGTACAAAAACCAAAAAGGAACCCAAAGTAAAGGTTGGTATTCTGTTGGCCCGTCATAAACAGATACATACATAGGCCTGCTCCTGTATAGAGAGATGACCTTGAGTTTTATGAGCTGAAATGGAGATTCCTGCATATAGCTGAGACCCTGTGTCTTAGTTGGAGTTCTTCCAGAGGAGGAGGTGAGACAAGGATTTAAGGCCCAGAGGTATAAATAATACCAGTAAGAAAGAGGACCAGTGATGCAGTAAGCATTATAGGATGCATTACTTAGCCAGCTGTTACAAACAACTGGAGATTCATCTGTAGGGAAACACCCACATTAGAATGATTCCACCCAAAGAGCAGGGGACCCGGGAGATGTACACACAAATTCCAGAGAATCATTGATTGAGAGCTGCTCCTAAGAGGGATAATTCCTTTGTCCTTCAGGGCCTGCTGAGTAATAGGCACAGAGCTGCAGATGCAGGCATGGAGGTCAGCTAGAGCACGAGAACAGAGATGCACATAGCACTGATGCAATCTCCTTGCACTCCCCTGATTCACTCGATCCAACAGGAAGTTTACTACGACCTGTCATTTCTCAAAATTCTAATTTCTGAAAATACACTTACAACAGATTTAGTAGAAAAGTTACAGTTGGTCCTAAGGCCATAGCTGATACACATTATTTGCCTTTTCTTCCATTTAGATTCCCCTAACTCTTGGCCAACACTTACCAGCCTAATGCAGAAACTCAGGCCTTTATTCTTGAGGTGTTGAGGACCCAGTTACTGGAAAGAGACTGAGTCTGATCCACATATGCCTTTCTATCCCAATTGTGAGCAGCAACCCTACCTCCTCATAATAACCTGGGCTGCATACCTCTGCTAGAAGCAGCTTCTCCTCCCTTTTCCTGTTTGTCTCATGTGATGAAGGGCACAAAATGGCAGGCAGGAGCTATAACTTTAGGTTAACTGAAACCTTCACTGAATCTTCTGGTAGAAACACTCAATCTGACAAAAAGGACCCCAGTAGAGTCTGAATTCATCAGGAGGGGATAGGAAGCAAAAGTTTTCTGGGTGAACAGAGTCACTCCTATGCCCATCCTTGGTGCTAGATCCATATATTGGTACAGAGAATAACATCTAATTACCATTGGATGAAAGTGTAAACCAGAGCTGAATAAATCAAAGTGATTGAGAATCTATGGCCAGTGCTTCTATGACTAGATACTTGAAACTGTGACATATGTTTACAGAGACACAAGATACTTACTCACTGCTGCATTGCTTGTATTACTGAAAGGCTGGAAATAATATAAAGGAAAAGTATCATTAAAGTCCTTCTTTCCAATCTTTTTAAACATTTTTTAGTGTTTTATTTTTGAGAGAGAGAAAGAGAGAGCAGGGGAGGGACAGAAAGACAAGGGATATGCAGAATCCAAAGCAGGCCCCAGGCTGACACAGGGCTCAAACCCACAAACCATGAGATCATGACCTGAGCTGAAGTCAGACACTGAACCAACTGAGCGACCCAGGAGCCCCCTTTGTTCCAATCTTGATTGTCAGTTTCTTCCATTGTTGCTAAATCCTACTATAGAAGGTTTATATAAAAATCCAATGTATTGAATGTGAAATGCCTAGTGCTTGGAGCACAGTTCCAATAAATAGCACTCAATAAATAGCAATTTGTGAAAGTTTTTATTAATATCTAGAATGACAGTATTCTCTTTGACTAAAAAAAGTAAAAAAAAAAAAAAACCAGAGAAGTGAATTTAAAAGAATATAAGAAATCGGAAGTCTTGTGTTCCTCATGAGAATCTCTAGCTCCCTCCAAGAGCTGTGTTTTGTTTGTTTGCTTATTTGTTTGTTTTTTCATTTCTCATAAATTCAACTTAAGAATTCGATACAGGAAATGATTAGATGTCCCCCATTTAAATGATTATGTGAAAAGTTGATTAGATGACCCCTATTTATTAAGGCTCAGTGTGATTTTAAATTGTATAGCCTGTGAAATTTGCAGAATTGAAGCTTGTGTGATTGTGTTTGAACTTGGCTGATTATGAGGGTGGTCAGGGATGCTTTCTTTTATAGCCAAGCAGAGAGACAGGCTCCTCTCTATGCCCATGGGGTCTTGAGTCTCTTTCCAAGAAGAGCAGTTACAACAAACACAATAAGATTTCCAGCTGTTGCCTTGAAAACCCTCTTGCAGATTGTCAGCAGGAGGCTTCGCTGATGACTAGGTTGGGTGTACCTGACACAGAGGAACAAGGCTCTGGAAACAGGAATTTGGGAAGCCTTGTTACAGCAGATTGCATCTGTTACTGACCAGCAAGTCTGAAAACTTCTAATCCTGGACACTTGACTGCTTGACCTTCCTGAGGTGATGGAAACTGCCCTTTAAAGGTCACCAATTTCTGAAAAACCCCAAACAATTCCTTTTCCACTCTTTATGTCCACCCTGCTTTCCTGTTTTTAGAGCCCCACTCCTTTAAACCACTTCCCCAGTGGCCCCATCCTCACTTATATTTTACAATTTTACAACAGACTGTGTTCAGGATTATTGCTAAGTAGCCTCTGGTTTTAGTTAGTTAATCAACTCTGAAGTGTATCTGCGACTGGAAATATCTCTCTTCCCCAATGCTGGCTGAAGAGAAATGTGAGTCTTTCTTCATCATGATGAGTCTTATAGAGACATTGGTTTTTATTATCTCAAAATTGTCCTGTCCTCCTCTTCTCTCTCATGTCACTTCTTTACCCACCAACACTGCAAGATAGAGAGGAGGGCATTTCTCAGGACACAGACCTAAGGCCTGTGCTGTAGGATCAGCAGGCTAGGATTAGAGGCTGTGAGGAAATACTTTCACTTTGTTTCCAAAAAACATGTGTAACTATGATAAAGAGAAAAAATAGCATCTTGGAAATAGTTAAAAGATAAACTGCTGGTTTCATCCACAATTCAGTTTATTATAAAGAACAATCTCGAATTTTTAAGCTTCTCTGTTGTTTTCAGCTCCTAATTGGTTACGTTTCAAAACAACAAAAGGTAGAATTTATTTCTTCAGATATTATTCCCCAATAGTTCAACTATTCTGACATCTGGTGGTTCTGATGTGAGGCTGCTAAGCACCAACCATATATTAATATTTTAGCATTGTCCAAAGCACAGCAAAACCCTGGTGACCTGGTGGGTACAAACATTTCAGTATGAAAAAGTCAAATTATCTGTAAGCAATCATTTAAAAAAAACAACTTCCTAGTTGGTCGAATTTTTCACTATCTAGTAATTATTTTGATGCTGTAGATATATATCTATTTGTATACTTTGGGGGAAGAAATGGCATATGGTAATCTAAATACGGTAAGATGAATTTCAATTATTTCAATTTTGAAAGTACGAATTAATATGGAAGTTTTCACCAAAAGAGTGTAATAAAATTTTCTATATACAATAAAAATTATTTATGGTGTTTTTCTCATCAAAAGACATTTCTGTATCTTGCTATGACAATTATCTGAGGCTATATTTAAGTACCTAAGAATTAAAGTAAAAACTATTATGATGATAATTTATACTTTTCTCTCTTTCCTTTTATTTGCCTCTTATTTACTTCCAAATAACTCTATTGTTTTGAAAGAAAAAAAATGAAGAAATTTATTATGTGTCAAAACCCCCAAAGGAGGGGAGGCTTCAAGTAAAACCAGAATTCATAGCAAATATACTATAAATTATATGAGAAGGTACACCTGATATAGAGGTTCAGGAATGCTCAAATAGAGAACTTGGTTCTCCTTGAGGACATATCTCCTTGTCTTGGAAGAATTAAGATCTTAGCAAATTTCACCAGCTGCATGAGAGAACCTAGTCATCCACTTTTAAATTGGGAGGCTTTAAATTTACCCAATCTGTAAAGCATTCACCACGGTGCCATTTGTATAGACATGCCTTTAAAAAAATACATTTTGATGGTGACAGTTATATTATTTTTAGCTTTGCATAACAGCTGCAGACTATAATTGAGACAACTAAAATTTGTAGGTGACATTCATCTTCGATAATATAATATTTTATGTTAATCACACAAACTGTCGCTCAGTTTCCAGAGCCTCCACCCAGGACTCCTCATGTATTAGTGGGATTTGGGCTAATACTATTTCCAGGAATTATTCCTAGCACCACACAAGGGCTGCAATGCCCAAGAATCAGCATCTAAAGCTTTAGAGGCTCCAGTGCAGAGACTCTCTCCCTGGATACTTCTTGCTTTCTTTTATTTCCCAGATGATTAATTTCACACGATTCCAAAGGCTGCTGCTGCTGTAATCTCTTCAGATCTATTTTGGATAATCACTTCATTGACTTTCTAACCAGAATGTTCTGAATTCTCATGATACTTACACACCATATCACTTTTTCTTAATCCTGCCAACTTCTCATAAAATTTTTTTTTTAAAAATGTCATTGATTGATATGTCAGAATAATTGGCAATAGAAAGAAAATAGAATAGAATGGGCTCAAAAGGAAAGTGTGGCCTTTTCTTTTTTAAGATTATTTATTTATTTTGAAAGAGAGAGTATGTGCTTGTGAGTGAGAGGGGGAGGGGCAGAGAGAGACAGAGAGAGAGAGAATCCCAAGAAGGCTCTGTGCTATCAGTGCTGAGCCCCGCCCCCATGGGGTTTGAACTAAGCCGAAATCAAGAGTCAGCTGCTTACCCTATTGAGCTACTCAGGTGCCCCTCTCCCTTTTTTTTTTTTTTTTTTTTAAAGTTGGAAAGTGCAGTCTTTAATGAGACAATACAAATTGTTGGAATGGGAATTCTGTTAAGAATTTCAAAATTATAAACAACAATAATAACCAGATGATAGGTAAGCAGGAGAAGAAGGAAGAAAGAAAAAATAGGGAGGAGAAATGAAAGGGAAAAGCACAAAAAGTGACTTTGGGAAATGCTTAAAAGAGCAAAATGAAGGCTATCTGGACTCAGAGTAAAAGGTCTTGGCTCCGGGTGCCTCTCCTGCAGTCTCTCCTGGTCAAATCCAGGGGCACCAATTCTAGTGCTCAGCATCCTCTCATCTAATGCAAAATTAGTCTGTTGAAGAAAAAGGAAAAGTTTAAGTTATCTTCCAATTCTAGCATTTTTGAGTAAAAAGTAAATGGCTAGACATCAAAACGTGTCATATCTTTTTAAAATTGCCTGTTTTAATAAAATAGCAAGTTATATCACAAATGTCCATTTTTGCCTTCTATACAATCATGTCATTGAAAACATTATTTTATCAAAGGCAAATCCAACAAATACACTAGGGACATTTTCTGTCCTCTTTTTTTACTGATATCCTGTGACCACTGGAATTAGGACATTTTTTTCCTTTTAATCTAGTTTTCTGTGAACTGAGATACCAGAATTGATGTTTCTGATGTTCACTGGAATAAGGAACTATAGGAAACTTCATGCTGAGTAACAACAAGAATGCTGATTTTCTTTTTCTAAAAGACCAAGACCTCAAATTCTATTAACCACTGACTACTTTTTCTAGAACTAGGCTTATGCTTAAGATGTGACATCTTAATTACAGTTTTTAGCCACTACTGTCACAAATCATTGATTCTGCAAAAGCCTTTTCTTGCAAGTAATTTTCTCTATCATTTTTGCGAACGTTTATTCACCACTCAGCTGAGCATTCTCAGTGAAAACCCAGATTCCTTTCTTCCTACCTTGTTCTTCCAATTTTCTACTAAATCCTTTGCTTTATCTGATTGCTCATGGATCTTCTACAGACTTGCCACTATGAAGTGGTACAACGTTTGAAAAAGAGAGTATAGGGGCGCCTGGGTGGCTTAGTGGGTTAAGCGTCCGACTTTCGCTTAGGTCATGATCTCGCGGTTCGTAGGTTCGAGCCCCGCGTCGGGCTCTGTGCTGACTGCCAGCTGGGAGCCTGGAGCCTGTTTCAGTCTGTGACTCCCTCTCTCTCTGACCCTCCCCTGCTCACACTGTCTCTCTCTCTCTCCTAGAAATAAATAAAACATTAAAAGAAAAAAAAAAAGAGTATATAATTATCTTTCCCTTCAGCTTCCATGAATGTCCTGATCTCCAGCTACGAGTTAGTCTTCTGAGATGGCCATGTTTGAGAAAAGAGCAAATATAGTATTCATAGATGCTTCCAGCCCCTTAGAGAAGCCCTTCTTTTGGATGGGGTGGCCAGTATTCTCAGGGTGGGTTTGCGGGGCTTCTTGTAACAGGGCTTGTCTAGATGTTCCCAATGTGCCCCGTCACCCAGCAACTTTACATAGCAGTGCAAGCAGGGTTTCTATTTGTGGCCGGATCTTCTCCCTGAGGGTCTCCAGTGTCCGGGAGCCCTGCCTGGGCTTTTTCAACTCTGAATCCTCAGGGTATTTCTCTTGGTTGGAATCTCTCCTGTAGCATCTCACTCTGTTCTTCAGCCCACATCCCAAATTATTTCTGCTGTATGACTGCCTCAATTCCTGGTTTATTTTTTTTTTTAATTAGAAGTGAATAAAAAGAAAGAATACATAATTATAGAATGTTAGAACTGAATAGGATCCTAGCAAGCGTCAAGGTCAAATAATTCCATTTTAGAAAAGAGAAAATAGCTCCAGAGAGGCCGGATGATTGTCCTCATGGTAAACTACAGCCGGTAAATAGCAAAGATGAGGCTTATATACCTGACTTCTACATCCAGGGCCTTTTCCACATTGCTGCCATGAATTAGATGGGCATTTCGTGTACCTTGATATAGTCAGTGAGTGACAAGAGTCTCCCTTATATGTACATTCACCTCTTGTACCTGCAACTCCAGTTGCAATATGTGAAGTTTATTAACTATAAAATCCATATAAGTTGAAGATAAAGTTTTCTTATATCATCTTCCCTCATCTGAGACTGGGCCAAGAAGGAAAAGATAGTTCAGTTTTTCCAACTTTGATAAGCAATGACTTGGTCTCTCCTCTTTTGGAAGATATTTTTTTAGAGTCATCATAAAAATCCCCTGGGAGGTGTGCCTGCGTGGCTCAGTCAGTTGACCATCCGACTCTTGATTTCAGTCAAGTCATGATCCCAAGGTTGTGGGATCGAGGCCCATATTAGACTTAGCATTGATTGTGGAACCTGCTTAAAATGTTCTCTCTCCCTCTGCACCCTTCCCCCAATCACGCTCTCTCGCTCTCTCTAAAATAAAATATAAAAATAAAAATATCCCTTTAGGGGCACTTGGATAGCTCAGTAAATTAAGCATCCAACTTTGGCTCAGGTCATGATCTCGCATTTCTTGAATTTGAGCCCCACATCAGGCTCTGTGCTGACAGCTCAGAGCCTGGAGCCTGCTTCAGATTCTATCTCCTTCTCTCTCTGTCCCTTCCCTGCTTGCACTCTGTCTTTCTCAAAAATAAACATTAGAAATTTTTTTAAAAAAAATCCCCTAGAAGACAAAAACTTAAACAGGAGCTGATTCTTTATGATCTGGGGTGTACAGGTGCAGAGTTAATATAATTTAAAAATGGCAAAATCAGTGCAACTTTGAGGATAAATACCCAATAATGACAGCTTCTTGCCTTTGAACTCATATTTGGTCTGAGCTGAGCATGTCATTTACAAATGAGTATTTTGAGTCAAAAGGTCAGACAGACTAAAATAAAAGAACAGAAAGATTGGACATGTCTTTCTTCATGCCTCAAAAACACGGCCGCTCATATTAATGGTGAGTTAATTGTCTCATTCTGGTATGTACAGAACTCCATTTGTTTCCTTATCCTGTTAAGATGCTGATATTATAAATGATTCCTCCTTTGTTCTGACAGCCTGAAAGCTACTGTACCCATTTAAAGAGTTATGAGTCTATCTCAGCTGAATTCCAGAGTGATTATGAAGCCGCTGCTACTGTTGCCTGATATAAATCATGGAGTCATAAATGAAAACACATCATGGCAGCCTCTGGACAGCATAGCCTTTGTCTTAGGAGCTATTACCAAGTGAGATCGTTTGCAGGGAGGTTTATAAGTCGTAGTAGTTATACTTTGCAAAAGCAAAGATGGAACTGTTGTGAAATGCTATTCTATCCTTTGGCCCCTGTTAGCATGCACCTTGGTTACCAGGCAGACCTCACAGGCACCCAAGGAAGTAAAGAAACCATCAATATCTATCTTTATTTAAGGATAAATAAAGAATGGTCGAAAAATTATCTGCAATTGCCTTTTGCTTAGGCCTAGAAGAAATGGTGATATCCAAGCACACCTGAAGCCAGAAAAGAAAATGTTTCCCAGAAATCTCTCACCCTTGTTCTAAAGCCATCCTTCTTCCTTTTCACTTCCATGCCTCGCTCCTCCCCACTATTAGTCCTGGTCTGATGGAACTTTCTCAGTGCTTTCTCCCTTGTTGCCATGATTTCTTCTGCAATTTTAGAACTAAAAGATAAGTGTAGTAGGAGATAATGGAGACATTGGAAAAGGACTCAAATATTGAGTTCATACTTTGCTCTAAAGCCTGTCATATCATTTTATTTAATATCCAGAACAAATTGAAGCTGTTATCAATTCCATTTTAGAGTAGAAGAAACTGAGACTCATGAAACTTAAAATAACTTATCAATGGGCTTTTATTGGTAAGTTACAAATTTTAAGCCCAAAGTCTATACTTTTCTCTCTATGATATTGTTAACTCAGGAGGTCCTTGAAAGATTTCTACTGGTGGAGTAAGGGGTTGGGTGATTTTTAAAATACCAGAGGATATGTATTAAAGAATAAGAGGGGCGCCTGGGTGGCTCAGTAGGTTAGGGTCTGACTTCAGCTCAGATCATGATCTCACCACTCATGAGTTCAAGCCGTGAGTCGGGCTCTGTACTGACAGCTCAGAGCCTGGAGCCTGCTTCTGATTTTGTGTGTGTGTGTCTCTCTCTCTGCCCATCTCCTACTCTGTCTCTTTCTCTCAAAAATAAAATAAATCTTTAAAAAAAGAATAAGAATTATAGGGGAAAGGACACATTCACAAGGCAAGCGTCAAAAAGACAGTAATACAAGGAGTCCACCAGTGTATCTCCCCATCTCTCTATAAAGTGGCTTGCGAGGTCATAGTCTGCATCAGCTAGTGTGGATTTTATTCCAGGAGAGGAACCTGTGGGTATCTCTTTTCATGCATATAAGATAATGACTTCACTAATGATGGGATACATAGGCTGTTTAGCCCCAGGCAGTCTGGATTTTGAGTGTCAGATACTTACCAGTGTGTTCTGGGATTACCAACTGCCTGATACCTGGGACAGCTGGGAAGCTTCAGTGCTCATGCTTGGGTTTCAGGACCCTGCTTGGGAGGATGCTTTCAATTCCATTGGGTGCCACCCTTCTGTCTAGGAAAAGGGGAGTCCCCTAGTAACCAGCTAGTGTGTGGCCCCGGCCACCCAGAGTGAGTCCCTAGTGTTGTTTTCATATGATCCTGATGTAGACATGCTATTTAAACTATGGGCAGTTAGCATACATCTTCTCCTCTCCATGCTATTTAAACTATGGGCAGTTAGCATACATCTTCTCCTCTCCATGCTATTTAAACTATGGGCAGTTAGCATACATCTTCTCCTCTCCATGCTATTTAAACTATGGGCAGTTAGCATACATCTTCTCCTCTCCAAGGATCAGACTACAACTCTTTAAAATACATACCTGCTATGTTGCTTTTGAAAACCACCCTTTGGTCATTTACTAACATGGTGCCAATGACAGAAAGTCATCAAAGAGTTAATGGGTATCCTTAAAATTTCTATTTTCTTCTAAGTGATTAAAGTGTTTTAAAAATGTTGGCTTTTGCTCCTCTTTGCCCCCTTAACAGCCAAGTAAGGGAAATGAGGCTGAGAAGCATAATGCATCTTGCCCTGGGGCTTCTGCAGCCAAAAGGTAATGCCAAGATGAGCAGTAGACTAGACTTCTCTAATTTTCCATCCCGGTGCTTATCCCCCTGCCAGGAATGTGACTGGGGTGTTAAATTTAGAAGCACTAACTTAGTGAGGAATTTAAACAGAAGTTCAAACCTATCTGTGGCAGTTCTAATTTACAGTTTGTTGTTGGCAGTATGTGGATTTAGGGAATTAAGGGATTTGGCATGATACTCACTTTGCCTGCTTATGCCTCTTCTCACTATAATTTGACTCAATGCAACAAATATTTCTTAAGCACCTACAACAGGGCACTTTGCTGAGTACATTGGAAAATAGATGAGTAAGACACTTCTTACCGTCCAGGAACTTTACGTGGATGTATCCATCTTATTTTATACCTTGAGCAGTATTGACTGTAAGCGTATCTGCTGAGGTACATGCAATTATCTTTGGAAGCTGCGCAGAAGAAAGAGATCCTGAGCCATTGGTAACAAACGCCTGCTTTTTTCATGGCGGTGTTGATTGTTACAATGAAGACAAATTAAACAGGAAAGCAAATGAGCATGTCAGCTTTAGAGTGTGAGCACGGCTTTTTCAGAAGAAATGGCTCTCGGCATTTTCCCGGTAGGTCATGGGACCTTGGAGGTGGTTGATTTAGGTCTGTCACTGCTTTAGTATCCTTGGCATGAAATCTCCATCCAGGAAGGCTCTCTCCTGGAGAAACAAGTTCTTCCTTTTTCAGAGGTTTTTCTGCTGGCAAATCTACCCCGACTTTCTGAATGAACTGAATGAAGTACAGAATCCTGCCTCCTCCTGAAAATACAAAAAAAAAAAAAGGGTGGGGGGGAAGCAATGACTTCATCATTATCATAATTATACCAGAGCTGGCCCTAAATCTCAAATCACGGGGATACTCTTTTCATCACATCTTAAGTATGACTTTGATTGCCAATCATTCACAAAACAGCAAATGTCAGAGCTATTTGGGGTCTTCAGAATCTTAAATGCAGGAAATTATTTCTTTCTTCCTAAAACAAATTAAGAATTATATGAAAGAAAAAAAATGAATGTTAAAAGGGAAAAGCTGCAAATCCAGAAATAAACGGGCCAAGAAATAGAGATCAATGCATAGAGACATAAATCAGAAATACTGACATTTAGTGAGACGGGGGAAAAAATCTTGTTAATCTGCTGTGCTTGAAAAACCCTATGGGTCAGCTGGGCAGTCTAATTGACTATCACTACAGGCTGTGACATGGCTATCAAAAAGGTCAGTGTAATTTGGGGCTGGCGATGCAGAGTCATCACTTCCTGAAGTGGAGAGATAATGCTCCCTGTCTGCAGACTGGGCTTCACCCAGAAAATATTTAAGTGACTATCAAGGTGAATTTGTGAAAAGACACTGAGCCACCTTCAGACTTGAGCACAGGTGACTAGAGATCTGCAAGGTGACACCACCCTTGACTCTCCCACCAGTGGAGCAGCCCTACCCAGTAAGGAAGCACTAGGTCTTCTGAGAGAGTTTCTTCATACCCAGTGGCCCTAATTTAACTTGTCAGTTGCCTGTCTATAGATCAGAAGTTTCAGATCACTATTACGGAGTTAACTTTGTAAGAAGCATGAAGAGTTCCTGAGAGCCTTGAAAATCCATTTAGAAGAGGAGATCTTAGATATTTCAGTTTACAGTGAGAACTAAGCTGCTCTTGATGTCTTTGTGGCCGAGATAGGAATGTTGCTCAAATGAGATCTTTGACTTCTTTAAAATTCTGCTGGACAGAAACTAAAAGCCTTTCAGTTTCTTTATAACTTCTTATCTTAGTATAGATTCAGATTTACCGGGAAAGTTGCAAAGATAGTACCAAGAGTCTCACATGTCCCGTATCCAGGGTCTCCTATGTTTTTTTTTTTTTTTAATATTACAGAACACTTGTTTCATTTAGTTTTTGTTTTTTTTTTTAAAGTTTATTTATTTATTCTTGAGAGACACAGAGGCTGTGTGAGCAGGGAGCTGCAGAGAGAGAGGGAGAGAGAAAGAGTCTCAAGGAGGCTTCACACTGTCAGCACAGAACCTGATGCAGGGCTTGAACTCACAAAATGGTGAGATTGTGCCCTGAGCTGAAACCAAGAGTCAGACACTTAACCAACTGAGCCACCAGGTGCCCTGAAACTTGTTTCATTTGGTGTATAACTTTCTCAGCATACATAAAATAACTATTGTAATTGTATTAAACAACCGCTAGAAATCACAACCACCATATATAACCCTCCCGTAGCCTGGTTCTTCATGAACCACTGTGCTGATTGCTATCCAATCTGAGAAAACTGTGGTTTCTGAAATGTTTCCATTATGCCTTTTATTTAGGCAGTTATTTTATTCTTATCACTTACAGTTTTTTTTAAAAAAGTATTTCTTTGGGGCACCCAGTTGGCTCAGTCGGTTAAGTATCCAACTTCAGCTCAGGTCATGATCTCATGGTCCATGGGTTCAAGCCCCAGGTCAGCACAAGCCCCTCTGAGCTGTCAGCACAGAGCCTGGCGCCTGCTTCGGATTCTGTGTCTCCTTCTCTCTCTCTGCCCCTCCCCTGCTTGCACTCTGTCTCTCTCTGTCTCAGAAATAAATTAAAAAACATTTAAAAAATTTAAAAATAAAGATTAAAAAAAGTATTTCTTTTTCATTCAGAGTAGAGAGAGAATGAGAGATCCTACATTTTAACATTTNCGAAAACTAGGGCTTATTTTCAAGTGGCATTTATGTTAGTTTATTTTGAGTCAAGAAATATAAATAAAGATAAATAAATAAATTAAAATTTTAAATTAATTAATTAATTAAAATACATTTAAAAATTTCATTGAAAATGAAATTATTCGACAACTTAGTGGAAGTCAGAATGAACAATAGTCACTGTGCTTGGAAGTGGAAATAATAACAGTTGTTATGAAACAGAAGGTCCTGGCTGCTGTTTGTCTTCTCTTTTTAAGGAAGTTTTTAATGATCTTTGACACTATTCTGTTTATAAAATGTACAATAGAGAGAAGACAGCAATAGAGAACAGGGAAGAAGAAGAGGCAGGAAGTTACTGACTCTCCAGTTATTCCAGTTATATGGCCAGTTATGAATTTACACTCATAAACCCTCAAGATTTCCTAGCTATAGAATAGTAGCCCTAAGTGAAGTGATTGTTTTCTGAGCTAATCCATTCAGAGGCAGAAAGAGGGAAATTCCCTAACTTCTACATGAAAAGGAAGATGGATAGTGGATGGTGTAAAAAAAAAAACAAAAAACAAAAACAAAAAACAGAGAGAGAGAGAGAGAAAGTAAGGGTGGGAAGAGGATGAAAGGGACAGAGATGAAAAGGAAATCAGTATATTAAACATTGGAAAGAGGAAGAAAAATTAAGTGAAAGGCAGTGAGTCTACTTTTAAGTATCATTTTCTCCAAAGCTCAACATGTTCTGAGTAGAAATGCTTGTTGTTGCTGTCTTTTTCCCAGATTGATCAAGGTATAATTGACTAATAAAATTGTGAGAAATTTAAAGCATATGGCATGATGATTTGGTACACGTATACATTGTGAAAGGACTCCCCCTGTCGAATTAAGTAACACATCCATCACCTCACATATTTACCTTCTTACTTTCTTTGGTGAGAATATTTAAGTTCTACTCTATGAGAAGATTTCGATGATCCAATACAGTGTTATCAATTACAGTTACCATGTTAAACATTAGATCCTCAGACCTCATTTATCTTATAGTTGAAGGTTTGTACCCTTTTACCAGCCTCTCCCTGTTGCCCCTCCCCATTGGCCCCTGGCAACCACTTTTCTACTCCCAGTGTCTGAGTTCAACTCTGTTTGTTTGTTTTCGATTCCCCATATAAGTGATTCCATGTGGTATTTGTCTTTCTTTGTTTTGCTCATGTCCCTTCCGGTTCCAAATGTCCCAAGTGACAGGATTTCTTTCATTTTTAAGGCTGAATAATATTTCATTGTATATGTATACCACATATTCTTTATCCATTCATCCATCAACAGACTGTTTCCAAACCTCGGCTAATGTGAATAATATTGCAACGAACACGGAAGTGCAGATTTCTCTTTGAGATACTGCGGATATGATTCCCTTTGGACGTATACCCAGTAGTGGGATTGCTGCCTCATATGGCAGTTCTATTTTCAGTTTCTTGTGGAGCCTCCATACTGTTTTATATAGCAGCTGTGCCAGCTTACCTTCCTACCAACAGAAAAAGTGCACCCGTGTTCCCTTTTCTCCACATCCTCGCCAGCATCTGTTATGTCTTGTCTTTTTAATAGCGGACAATGTAATGGGGGTGAGGTGATATCTCATTGTGGTTTTGATTTGTATTTCCCTGATGATTAGCCATGTGGAACACCTTTTCATGCAACTCTGAGCTAATTGCTCATCTTCTTTGGAAAAATGTCTACTCAGGTCCTTCGCTTGTTTTTAAAATTGGGTTATTTGTCTTTTTGCTACTGAGTTGTATAAGCTCCTTGTATATTTTGGATATAAACTCTTTATATTTATATAGGATATGTGGTTTGCAAATATTTTCTCTCATTTCATACGTTGCCTTTCATTTATTGATGGCTTCTTTGCATGCAGGAGACGTTTAGTTTGCTTTTTATTGCTTTGTCGCATTTGTTTTTGATGTCAGATCCCCAAAACCATTTTCAAGACCACTGTAAAGGAACTTACCTGCTATGTTTTCTTCTAAGAGTTGTGCAAGTCTTTAATCCATTTTAAGTTGACTTTTTTGTGTATGTTGTGAGAGAGGTGTCCAGTTTCATTCTTTTGCATGTGGCTATCCAGTGTCCCAACATAGTTTATTCTCTTATTATTAATATCTTACATTAGTATGTTACATTTGTCACAGTTAATGAACAATAATTGATTTATTATTATTAACCAAAGTCTACACTTTGTTCAGATTCCATTTGCTGTATTTTTTTAATCTTTTAGTTTTTACATAATGTCTTTTTTTCTGTTAAAGATTCTATTCAGGATATCACATTACATTTAGCCATCATCTTTCCTTAGACTTCTGTAGGATGTGATAGTTTCTCAGACTTTCCTGGTTTTTGATAACTTTGGCTTTTTGAAGAGTAAGGTCAGCCAACTGAAAGAGCTCCCAATGACTGAAGCAGGAAAAATTTGAGCGATAAAATAATCTTGGTTTATAATCCCAAATATAAAATAGATATCCATGAGTCCATGCTGATGTAAATGAATGATAGATTGGTTGAGTGAAAGAATGAATGAATATACACATACATACATTCATACTTCAATAAAATGGAGGAAGAATAGGCAAATCTCCCATGCAGAAGAATTTTAATTAATTTATGTAGATTATCCACCTCCAAGGAGATGGTGCGTAACTCTCCGCTTTTTAACTGCGGGTTGTGCATCGTGACTTCCTTTCAGAGAGTACTGTATGGAAAGGGTGGGGAAAGTAACATCACAGTGGAGAAACCCGATAAACACCCTGAGCCAGGTGGTTAAAGTGAACTTCAACAAAATAAATTATGTTGATGGCTTGTGCATCTGACATGATGTGATAACTAGGGCTCTTTGCCTCGGTGGTCTTCTTCCCAAAACTCAGGACCCAGCCTAATCAAGAGAAAAACATCAGACAAATCCTAACTGAAGGATATCCCACTATCGACCATTTTTCAGTTGAGAACAAAAGAAGAAAAACAGTGCTGGGATATCCATCAGGATAAAAGGACTGGTTGTAATGATTGCTTATATCTTCCTCAGCTCTATTTTTTTTTCCCAGGAGCAACTGAAAACTCAGAGAAGAAAGTAACCATAAAGCCCAAACAAGCAATCCTTTTCTGTCTTTTCACCTGGCTTTGGCAATTAAAGGATGAAATGTACATGCTGTCATCTGATACGAAGCTGCGTTTACCCCACTGCTGAGCACATGTCTGGTGGTGGTACAGATGGGAGTGACAGTTCCCAGCCCTGCTGTAACCATGCTGTCCAGGTTGGGGTAAAGTGACAGGAGAACTGACCAGCAGCAGGCAAATGAGATCCATACTCCCAAAGGGTGTTTACCATCATAGAAATGGTTGTTTTCTATCTGAGCCTAGGGCCCTACAGCTGAGCATGTGATGCAAAATGACGCGAGCAGTGTGGCTATATTTTAATACGGAAATATCCTAGTTAAACCTTGGAAGCCATTTATTCCCAGCATTTGCTCACTATGAATTTGATTACATATTATATACTCTCCAAAGCCCGAATGTTTTCTAGTTCTATTTTAATTCTGTTTATTGTTGAGAGTAAATCCTTTATTTTTCCTCCTGGATCATTGTCATGTGGGCAGGGGCCTACTTTATATGATAAATTTGAAATATTTCTTACGAAAAGAGTGTGAGGCTTGTCAATTTTCTTCTTATAGAACCCATTCATCAACACTGCCCCACCCACACATTTCAAGCACTGTCACTAAAAAGATATCTTGAATTCTTAAGGCATATAATGTTGGTGCAGTTTTATCATGTAAATATAGTTAACCACAGACTAAATTAAAATAGTAATCTGAAATTATTTTTCATAATCACATTCCCATTTTCTATTTCACGTTTTCTAACACATTTAAAATTTGTTAATATATTTTGTTGTATGGATTGCATATCTTTAAATAGCCATTACTTCTTTTTCTCTAAATAGATACTTCATTAATCACTGAGTGATAAGAAGTAATGATATCACTTTTTAAGCATTTTCATGTGATTCTTTGGATATTTTTTCTTCTTGAAGTATTTGATTGCTTGATAGTATTAAATTATTGAGAGGTTATTAGGAATTTTACACCGCCATCCAGTGATGTGCACGCTCAAATATGTGGAGGTTTGGAGAAGCCGGGCAATTTTCTGGCCCATGTGAAATACCTGCCTACACACTGCCAGCCCTTTCCAATAGATGAGAGGAATTCTTATTTTAGTAACTCTTAATTTTAATCTCAATTTCTTCATCCTTTATAATTTATACTCCAAACTGTGGATTGTGGCTTGCCTTTGGAAAAGATGAAACTTGTATATGACGCACAGCATTCTTCTGATTTGTGTACTTGTAACAGTGATGGACATTTATTGACTGCTCACTATTTGCCAGGCACTGTTTTAAGTGCTTTTCATGTACTAATTCATGTAATGCTGACACCAGCTTTAGGAGGCAGATACTATGTTGTCTTTGTTTAGCCCAAAGTCACATAGTAAATGACAAACCTGTATTTAAACCTAGTGAGGCTGGTTCCAGAGTCCAAGTGCCTAACCAGTAGGCTCTTCTCTTACCTAGTCTCTACTCCCTGAACACACACACACACACACACACACACACACACACACACACACTAGCTCTACTCCGTCCCCACATACATGCTCACATGTACTGGCCCCTGACCGCCTACCATCACCTCACACCAGAATCCCACCTTGGTTTTTTTTGTATGTGGGGTTACCTTGCTAGCCCTGAAACTTATAGCCTTGCAGACTTGAATAGATTACTCACTTTTAAGTTTTTTATTCTTCAATAAAAGTCAGGGGATTATAATTAGTGATAGCAGTTTGAGCTCCAATCTTAAAATAAAAACCAAAGAAGACTTAATGATATAATCTTAAAAGATGCTATTTCTATATAGGGGTAGCAATTTTTTTCCTCCAAGAGAATAGAAAATAGGAATAAAATAGAGATGATTCCAGCAAGACAACATAGGATGTGTTCTCTATAAGAGAATAATATTTTGAATTAGCTGAATTATTAATTCTGCAACAAAATATGGCCATAAAGTAGTATATTCCATAGAAAGACTAGCTAACTACCAGTCTCTCAGTATTGGCTTCTCCCGTAGGTGATTGAGTGTCGTTGAGGGAGCTGTGTGAAGAACGTGAGGTGTGTGTGTTATGGGGCAGGGGAGAGAGGAGACAATAGCAATGTACCCATATGTTTTGTGGTGGTGAGATTGCATGTGTGTTTATGGGAGATGGGATAGAGCCCCGTGCCAAGCAGAATAGAACACTGTCCTTGATCCAGATAACCAAGAAATGAACATTTTTTATGAATAAAATAAAGTGCTAGGAAGAAAATGTTCTCTTGTATTTCAGAGCATAGAAAGTTCTCTAAGAATTACAGTAAAAAAAAAGTTTCTCAGAAACGATAGGATCTGAGTTAGGTCCAAAAAAATCATTATTTACTGTATTATTTGTTTCTAACCCCCTTCTTGGTACTACTTTCTCTTCTCCCCTTTCAAACGTATAAATAGCAAATGACACAATGGAATGGAAAATATCATGGGTCCTGATATAGGAGAATGATATAGTTTACCTGAAAGGGTCAATCTTTCAATGGCTCATATATTGGTTCTTGGGCATCTATTAATTATGCATGTGCTATATTTTGGAATGCTTTATCAAGCAAACTTCAAGAAGAGGAATTCTGTGGGGACAGCAGTCCTGTCCCTAGTAGGTCTTGCCCTCTTTAGTGGAAATAGTCTGTTGAATCATTGCTTCAGGTCATCCATACCTATCTTCAGTCAGATTCTTTTTTTTTTTTTTTTCTCATGTCACTGACATTTTGGAGCAGGATCTATAAATATGAGCCTGCCTAGGAGTCAGATTCAATATTTTTTAAATACTTCAATTTACTTAACACTTGGCTCTGCTAATCCAATACATTTTAATTCAACCAGGCTATGTCAGGATGAATGAGCCATCATCTAAGTACTGGGGATATAAAGATGAAGAAGAAATATTCAATTAATGGTTCCTTGAACTTAGGCTTTCAGACAATGTCTTTTTGATTATTCCTTGAGACTTAGAACTCCCAGCCTATTGGGCAGCTGGTTGACTTCCATTACATACCAGAAACACACCAGAAATCAAGTTCATGAGTCCACAGCTACTAGAATGCTTTCTTCCTTCCCTACCAGAAGGGAAGTATTGTTTCAGTGTCCCTCAGAAGCGTCTCTAGACCCTACCTACAGCTTGTCGAAGCATTCCAGGGTAGTCATTTTTAAGCTTTCAGTGGAGCCACAGCTCTTGCCAGAAATAGTTCCTATCCAGAGTCTCCTGAGGTTAACCGTGGAAATAAGTGATATGAATCTACATTGAAAGACAAGGCATGGACCCCCAAGTTCTAAGAATCATCCTATCACATGTAAGATATTGAGGTAGACGATGAATTTACTAATACTTCTGGACCATAAAGAAACATCTTTGAGTCATATATGAAGGCCATTTATTCCCCAGTAGTGACAGTTTACCTTAATGTCACTTCCTAAGGAAGGTGGAAGTATAAGGGTGGAAAATCATCTGGAAGAGTCATCCTCATATAAAATGGAAGCAAGGGGATCTCAACAAGGCTAATATACAGAAGAAATATGAAGAGAGGGATCAGGAAAATGTGTTGAGAAAGATGAGGTTTATCTCTAGCCTCAACCCAATGAACTCTAGCAAAAATGATTTTAAAAATGTTTTTAAGGTTTCTAGTGAACTTGTAACTTGCCCTTATTTATTTGCTTCTATTCCCAGTAAGCAGAAAAATAACAGTATTTTAGAAAATCTGTTTACTTGTTTCCAGAGTGGGATGCAAAAAATGGTAGAACTGGGTCCCACTCTATGCCGGAGGGGAGAGCTTCAAGGTGAAAAATTGTAGGGGTGCCTGGGTGGCTGAGTTGGTTAAGTGCCCAACTTCAGCTCAGGTCATGATCTCACGGTTCGTGGGTTCAAGCCCCACTTCAGGTTCTGTTCTGGCAGCTCAGAACCTGGAGCCTGTTTCAGATTCCGTCTCTTCCTCTCTCTCTCTGCCCCTCTCTCGCTCATGTTCTGTCTCTCTCTGTCTCAAAAATAAATAAACTATTTTAAAAAGGTGAAAAATTGTTCACCTACGGGGAAGAAATGGGAACAGACCCTAAATCTCTGCACAAGATAGTTTTGTAGATAGATTTCTTGGTTCAGAAGTGATTTTAGAAAAATGTAGGCCAACAGGATCCCTGAGTGATTGTCTTCATCATATCTTTTCATTCTGCATTTTTGATACTTTGATATCTTGGGGCTTTGCTACCCCTGGAGGGGCTGCCCTTCCCGTACTAACCATTTCCTAGTGTTTTTCATATGCAAACCAGGCAGTCCAGAGCCCATACTTGGAACCAACTTCTTAATCATTCTTTTATGCTTGAACTACTATGTCCCTTCCCTAACTTCTTTAGGGCCAGATAGCAGACAAGAGGGTTGATTGAATGACATTATTCAAGCTAGTCAATTCTAAACTTAATTACCCTGCCTTTACCATTCCTTTTACAAAAACCACAATAAAGTTTCTTGCCCATATTTTTCCCTCACTTCTGCTTCCTGACCACACCTGATCCTTCCCTGTATGCCCCCCTCCATGGACGGCACGCCCCTCTTTTTGGGATCTGGGACTATAACACACTATTGTTTCAAAGACATTTATATCTTCATCTGTTGGCCTCACCATACCTAAACAATATTAAAATTTTAAAACACTTATTTTAAACAAGTTGTTCCCATGTTCTCCATACTTATGGAGGATAGATTTTTGCACATTTTTCTGGATGTGGCATCCCCCGTTTTCTCTTTTTATTCATTTGGAAACAGGAAGAATTGTGTGGCTTGTTTTAAAACAGTGCTTATGACCATTTTTGCTTAAAAAATATTTAGGTTTGATTCATGCAACCAAGATTTTTTTTGTGTATTCACACTCAGTAATGTTTTAAGTATAAGTCATATTTATGCATTACAAGTTTCTGATCAACCTGATTTCAAAATTAACCCTTCCATTTCACTCATATGTTACGTTTAAGAAATGAAACAAATGAACGTAATGGGGAGAAGGAGAGACAAACCAAGAAACAGACTCTTTACTATAGAGAACAAACTGAAGGTATAGGGGGAAGTGGACAGGGGAATGGGTGGAAAAGGTGTTGAGGAATAAGGAGTGCACTTGTGATGAGCCCTGGGTGTTGTATGGAGATGCTTAGTCACTAAACTCTATACCTGAAGCTAATATTATATTGTATGTTAACTAACTGGAATATAAATAAAAACCTGGAAAAAAAAAAAACAACCTTGACATCCTTAGTATTACACAGGTCAAGATCTCCTCCATTTCCTGACCTTTGCCCTTTTTTTTAATCCATTCAAATCCTATGAGCACATGCAGCTCCCAGATCTGGAGGTGAACTTAATCTCAACAGAAGATACTTCTGTCTCTCTAACTCAACATCTGTTGAGTTGAAGGAAATTGTCCTTCGCCCTTGTCACTCCCCAGCCATCCACCCAATCCCGGCAGCTCCTTTAGTCCCGAGTCCTTCCTCAGTGCACTACTCTTTTGGTGTCAGCATCTAATTCCTCCAGGACCAAAAATCCCCCTGAGTTTTGCTAGTGGGTCCTGCTACATCTGCTAGAGTCTGGAGTCTCACTCCTGCACCTCAGACCTGAGACTGGGATCTCAGAAATAGATAGAGTTCTCTACGGCTGACCACTCTCAAAGACACCAAGATATGGCATGATCCTAACTCCTGTCTCTATGCTTTGCCTGCCTTTCTTCCTCTTGTAAATAAATATGGGAAGTGCATCACGATGACAGCTGTGTCTCTCTCTTAAGAATCTGATTCTAGGTCTCTCCCCTCCAGCAGCATGGGTCAGTGTCGGCACCTCCCACTATGAAATATCCCTGCAGGATTCTGTTCTTGATCATGTTATCAGGTAAAAACTATTCTGTCTACTGTTTTATATTTAGTGTCTTGTATTTTTAAAAGATCAAATATTGACAGAAGTTGAAGTGATTATTCTGCCCTTATTTGTAGATTATGTGTAGAATTTGATATTATTGCTACATTGATATCGCTTATAAAATATTGGAGTTTTGGCTTTGGAATCAGATCTGGGTTTTTATTTCAGTTAGTTATAAGGTCACGCTTATGAACCTCTTTAATTCTGTTAACTTTTCTATAAATCAAAGAAAATAATATGGACCATGCACATCTGGTGCATATACAGTATCTGTTTAATGAATAACAGCAATAATTTTTACTTGTAGCTATTTATAATGATTACCATTCTGAAAAACATAACTTGTATGTATATGTTTCACTAAAATTTTGATATAACAGAAAAATCATTTTATAAATTGAATTATTCATATTTATCTACCACTTTCAACATATCTTCTTTTAATTAGGATATTTTACTAAGTCTCAATACATGAGTGCTCCCACAATTATATATTTTGTGTTTTTATTTTTTCAGAGAGTGAAGGAGTGGATCTCTTTAATATCATCTAAACAAAATGATTGAAATCTTTTAATTTATTTTGAGAGAGAGAGAGAATGCAATGGGGGAGGAGCAGAGAGAAAGAGAGAGAGAGAGAGTCCCAAGCAGACTTCATGCTGTCGGCGCAGAGCCCGACATGGAGCTCCATCCCAGGAACCATGAGACCATGTCCTGAACCAAAATCAAGAGTCAGATGCTTAACTGACTGAGCCACGCAAGTGCCCCACAGACATCTATTTTTGTCTGTGAATTCACAATGGTCTTTCTATATTAATAATACTTTTTTGGATAGGTTATAAAATATCTGTTTTATAAACCTGTTATAAACCTATTTGTTAATAAAATATCTTTTAAACATAGGATTTAGAGTCAGAAATGCTAATTATGACACCCTGTGTTTTGAGTTCTAAACCTGAAACATGTGTTCTGAGTGACTGTGGGACTTTAGAGAGGTCCAGGTAATTCTTGAAGCCTCAACTGTATCATTTAAAAGCTAGAAACAGGGGCATCTGGGTTAATAGTTAAGAGTCTATCTGACTCTTGATTGTGGCTCAGGTCATGATCNAATAAATAAACATTTAAAATAAGGAAATAAAAGCTAGAAACAATAACAATGATCTTAGAACATTTTTAGGAAAGGGTCAATAATACAATGTAATTAAAAATACTTTTTTAAGACAAATAAAGTTAATGTAGTATATTAAATTTTCTTTACTATTCTCTAAAAGAGAATTATGCAAAACAGCAAAGTAATAAAATAAAATTGAGTCAATATAGATAACAATGCAAAAGGACAAATTTGTAATTCTTGTTGATAGAAAACTGATACTTTGAATGAAGAGACTTTAAAATTATTAATCAATAAGGGGAGTGGTGTTTTCTAGGAACCTGAGATCTTTATTCTAGAGGTAGCTTGTGATGCTGGGGGAAACTCTAGTATGTTTGTAGTGCTGAATTTGGATGTTGAAAACATACAAGGAAATTTGATGACCTTATTCCCAATGCTACTACTGAAAAATTAATGTAAGGCAGAGTGATCCATTTCTTTTCATTTTTTTCATGTGGAATGATGAAGATGAAATGCACAATACCCTTTCTCTACCCTGAGAGTATTCATCACAAGGAATGCATTTGATTTTTCTTACCACCTGTGACAATAATAATCACCAACCTTCTGCCTTTAACTTTTCTGTTCCTTTACTTTAGATCTTAATGTTTACACATCTGATGTGTGGAAGGTAAGCTTCTGTCTGCCTTCCTGACTTCCAGGGGCTGCCAGTGACACAGGAGAGATCTCATGGTTCTGACCACAGTGGTCACTTTGTGATAGGGACAGTGATGTATCATCAAAACACATTCCTGGGGCGCCTGGGTGACTCAAGTCAGTTAAGTGTCTGACTTCAGCTCTGGTCATGATCTCCTGTCTCATGAGTTCGAGCCCCATCTCGGGCTCTGTGCTGACATCTGAGAGCCTAGAGCCTGCTTCAGATTCTGTGTCTCCCGCTCTCTCTGCCCCCCACCCCCACCCCAAATCATGCTCTGTTTCTTTCTGTCTCTCTCAATAAATAAACACTAAAAAAATTTTTTTAAACCCATTCCCTATTTTTCCCAGGTGGATACATTACAAGACTATATTTGAAAGAGTCCAGTGTAACAAGGTTTTGCCCTGTGACTGGATTCAGCCAGTTCTGTGGAGGAAGAAGTACCCTGGCCTGTAACAACCTTTCGCACAGTGTCTCCCCTCTGTCTGCTGGATGTCTGTGATCAGCAGGGGACCTCAGCACCCTAGGCAATGAGAGGCAACAGAATGAAAGGAGACCAAGTCCTTGAATTGTCACAAAGAAAGCTGCCTGCCGGATGCCCGCAGGAGACTATTATGTGAGCAATAAACACCTCATTGTTTTATGCCACTAGATTCTGATTTTGTTTGCTCTAGCTTTTAACTTGCCCTAATACATTCTGTCCAGGATCACATTAAATGCAGGCATACTCCAGTCTTGACTAAAGCTTAAGCACAATGTCTTAATTCACACAGTGCATTATTAGGAAGCAGTTAAAAGTCCAGTCAGTCAGTGACTCAGGAGTGAACTATACTTATTGGGTGCATGAAAAGCTTCCGAGGATTATCCCTGAATTGGACAATGAGGAAAGATGAAGGTAGGCCAGGCATATTTCCTGTATTCAAAGGGGGAAGAGGGATTAAAAAATCAAAATAAATGAAAATACACAATGTATATTCTAAATTTGATAAGTCAATGACCGATAGCCTAGACGGTTTCAGTGAGGGAGAAGCTGCTGGTGGGTCATGAGGGCCATGGGCTCGCTCGTGGACTCACGAGCTGGTGGAAGCTTGTACTTAAGAGAGTCTAACTAGTGGGAGGAACAAGGAGCTTTGAGTTACAGTTTTCTCGGGCCCAGGGTACCTGAGACTGCTCAGAGGAGAAAAGTGTAACGCTGGCAAGAGGAAGTACAGGCAAGAGCAGCCCTGTTGTGACTGAGTGGCTTGTAAGTAATTCAGGTGCCTGGAAGGAGAGTGTTAGAATTCCGCCATTACAGTATCTGAAACAGTTTGGCCGCGAAGATTGCCAGAAAGTAGGCTAAGACGAATACAGAGGAACATGCATCAGCATTAGCAATGTCACATGGGTACGTTTAATGAATTCTTAGCCACAGTCTTAAAATGGAAGAAAGGAGTGCACTGAAGTAATCAAGCTGAATCGAGTATTTGTATTGTGTATCCATATATTTGAAATCTCATCTTTGAAGACTTGTGGAGAATGCTAAATTGACCGGAAAAAAAATTGTATTAAAACTGCCTGACTGAAAAAGTGAGACTTGAAGGTCAATGATAAAGAAGTTAAATCCAAGACACAACCCAGAGCGTCTGAGTTTTGTTCGTCCAGGGGTTGGAAAGGTTTAATTTTGGAATCCTTACTGCTGGTGACCTTAATTTCCTTTGTGTAGTACATCTGCTAGATATGTGCAGGCTATCAGCTGCTGAAAAGTGACAGGATAGAGGGCTGGTTTCAGAATGATCTGAGCCAGCTGGTGAGATCACTGAACCCTGGAGGGAGGGAGGAAGGAAGTCTCTAGCAGGGCAGAGGTCAGAGCGGCAGCTCCCGGACTTATGGACAAGCCAGCATGGTCCCTGAGCCCTATGCTTCACTCCTTTCTAGAGACTTTTTATGCAGAAAATGGAAGTAACAAGACTTTAAGCCACATCTCTCTTTAAAAAAAAACATTTTACCACTATTTGTTTCTTTTACATTACAGCTAGGTTATTTGTTATGAAAAGCATATTCATCAAAACTGGAAGGGTAGCATTTATACAGCCTTGCTCTCTGTGTTCTTTATAAAGGCTACTATGTTACTATATTGTGTGCCTAAAATGCTCCCTTCACAGTGAGTAATGTCCTTGAATGGAATAAACTGTCCTTTCCATGGAAATGGAACTTAGACCATTCAAATAAAACTTTTAGAAAAAAACTGTAAATCTTTAAGATGAAATCTGTGTGCTGTGATAAAACAACTTATTCTTTTAAAGAGGTTTAGCTTTGCTAGTTGAATCGGCCCTTAGTGAGGAAACAATTCTTACATCTTTCATATTTATTGCATTGTATAGATATAGGCATACATTTGAGACAGGCATATATTAAATAATTAGATATCTACATACATACATATGTAAAATAAACTATTTGAATATATATTTTTATATCTATAGACCTAGGAGTTGACTATAGTGTGGCCTGTTGACAACACAGAGCATTTGCTTGTGAATGCAATGTATCTGCACGTAGCAGGGGTCGTGCAGAAGCATTCCCAGAAGTCTTCTGCAAAGCACGCTCAGGACTAATTTGTTTTCTTCTTTCCATAATGATACTGTGGGTTGGATTTCTGCTGTATGTGATTGTCATGGGATTTTATGTGTGATGACCTACAGATCATACTCCATTCATTGCCATTGTGTATCGCTAAGGTCCACAGTCCATTTTATTGGTATTATGGAAGACTTGTAGGATAACATATGGTATCTGTTTGGAAAAATGGGGTTTTCTGCACATTCATCATAGGAGTCAAGGTATGCTTTATTTTCTTCAGCATTCACATTGACCTATTACCAATTATTTTTTCACTTAAAATTTATAAAATTGCCTTTCTGAGATTTATGATAATTTTAATAGGCAAAGAATGTGTACCGATCCTTAATATTTTATAGCTCTTGTTTAATAGGGAGGTTATTCTATTCCTTTGAATAATGTTGTGGATTGCAATCCTCCTGGAATGTGTGTGTGTGTGTGTGTGTGTGTGTGTGTGTGTAGTCACTTAGCCAAATTCAGTTCATCCTTGTATGCAATACAGACATATATTTTGGAAAAAAAATAAACATGCAGGAGCTTGTACTTACAAACCAGAGTAAAAATGGAGTGAATTCAACCTATGGCACACAACTCATATCTTTCAATTCTTTATTACCTAGGTGGAACTTACCAATAAGAAATTAGTTAGCCATATGTTACTTCAAAAACTTCAATCGTATGGCAACATCCTAATTATAGGAAATGATAAGGATCATTTAATACATGCAAATTGTCCATAGCACAGGGAATTAGAGGGTATGCCAAACTGTAACACCTCACTATAAAAGATGGGCTAGCTGCAAAGAAATTTATCATCCTGTCCTATTTCTGTATGTGCCAAGTATAGGCCCACCTCACTCCATTAGCTACAGACATATGCAAAAAATCTATTATTTAAATGATCTGACAGCAAGCCCATATTAATATACTAAGAAAACAAACAATAGAAACCTATGGTTAAATTGTGTGGAAAATGTGACCAGTTGAGTGCCTTTGTGCCATTGCTGGATCGATACAGACTGAGATAAAATGGAAGAAAAAATGTATTTCTTAAACTGATGTTGCAACAGTTTCTCTAAAGATAAGCATCTATCTAAAAGTTGGACTTCAGAAAAAAAAATCTTAAAATAGCTTCTTTTTAAGAACCATTCTATCTTGTTGTTAAAAACCGATAGAAACTTTATTTTTTTAGGACAATATAAATTTAACATAAAGCATAAAAAATTCAGGAAGGTTCTTAAGAGCTAACATCTGTGGATGATATACCAGGATCTTCTGTTCTGTCTCTTGTGCTTATGAATAGCCTTCCTCTATATCTTGCAAAAGGTGTAGACATACATTTGAGCACAGGTGTAGACAACTTAAATGGTACCAACTGTAATAGAGGCTCATAAATGAATGAACACCTTCAGAAAGACGGGTCTTTTTTCCTAGAGTTATGGAAGGTTTTGTAGCATTCTCCTTGGCATCTATCTCAAAGAAAAACAAAATGCATATTGGTATCGACAGAGGACAACAATAATTGGGAAATTCTAATTAGGAAATCAAGAAAGATGTTATTCTTTGATTACTGGTTTCAGTCTAGAATAATCTACTAGATTACTTAAATTTCTTGAGTGCAGGGCTTTGGTTTCTTTATTTTGGGATCTTCTGGGAACCAACCAGAATGCTTTATTTAGGTCAATGTCCAATATATATTTAGCAAATTGTAGTATATTAAAATGTCATGGTTCTTGAATCTTGAAGAGTTGTACCAGAAAGGCCACTGCCTTCGACTCATCTATGTACTAAAGCTTCTGCTCAAAGTACATATCTTAAAAAATCTTATCTAATGAGGTTATTATTTCTTTTTTTCTACTGAAATTAATGCAGATTCGAGCTTTCAGGAGTTGGAAGTGTTCCCTGCTCTTTGGGACTTTCAAACTGTTACGCAACCTTGTCCTGCCGTGTTGGGATATCAGCAGCTGGTAGAAAGTATCAGAGGTTCCTACTTCTATGTCAACTAGAGCAGCTGCACTTTTATCTGCTTTAATATTGTAAAATCTTATTTGAAAACATGCAAAAACCTAGTCTAAAACATCCATTTCTGAGAATTCCTATTCACATAATTTGAGGTAAAGCCAAGAATAAGTTTAAGGGACTTCTGCCTATAATGAATAGGGAGTGCTACAATTGTTTTTATAATAATTATGCATTTCTCACAACTTCATCCACTGGCAAGCTTTTATTAAATTTACTGGTAAGCATCTGACATTTAGTTGTAATGATCCCATGTACATGAACTTGTTGCTAGTGTCATATCTGATTGGTTGGTGCTCGTGCTAAAGAATTTGTTAGTTTAATGTAATTAACCTCTGCTGCTGTGTACGATATGACCTTAATTAAATTTCACAAACTCTTCCCTACTTGTAGATGTGCCACTGAGCTTTTTCTTAATATTTAATTATTTTGAGAGAACAGGAAAGGGACAGAGAGAGAGGGGGAGACAGAGAATCCCAAGCAGGATCTGCACTGTCAGCACAGAGCCTGACGTGGGGCTCAAACTCACAAACCATGAGATCATCATCTGAGAGGAAATCAAGAGTCAGATGCTTAACCAACTGAGCCCCAAGCTTGGCACCCCAAGCTTTTAAAAAAAAAGTCACTAAAGATGAGCAATAAGAAAAAGCAAGAAGGATACAAAGTGAAGAGAGAAGTGAAAAAGTAGGCCACAGTTTAGAGCTCACCACCAGTTCCCTGGAGGAAAAACTTATCCGAGGAAAGCCGAATTCACTTTGAGACAGACCACTTTCTCCCACTAACAGAGATTTTGATTCATCATAAGCTTTGAACACATTAGAAATAGTTGCCCTTTAAAATATATTGAGGACATCATGTTTAGGTAATCAAAAAGGAATACCCATCTCCATGCCTAATTCCAGAGTTCCACTACATAGTCCAATCTGAAGTATTTAGTCTACGTGGGCGACAAAGTGGAGATTGGGTGGTTGGAATGGAAATTGCCTATTTCATAACAGAAAATATGAATACTGAGTAAACACATAGAGCTTATAAGTAGATAGAAGATGTCAGGGCAATTCTCTCATTGAATCTTTCTTACTAATATGGGTGAACAATTATTCCCCAGGTTCAATGAAACAAAGAAAAACAAAACCAGTGCTTGCATTGAACTAAGTAGTGAATTGTTTAGGAAACCAATGACTTGAATGAGGGATTATCTGGGAGAAGGGGTGTTAGGAGAAATATAATATTAATGTAGATGTTTGTAGGCTCTTCATATACATTATCTCATATGATATCTTAAAAAAGACAACTTTGTGGTAGAAACAAATTATTCTTTCTGCAAAATGGTGATTCCAGGAAGTTAGTTATACTGTCTCAAGTCAGAGAGTTAGTGCAGGGTGAAGCAGAAACTCTCATCCTGGATTCAGTGCTATCTTCATGTTATTATTATAGTTTCAATATCATTCTGGATACAGAGAAAGGCATTACTAATTGATGTCTATAATATATTGTTACATGCCTTCCTTTATGAAGATGAACAATCCTTAGTATAAAATGGGCTTCTCACTGGTTTTAGATAGTGGTAATGGAGACCATGCATGTCAGCTATGTAGATCATAAAATATTGTGACCTAATGACCATGATGGACCCACTAATCAAGTTAACTTTAGTAATAGCAAGACAATATCTGTGACCTGAGATACAGTAAACAGGGACTGACAAACGTAACCATACATAAATTAAATCCTTAATTAGACTTGTTTTTCTTCTCTGTATTATACAAGATCAAAACAGACAGGCTTGCCTATTTAAACGTGGGCAGTAACAAACACTGAGGATCAGGGGGAAAGCTTCTGCTAATATTGATGGCTCATTTCCCAACTGTCATCAATTCCTAACCATATTTAAATCACCCCTCTTTCTAAACTCAGCAATCTCAGACAGTTAAAAATATATTGTTATTGTTGTCATTGCTGTTGAAAAGCAATGACTAAAAGTGCTCTAAATGGATTCCCTACATAAAAAGTTTCATTATTCAAATTGAATTTTTTCTTTAAAAGAGAGAGGATGAACAGTTATTTCTTCTAAAATGCTATTTTTTTTTTCCTGGAAGATTTCAAGAAAATCAGTTCATTAGGTTTTTATTATTATTAACAAAAGAGAAGTTTCTCTTTCAGAGTCGTATGCACTAGTTTAAGTGGACGATGGTTGAAAAAGTGGTAATAAATGCAGGGAAGGTGGTCTTCTTTTAGAGAACTGTCAAGCAAATATGAATGATAAATAAGGGAACAAGGGAACAACATTAATAAAAGCATAAGTGTTAGAAACACACAATGCTGTGTCAAATTACACTGCACTGGATAAACAAATTCAGCGAGTCATTTTCTGATGGACAAAGTACTCAGCCAAAGAAAAAAATGTGAAAATGAACAAAAGGACTATATCCCAAAGGGCTATAAGGATTAGACTGACAGTTGGAGAGGAGAAATGTACTAGGAATTGAAGGAATTGTATGTTTGAGGAAGTCTTGTGTCAAATCTGCAAGGGAATGAATGTCATTCGGAGACTCTGAAGGATAGGGACAGGAATATATTGCTGAAAGAATAACACCCTAAATGAAACAGATTGAGGCAGCTGGAATATTAAACAAAGTGAAGCTATGGCATTTGCACTGAAAGTCAACTTTACAGAAGAGAATGTTGGAAAATGTCCACCAAAAACCATGCACCCAATCTTATATGAAAATAAAGTAAAAGTTAAAAAAAAAGAGGAACCATAAGAGACTCTTAAATACAGAGAACAAACTGAGGGTTGATGGCGGGGGAAGAGGGGAAAATGGGTGATGGACATTGAGGAGGGCACTTGTTGGGATGAGCAATGGATGTTGTATATAAGCAATGAACCATGGGAATCTACCCCCAAAACCAAGAGCACACTGTATACACTGTATGTTAGCCAAACTTGACAATAAATTATATTTTTAAAAATAAATAAATAATAAAAATAAATGATAAAAATAGAAAATAAAAAAAGAGTAAAGCTCAATCTTACATGAAAATTTACAGTTGAACCCATGTAAATATGAGCTTAAAAATGGGTAGATATTCATTTCCCAAGATACCGTAGCCTGCCAAAAATTCTGAAAAGAGCATGTTTGCACCCAAAGAGAGATGTGAACCACTTACTTGAAAACTTATTAAGTAAATATGTTATTATAATTTAGTATTAAATGATGCCATGTCCAGTTAGCTACTTGCAATAAATTGTAAGGAGGAAGCAGTGCATAAAAACACTTAACAGTAAAATCTTTCCTAAGTTTAAAATTCTTTCATAGCACAAATTACTGATATATTTGGTATTCCAAGGAGAAAAAAAGCTCCTTATTGCTTCATTGGCTGAGCTGAGCTACCCCATTGTGGAAGCAGTTAATAAATAAGAACAATTTTAAAACACCTTGGGCAGGTGAAGAATGTGATACATGCTTGGTTTTTCAAGAAAAGACAATACTTTAAAACTAATGCAGTGATCACAACCTGATAACTTTGAGTTCTATTAAGAACAAATCTCAAGAAAACAAAAAGTAATATCATTATTATTTAATACGTGGCTACATAAATTAATAGGACTAGTAATCAAGGGATTAGTAAATCTTTGGGAAAATCTTGGTAACTGAGGAAAAGTTCACTTTAAATGGTCACCCTAATGGCAGAACTGGTTGTCTTAGGCTCAGTTACTTACTCATAAAAAGACGATTTCCCTTATGGAAATTTATCTGGAGTATAAATTCTCTCCAATCTACTGTCTTGCAGTTGCCCAGGGCAATATCTTGGGTGTTATCTTGGACTCCTTTCCTACCATAATATCTCTTGTAACCATTTTCATTGATTTTCATTTCCTCTGTTAACACTATATCTCTCCTGCATTACTGTAACAACTCCTGCACTGATTCCTCTGCCTCCTGCCTTGCCCTTGACCAATGTGTGCCTCCTGCTGCAGGGAAGGGGGCTGAGCAGCTATAACACTGTATCGTTTTTGCCTAGTCCATTGTGTCACCCATGCTAGAATACACATATGCTGTTGAAGAACAGAAATAGTGTTTCTGGAACTATTAAATCCCCAGTATCTGGCATTTATTATGCACCAGTTCAATACTTTTACTGAATAGATGGTTGAATAGCTGCTTGGGAAAGTCCTACACCTATGGGAGAATATTATAAATGATGATTAGCAGGGGGAAAAACATTACCTTCAGAATTACAGTTTTGGTGCCTCATGCAGTAGATGCATTTCACCATTAGCTAATAAAAATTTAATGTCCATTCACAGCATTGCCTTTGTGGGCAAAATCATTCCAAATTCTAAATAACTGAATAATCTTATAGACCTTTGCAACACATGTCATTCATAACATGTAGTTTGTTACATTTAAAATAAATAGCACCTATTAAATTTAATAAGGTCTGTGGAAATCCTGACATGCAAGAGACAAATAGAACCAGCATCTTCTAGTCTGAAGTTGGAATGTCATGTCAAACAAGTAGAAATAAAATGATTAATGTAGGATCTGGGAAAATGGACAGTGTGCCCAAGCAAATAATCACAGATATAGATTGTACTGTCTCCATTTCCAGTTTGACAAGTGAGATGTACCACCTCACCATGGAATTCTTTGCAAGCACTGTTTTTAAATCCTCTACTTTTTTATTTTGTCCATCTTAACTGGCAGGCCATAAATAAATGTTGACATGGCATTACTGTGTGTCTGTTCTGCTTCACCAACTTTTGGATTTAAAAAAAAATTCCCTTGAAAACCAGTACAGGATAGCAAAGGAAAAGGTAGCTAGAAGATTTTTTTTTTTAATTCTTGAGAGCTTGGTTAGTGAGTAGGATGCTTCTCTGAAAAAGATTAATGATAACTGCAATGATTTAGGACTGACCTTAATTTCTTTATCAATAAAAATTACGGGGGAGATGAGCTAGCCCTAAAACATTGTGCTTCTTCAATGTGTCTTTAGACTTTATTAAGATTGTCAAAGTCTAGAAGGGAAGATGATCCTTTACAATCTTCTAATGTCCAGTGAAGTTTCTAATACTTTCAATCATGTATTCTCTTGGGAGAAACTCAGTAACAAATTTGTTCAAGGGGCATGTTGAGTTGAACTGGTACACCTGAAAAGGACAACTTAACTGAGTGTACTATGTAACCATTCCACAAGATCACCAGCAGATAAAAACCATTGCTAATTATTAACTCCACTTACAACACCCCATGATACTGTAAGTCTTTCAACAATTGTCAAATTTTCCAAATAAAAATATTAATTTGTTTTAATGGAAAGACTACATGGTATTCTGAAGGTTATGGAAACTAGATGTAAAAAGAAGTAAAGCTGGAGGATGTACAATAAAAAGATCAAATCAAATAAAGATAGCTACAATTGGAAAAATAGTATCACTTTTCTACTACAGGAGACCACTCACGGAAATACATCTGTAGTAATTTGGATAAAATTAATTGTGAGAGACTCTGTATGGCATTAACTTAATCAGGGGATGGGACACATCAAATGTTCAGGTCATATGAGGTCACATAGATAGTTTGTAGCAAATAGTTTGAACCAATTTTTGTATTCCAAACACTCATTCAACTTACTTATAAATACCGATACAAAAAAGGAAGCAGGTTTGATTACTTAATAATTTTCAAGAACAATTGCACTGATACAAGCATAATATCAAGGTAATAGTTAGTCTTAAGGGATCCTGTTTTAGCAACTAGTAAACACTTTATAAAATAAGATTCAGTTTTTATTATTTTAAAACTTTAAAACCCCATATAGACAGAAGTATAGAAAAACATGCTTATTTACACTAAATGTATTTTCCAAGATAAATCCCTGATGTATTTAGCTTATTGGATTTCACCAACTGTTATGGGAAATTCCTTTCCCTACAAAATATAAAAAAACCAAGTAATAAATTCCATTGGGTATTTTCCTGAGCATAAAGACATCAGCATTCTAGTGTATCTTGCATAAGTATGCTGATGTCTCTTTTATAAAACATACAGCTACACGGTGAATACAATGCCAGAGCATTGGGACTTATCAGGCCATTGTTTGCATGAAGTATGTTGCAAAAATTGAAATAATTTAGCTCTAAAAGCATGTGGACAGAATTTATAATATCCAAATAAAGAATTGTATAAGCTTGAACAACTAAATCCTTCATAGATGATGGAGAAAAGGATTTCTCCATGATCCTTTGAGTGTTGTGACATATTGGAATTTTTAATCTATTAATTCTTCATAGATTTATTGGCTATCTGCTATGTGCACAACACTGTGCTGTCTCTTTTTGTTTGTTTATTCGGGTGTTCTATTTTTAGTGTATATTCTGAAGAGAGAAAGGATGTAATTTAATATGTCCATTTCTTCATCTATCACTAGACATATGTAGGCTGTATATAGACACACACATATATATCAGAATTTGGTTATACTAAGTCTTCCAGGCAGTGGGGTAGAGGAAATAGTGGAATGACCTTAATCTTGGAACAGAATCATTTTTAAAAGAAGCCAAAAATAGTGCCGGGCTCACAAATTATATCCCAACCCTTAGATTTTAATAAAGTTGCCATATCAGTTATCTGTTCCCTGTCGCTTTATAAATAAGTATGTTTAGCTTTTATAATAACAAAATAAGACAGGGCATTTGGAGTGAAAGGTCAAGATAATAAATCTGCTCACATGAACCCAGTCTATCTAGACAGTATTGATTTTGTTGTCTGTGTCTGCGCCAAACATTTCCTGTAACTTTACAAAGCTCATCAATCAAACTTATCTTATACATAAAACATGTACAAGGCAAAGTGGATAGTAAATACTTACTCATTTCAGCATTTACAGTCCTACCTACTTAGCAGTATCTTGTAATCAGTAACATAGTTCCTATACGATTGATAGCACTTAATCTGGAAAATGACCATTCTGAGTCTGGTCATATAATTTTGATCATTCTATCTTCATTGTTGAGCTAGCTCTGTGCATGAAATGATAATGTGAGCTATTTCTATGGATTCTACCAAAGATTAAAATATTTTTCTAATGACTTTAAACCAGATACACTAAGATTTTAAGCAGAAAAATTTGATCAATTCAATTCTATCACACTGAAAATCTTCCAAATGATACCAAAACGGAGCTGAAAATAAGCACTAAAAATATTTTAAATACATATAGCAGACAAAAACCAAAATCCAGACCATATATCCATGGGACAAGGATATGAACTGGAAATTTACAAAAGATGGTACAAGAATGATCAGTAAACAATGATAGTAAGTTCAGCTTGACTGATAATCAAGTGAAAGCAAATTAAAAGAGTGAGATATAATATCTAATTTATCAAAGTGACAAATTTATTAGTCTGACAATCCCAAGTGTTGGCAAAGACATAGGTCAGTGGATATTTACCTGGAAAAACCTGTCCCTTACAACTCAGTAATTCCTCTTCTGAGTAAATACCCTTGAGAAACCTTTGCACATGTGTTCAAGGAGATGTATTCACAGATATGCTTTGTGACATTGCTGAAATATTAAAAACCAAAAGCATCCACAGTGTTATTAACAGATAAATGGCTAATTACATCACAGTGTATTCATGTGATGGAATAGACCTCTCAGGTACAATGTTAAATGAAAAGAAGGCAATTCTATGTTAGCAGGTAAAGCTAATATGATTTTGATAAGAATACAATAAAATTTATGCAAGATATTAATACTCACAAATTAATAATACATGCTTTCAAAGATTTATGCCTGTGTTAAAATGTACACAGAGCATAAATATGAAGAAAAACAAATTTCATGACAGTGGTTGCTTATGGACAAGAAGGAAGAAGATGGATCTGGCAAAATATACACAGGAGTATTGTTGAATTTTCTTATTTAAAAATTATATGAAAAATGATCTGAAGCAAGTGCTGTTTATGTTTACATTAGTAGCTATCATTTCAGATGGTAGTATATGTAAGTTTATCATATCTATAAATTTTCCAATGGTTAACTTTTTACAATTAAACATTTTATTCACAAAGAAAATTATAATTAAATATTGTAATTAGACATTAATTTAAGAATTATTTTATTACACATACATTTATAGTCACGTGTATTTATGACAGTACTTAGTGTTTGTATTATTTGCCCATTCCCCGGTGGCTCCAGTATCCCTGCTCCTTTACTAATTATGTTTGTAAATCAATACCAATAATTTCCAGCTGGCATGCAATTCCTCTAAATTCTACATGTTCCTGGTAACTTTGCCCACTTCTGACCTACTCATCTTTGATAGCTCCACACACTCATGGCAAGATCCTTTCCCCCTCTCCCACTCCGCTTCCGTCTCTCTGAATTACCGCATCACGCCATGTATTCTTGTTTACCTTTGTTACCTCGTCAAATTTAAGGGAGAAGGCTGAGGCTCCCTGGCCTGTCTCCTGGGCTCAGAAATCCATGCCCATGTCACTCTGTATATCCCTTCTTTTGAATTCCTCTTCCATCTGTCCCAATTCTTGATATCTGTTCTGGAGGGAAAACTCTGGAACTCAAAATCAGTCATCAACAGATTCCTCTGTGACCCTACCAATTTTCTGAAAGTTCCTTCATTTTCTTTCTTTAATTGAAACTGCCCCCTCTTCCAAATGATATGCATTCCTCTGTAGCCTTTCCAAATGGAGGCTGTCTCCCTCACACATGCCGTCTTCTCGGAAATTCCCAGCACATTCAAAGCTCATGTTTCATCTCTATTATCCTTACTCTCCTCATTGTAGCTGTGTAGATACCAATGAGAAATCCGCCTTCGTCCCTGGCGACTTGAGCTGCTGGACATCTCAGGTTCCAGAACTCTGAGAAATAAATACCTGTAGTTGATACCACCCAGTGTATGGTATTTTGTTATAACAGCCAGAGCAGATTAATACAGTAGTCATGGCTAAATAATGGGCCAAGTGTTGCTATGAAACAATAGCACAACTTGCCTCTTTTAGAGAAAAAGGAATCAGGCAGGGGGGCATGATTTGAGTGTTGCTGTTATGATTTCCTAATAATTCAAGATTGGGTAATTCAAGAATACATGATTAAAAAAGTGGATATGAACTGTACACTTTATACTTTCTATTTTGTTAATTATGCTAAATAAGTGCTTGCCCTAACCACAAGCATTAGTCAACATGGGCCTGTAGGTACATATTAGGATGAGACAAAGGAACAGAGACCACAGTCCCAGCTGTTGCCATCTCCCCTGGAATCTATTAAAGTTACAGAAAACTTCTTGGTCCCACCGTGTCATTTATCTTGCATTTTCTGGTAACCCTCTCTTAAAATAATGCTGATTTTCACTGAGTTGCTACTCTCTAAATAACTATTGAATGAATGAACAAATGAGTGGATCACAGAAATGGTAAAAATTTACTTTCTATAATAGATTTTTGAAATATAATACCTATTTTTAAACATCATACAATCTCTGTTTTCATGCTGTAAACCATAAAATTGATGTTTTTAAAAATCCCACCTAGCTCTTTAAAGTGAAACATTTCCTGTCCCAATAATTGTTAATGTCATTATGAAAACCAACATTAGGATTTTAGTGACTTATAATTTCAAATAATATGAGATAGAACATAAGGAAGATCTTCTTTACAAAATATATATTGCTTGATTTAGACTTCTAATGAAGCTGGAATATTAATCCCATGCTAGAGAGTAAGAAACTGAGGCTTTAAGAGAGTGACTTGCCCCAAATATCCTAGATGGTAAGGAAGAGTATCCAAAGTCAGGATCATCTGACTGACTTCATTTTCCTTTCACAACAAGCTGCTTGCCAGGACTTGTCTCTTCCCTGATATAGACACAAACATAGGGACAAATAGAGTCTCTTCAAAACTTTTCCTCAGATAGAAATGACAGGAAAGCCATGCTCCAAAATATTTTCTCCTAGAAACATTTCTGATTCACTCCATATGATCTTGTTCAGTTTACATTTAAAATAAACTTCACTATTTCTGAGCTCAGTTTGCACTTTATTATTTAATTTGGTCACCCATATTTAGATGTTCTAGGTTCTTTAATAACTGTCCCCTTTGATTTTAAGCTTGAAAATATAATAAAATATGTTTATGATTAACAGAAAAATGTTCACTGAAAAAATATTAGAACACCAAGAAAACACAGTCAGGAAAACCAAAGTCATTCATCAACTAACTATCCAAAAATAAACACTATTAACATTTTGTTTTCAGTTCCTTTTAGTCTACAAGTATATTTATACATTAATATATGCTTTTTATTTCCAAAATCATATCATAGTTTTATTTTACAGCTGTCGCTGCTTTTGATTATGTTATCATGTTGTTAAATTTGTGTCACCATGTTATTTAATTTTCCATCTATATTTATGAAGGAGATAAATCCAGGGAAGGGTGTGCATGTGTATTTCTGTGCAGCAGCATGCTGGAACTTTCCTGTGCCAGCTTGTGAGAGCTCGTGCACTTATCTTCTCAACTTTGCTCTCAATGAAGCATCAGTGATTTGGAGTCAGCCATAGCAGAAATATCTACACACTGCAAATAAGCAATTGCAATAAGCTGGAGCTTTTTCTTTTTCTCTTAAATTCCACAGAGCTGGCTTACCAGCACTCTACTGGGTTTGGGTATATAAGGTACACAGACCTGATGTTTTAAAAAAATTCCCACACTTTGATGTTATGGAAATATTTATATAGCATATGCATTATCTGTTTCTTCATGTGGAGAAACTGGACTTCTCCTACTTCGCTGGTGGGAAAGTAAGGCAATACAGTGCTCTGGAAAATGGAATAGCACATATAAAAGGAAAAATACTTACTCTATGACTCAGCACTCACTCTTGGGCATTTTTCCTGGAGAAATGAAAACATAGATCTGCATGGAAACCTGTCCATGAATGTTAGTAGCAGCTTTATCTCTAAGAGCCCCAAACTGGAAGCAGCTCAAATATCCTTCAGTTGTGAATAGCTGAGCAAACTGTGGTGTATCCACGTTACACCATATTAGTCAACAGTAAAAAGAATGGACCTCACAATAACTTGGATGCATTTCAAGAGAATTATCTGGAGAGAAAAGAGCCAAATCCTGAAAGTTTGCATAACAATTGATTCTATTTATATGATATTCTTTAAATAATACAGTTGTAGAGATGGAGAACAGATGAGGGCTCAAAAGAAACAGTTAAAAAAGAAACCTTTACTGAGATTTGTTTGCAAGTTTGGATATTAACCATATCTGTTTGCTAGGGCCACCATAACAAAATAGCACATACTGATAGGTGTGAACAACAGAGATTTATTTTCTCACAGCTCTGGAGGCTGGAAGTGCAAAACCAAGGTGCTGGCAGGTCTGATTTCTTCTGTGGTCTTGGTTTGCAGAGATCACCTTCTCACTGGGTCCTCACATAGTCTTTCTCCTGTGCATACACATCCCTACGGTCTCTCCGTGAGTCCAGATTTCATCTTTTGATAATGGATGCCATCAGGTTGGATTAGGGCTGACTATTGGGTCTTATTTTAACTTAACCAACTCTTAAAGGCCCTCTCTTTCATATAATCACATTCTGAGGTACTGGAGTTTAGAGTTTCAACATAGAAGTTTGGGTAGGGCACAATTCAGGCCATAACACTAATGAAATCATAGAGGGTGCATCTTCCTTCCTTCCTTCCTTCCTTCCTTCCTTCCTTCCTTCCTTCCTTCCTTCTTTTCTTCCACTGTTGGCCTGTCACTTGTTTCAGTGAGAAATCCTTTTTGTACATGTGTTCATCCTCTGAGCTTTTGTAGGTTGTTTCTTTCTGCTTATTTGATGGTGCTTTTCCTTCCATCTCCTATGGGAAGAGGAAGAGGTGATTCCCAAATAGTTTTCAAGAAACAGAATGTGTGGGCTTACCTTTAGTGTGCATTTCTTTTAGTTGAGTCTTGATCCAGTTCCCTGAAGAGAATGTACAGCTCCCCGACTTTCTCAGAGGAACCCATCATTCTTCCTCGTTCAGCAGTCTTTGTTGGAATTGTTCCTCCTAGAATGATGTGGGCACCATTAGGCCCCCCTAACCCTAATCCCTCCATCTCGACCCACTCTCTAGGAATTACATTTATGTATGCGTGCATGTGTGCATGTATATATTCTCTATGTACATTTAAGAGGAAGATTGGAGGCACCTAGATGGCTCAGTAACTTAAGTGTCTGACTCTTGCTTTCAGCTCAGGTCATGATCTCATGGTTTGTGAGTTCAAGCCCTGCATCAGGCTCTGCACTGACAGTGTGGAACATTCTTGGAATTCTCTCTCACCCTCTCTCTCTTCCCCTCCCCTGTTCACTGTCTCTATCTCTGTCTCAAAAATAAATAAATAAACTTTAAAAATAAATAGATAAATAAATAAATGGAAGATTGGGTAAAGGGAAAAGGCAAATGTTTATTCCAACTCCCTTACAAATCTTCATTTATCATTTTGTTATTGTCTATCAACATCTAAAATTGCATATATATAGAAATATCTCTGGTTAAAAGATATTTCTTGAAATATCAGACTGTTTCTTTTTCACTTTTTTATACCTTCATATCCATCAATCAGCAAACATTTTGAGTATTTACCACCTATCTGTCATTTTCTAGGTTTCATCAGTTGCTGATTATATGAATAAAAATATCTTTTAATATCTATTGTCTACAATGTAGCTGGCATAGCTTGTGCTCAATGACATCATTTATACTTAGAAAGGAAGATTGTTAAGCAGTTAAGAAACATTCTAACTGACGAATTATTTTGACATGTCTTCATCCATTTTAATATCAGAGGAAGATTTTTTTTCACTGTGATTTACACACACACACACAGACAGACAATATGGCAAATGTTCCATGCTTTTCCTGTTAAAAAATGTAAAGACCATTGTCCTTGATTCAACTTTGTTAAGGCATTTAACTTGATGGTCATTCCGTGTTGTAGAAACACAAAACAGGATATATTTAGTATTTACATAAATTTTATTTTAATTTAAACTTTTCTTTTAATTGGCAACACTAAAGTTTCTTTTCCTTCTTTACTGCCAACAACAGGTTGATTTTACTGAATCATACTCGTACATTCAGCAAGACTAAACATTTAGATATTGTATCTCAAGTTTTAACAAAGAGCCAAAAAGAAATCTAAAGTTGGCATTAGTTTGGGGCACCTGGGTGGCTCAGTCAGTTAAGCATCTGACTTCAGCTCAGGTCATGATCTCATGGCTCGTGAGTTCAAGCCCCACATTGCGCTTTGTGCTGACAGCTCAGAGCCTAGAGCCTGTTTCAGATTCTATGTCTCCCTCTCTCTTTGCCCCTTCCCTGCTCATGCTCTCTCTCTCTCAAAAGTAAACATTAAATTTAAAAAAAAAATAAAATAGGTATTAGTTCATTTTTGAAAAAAGATCCATTAACATGAAGTTAGAATCATCTATCCATTACATAAAATGTATTTTAAAAATAGTTGGTGTTTTCCTATTAATATTTACCAGTGGTTCGTATGATCGTCTCTATTTGAAATTAGGAGTGTCTTTCTTATATATAAGGAAATTAAATGAGCATTATTAGCATTATGTTAGGAATGCATACACATAGAAATGGTCTGTGATCTAGAACATACTGTTCCATTCTTACTCCAACTTGTGATTCTCTGAAAACCTGCATTCCTTGTGGTTTATAACTGTACCACCAAATGTAAAGCCAACTAAACAATGGATTCCCAGGAGACAAATGTCTTACATTGTCATCAAATGTCAGCCCGAATCTGGGGCAATACTAGAGGCTGTTCCTGGAGATTAATTAAGCCATTTGTGGTCGTGTTTCATTATTCTTGTTTAAGAAACAATGACATATTGAAAAATAAGCAGATTTTCTCCTCTCTTTGACCTATAGCATTAGCAATTTTTTTTCTTTCCTTCATTGTATATTACTACACACAGAGAATTAACTTGTGATTCTTACAGTGTTTTTCTTCTATTTGTCTATGTGCTTATCAATGTGCATTTAAAGCATATGCATAATAAAGACTCTAGAGAAAGTCGGGANTAATAAATAAATAAATAAATAAATAAATAAAAATAATAAAGCATATGCAGATTCTAGGATGAGAATCATGTCAAAGCCATTTGGCATTGAACTAACCTATCAAATATATATCAAATACTCTTTTTAACTGCAAAATAATGTATAGATTAGACCAAACTGTCTGACGTTGGGAAAAAGAAGTAGGAAGTAATAGACATTTTGAAATTAAGTAAAGCAATAAATATTTTAGAATATTATAAACAGCAATTTTCATGGAAAAGCTCACACTTAGAATTAAAAAAAGTATTATGTTGAAGCTGCTAATAAATACTTTTAGAAAGGAAAATGTACAGGATAATTAAAATTCTTCACAAAAAAATTTTTCTTACTTAAGACCATGACTTAATGAAAAAATATATAGTAATAGTATTTTATATTCATGAGCACTTGGCAAATTATGAAGCATATTCACAAACATTTCCATTCAATAGAAGATAATCTTTACATCATGCACTTCTAAAAAGTTTAAATAAGGCTTCTCAAAATCAAATACTTGATTTAAATTCAACCTCATGATGTCAACTGAATGAGAAATGATGTTTCGTTTTTTTATTTTTTATTAATTTCTGAGTGAGAGACACAGCATGAGTAGGGGAGGGTCAGAGAGAGGGAGATACAGAATCTGAAACAGGCTCCAGGCTCTGAGCCAGCTGTCAGCACAGATCTCGACGCAGGGCTCAAACCCACGAATGGTGAGATCATGACCTAATCCTAAGTCGGACGCTTAACGGACTGAGCCACCCAGATGCCCCTGGTTTTCTTTCTTATCTTTTCATTGTTGAAAAGAACCATTGTATATCAATTCTTTACCACACAGCCAACATGTGAGATTCACTGAAGTAGAAAAGCCTGAACATGGAGGTGTTAACAATCCATAAATGGTTCTGTTAATACCAATCTATAGGTTTGTTAAAGGAAAAACTGAGACATATTAAAAATTTTAAGAGTTTATTTGAGAAAAATCTGTTTCTCTTGGACAACACCAAACCGGAAGTGGTTAGGCACACTCTACCCATGGGAGCCAGGGGAGAGATTTAAACAGTGTGGAAGCAAAAAAGGGAAATTGTTTGATTGGCTATAGCTTATAGGCTAGATTTCTGTTTGTGATTTGTTGTTCCTACTATGTTTTTTCCCCCCCTTTTCCTTTATTTTTGAGAGGGAGGGAGGGGCAGAGAGAGAGAGAAAGAGACAATCTTAAACATATATGGGCTGGATCTCACAAATGTGAAATCATGACCTTGAGCTAATGACCTGAGTCAAAATCAAAAGCTGGGGGCTTAGCCAACTGAGCCACCCGGGCACCTCATCCCTAGCATTTTGATCTTATAAACTTGAAGCATTTACAGGCTTAGAGTTTGGTTTGTTAACACTGGCCCCCAGAACATCAGAGCACATCAATCTTATGGCCTCCTTGTTTAATTAATTTAACAGACTTTTTCAATAAAGTGAACCCTAAAATTATGAAAGGAAGTTTCCTACTCACCATTGCTCCTTCAGGTTCTGAACTCCAAACATCATCACAGACTTGCTACCAAGTCTGATGACATAGCTATGCTTAATGGCAGTTTCCTTTTCTGGAATGTAGGCAAGAAAATTACATGTAAATGGAGATTATCCTATGGTCAACCTCATAATGGTGTATATAGATTATATTTTTGTGTATTTTTTTTAGGAAATTTATTTAAGATACATATATGTAGGGGTACCTGAGTGGCTCAATCAGTTAAGCATCTGACATCAGCTCAGGTCATGTTCTCCTGGTTTGCGAGTCCGAGCCCTATGTCTGGTTCTGTGCTGACAGCTCACAGCCTGGAGCCTGTTTCAGATTCTGTGTCTCCCTCTCTCTATGTCCCTCCCCCGCTCACACTGTGTCTCTCTCTCTCAAAAATAAATAAACATTTTTTTTTTAATAAAATAAAATACATGTATGTAGTTTACATCACAAACTAACCAAACAGTAGCACTATGTCACTGCACTGTAAAATACTTGTAGTTTCTTCAATACACATGTGAGCACATGCTTCAGGGATTGCCAGGATCACCCAAATGTCTGCCACTTGGTACGAATGCTAAATGTGAAGCATTTCCTTGCAATTACTTAATCATTAAAGGTTCGATTTCTTTTGTTCATTTTACAAGTAGAAGGAAAACTATGAAATAAATGTTATAAAACCTAAACATTACTTATGAAACTCTGTACTCTAGTGTTTTTGCAATCATTTTATTAATGACTCATCTTTATAGAATCTTTACAAAGTATTTTAACTTAATTTTCTAGACTTATGGGTAAACATCAACTGGTCATTGATATTTGTGTGACTCCGACTGGGGTAGGAGAAGTGCCTGGGAAGTCGGTACAGTGGGCAGTGACATTATGTTTTACCGAGGAAACATAGAGCATCATTAACTTGGTTTATGAATTAAAAAGTGGTGGATGAGAGAGTTTCTATTACAAATGCCTCATAGGGTGCTGTTATATGAATTAAATGCCATCACATGTATGCTTTAAAATTTGGGTACCTATTAGAAAATTAATAACTATTAGTTTTCCTTAATTCTTGGAACTCTGTGTTTGTGAAGCATTACAATAGTCTCCTAAATTTAATTTATATCAGTATCATTTTACGGATAAGGAGACCAAGGCTTAAACTAAGAGATCAAGCAACTTGCCTTTTTTCTTAAAGGATTGCCTACATCTTAAATATTTGAAAGTGTGAACACCTGTGTCCACAGAAATATGCTTCATTTAGGTGGAAATCACTTATATTTTTGGAAGTATATATGAGGTCTAGTATGCAGAAAGAACTTTGTAGTGTTAATTTTCCAAGTGTTATCTTGATTATCATACCAATAATAAATAAAAAACCTTATGTCTGGTTTTCATTTGTGTTTTACTTTTGTCCTTTTTTATCTGGAAGTTATATGCTGAGCTTTTACTTGGACGATAATTCAGGTGAAAAAAGAGTAAGCAGGACTTTTATTTTCCGGATGGTAGTGTTATTTTATTTCCTCTCTCCTTTTAGTATACATAGGTGCATACAGAATAAAATGGACTAACCAAACTTCTCAGATAAAAGACCATTTTTATATTTTCTCATTGAATATAGCATACCCTTTTAGTATTCTGATTACTAAACAGCTGTTGTAAATCTCCTAGCTTCTTCTTATACGTAACCAGTAGTCTACAAAAGTAAAATTTCTTAGTGAAGTTATTTTCCTATTAATTTAGAATTACTTATACACAAAGGGATAGCAATATGTATAACACTTGCTGATCATAAGGTGTAACATGATTTTAAAAAAACTAATAGTTTATAGTTTTATAATTCCTCTTTTTCATAAAAAATAAACCATGAAAATACTATATTTGATGTATATTCCTATTTTATTAACTGATATCACAAACATGCATGATATATGGTTAAATGTCTTGGTTTGTGATACTCTTTAGGACAATCAGTTCATCGATTCTTAAATTGATTCTGAAGCCCTTTTTGACAGTTATGGAATTCAATAAAGCTAACATTACTGAAAACAAAAAAAGTGGATTTAAATCTCATTTTAAATGGCATGACAAGCCCCATAGCTTAATGAAAATAAACTTGGATGCAAATTTTCGCTTTCTGGTGGAAATCTGCCAAAAAAGCTTTCACTAGATAACAATCACTGTAATTATAATAGCAACTGACAATGGTTTAAACATGACCCCGCACACATCCTTTTAGAAATCTCGATGCTCTCAAACAATAATGTGGTCAATGACAGGGTTATTGGTACAAGTGTTAGAAGCCAGGGTGAGGAGAATGGGAAAGGCAGGTGGCTCAGACAAAGACAAGACCACCAAACCTGCTGTGATAATTTTGATAATTAATTTTGTCCTTGAATTGACATGGTTGTTTTAAATTTAACATATTTTGTCACCCTTTTAAATTTTACTTATAATTTTAGAAAGCTTTTCCATGAGTTGATATAACTGGTTTGAAATTGGAACATTGATGGTGTTTTGCTGATGTGGCCCCTTAGACTCCTTTTTTGGTTGACATTGTTCCAAACTAGTGTTGGTTGAAATATTTAAAAGGAAAGTTTACAATTTCAGTAACACATGCTTTATTAACCTCACATATAGATGTATTTGTTTTTCTTACTAAATTGAACACATTTGCCGTGTATGCATGCATACACATACCTATATAGTATGTGTATATATATGTATTACACACATGTATATGCACATAGATACACACATATATGTGTTAATATAGCCAAAAATTTGTTTTACTTGGGAACTTGAATAAATACAGAAAGTGAATAATTGAACATAAAAAAGTATAAATTAGCAGAAGTACAAATGTTGGCTATGCAAAGCCCATAATAAGAATTGCAGCAGTTAGCTGTTAACTCTTTGTTACTCGTCCAATACTCCAAAATGGGATCATTGGTGTTTCTAGCAGCTTTGCTGTGGTCTGGAACAGTGTCCTGAACTGTACACCAGTAACAAGAGAATACCTATTATTTCTCAAAAAATTCCTAGAAAAATAGATAAGCTCCAAATTCTACTGTATAAAAGTCAGGAATGGGACACATGACCTTAGTTAAGAAGTCAAGTTGCTCAAAAACTCCATTTACTTTGATCAAGACTGCTTTTTGATGCCCTCTTACAATAAAAACATCAAAGGAAAGAAAAATTCTACTTTTTTAAGGAGAGATATAATTGAGGGGTGCCAGGGTGGCTCAGTCGGTTAAGCATCCACCTTTGGTTCAGGTCATGATCTGTGCTGACAGCTCAGAGCTTGGAGCGTACTTCAGATTCTGTGTCTCCTTCCCTCTTTGTCCCTCCCCCATTCATTCTCTCTGTCTTGCTCACTCTCTCAAAAATAAATAAACATTTTAAAATTTTATTAAAAAATGAGGAGACATAGTTGAATTTTACCTACTTTTTAGATTTCGGTAATTAAAGCATTTCATTCTATAATATATGTCACTTCAACTGTTTTCTGCCTTTACATCTTTTCACGTCCATGAGCACGCCTCAAATACAACCCTTTGTTTTCTGATATTTTCTTTAGCTGAGTTTTAGAATCTCCTACACAAAAATGCCTCTTCCATTAATCTTTCCCCATTCTGGTCACCCACTTCATTTATCATCTACATTCATATTATTTACATACAGTAATATTGTTTTTACTTGCTCTTAATATAATTATGGAATCTTTTAGATCTTGAAGAATTGTTCTCTTATTTTATATAATTTAAAACACATATACTTATTTATAATGATTTAGTATTATAAAGTCACTGCATTTACAAGCAAAATACTTACTTTCCCTTAGAAATGTTAGAATAAATTTTATCACAGCTGCCACAAAGTTTTGGTGATGATCAACTTTTAGAAAATTTAAGAAAAATCATTTTGAATGTGGAAGTCCTTCAACTCCAAAACAAGAAAGAACCAATTCTAAAAATTGAGTTTAAATGTACTAAAAGAGGGAATACAAATATTTCATATGGTTCATTTTTTTCCTGGAAACATCCCCAACTGTTTTCTATTAATACTGATGTGTTTATATACACTTTCATATAAAACCGAAGTAGTTGTTATAATCTTAGGCTAATGCTAGATAAAAATTTCTCAACAAAGCTAGTACCGCCCCCTAGGGGTATTTTGGATATTTGTGGGAGATTTTTATTTGTCACAATAATTGTGGTGGCAACGCTTACGACTAATGGAAAGGTGGAAAAGTTGCTGGGTACTCTGCAATGAATGACACAGTCCCCCATGAGTTATTTATCACACATCAACACACAAACCTGAAATATCCTACTGGACATTAATGTAGATAAAAAACTTGCTCGTAATTGTGTCCTCCTAGAACTTTATCTCCATTTACATATAAATATAAAGATTTTCTACACACTAGTTTACATTAAATCTTCCAGGAATGGGAACTACCACTTGCCTTTATGGAAGATTGTACTGCATTCTGTTTAGAAATCCACCAGGAGTTATTCAACATTTTAGAAAATCACATTACCAGCCACACTAGCTCTCTAGCTGAGTTGCAATAAAACATACCTGCATCAGTCTGCCTCTGCAGCTATCATATTCTGGTGAATCCACATATCCTTGTAAACACCTAGCCCTTCATCATGTCTTCTAATGTTGTCATGCCTGAACATAACACAGATTATTTTATCGCAAATAAAAATATTTTTATAATAAATAATTTTATTTTCCCCTTTATATTACCCCAGTATCATTGTTTTTAACTGTGTGTGCATGTAGGTTATATAGCCTATAAATTTCATTTCAGGAGAGTAAAGCAAGCACTAGAAAATATTTGTTTTAGTAGCAGGACATTGGATCTAGTAAGGTCAAGAACCACTAGATACAATGGGAAGGTCAGTGGTGAGCCTTCCTTGGAGCTTAGAAGGGCAACACGTTGCCTGCTCAGGCGTTCCCTTTCTAATAAAGGGATAATCTGGGAAGTTTGGAATTCATGCAGTGGCTAAAATGAGTAGAGAAATAGGGCATGATAGTTAGTTCTGATGGTTTCTGTAGGGGATATAGATAGAAGTACAAAAAAGAGACTCCAGGTTGGTCTCTCAGTGAGTTTGCAATGAATGGTGAGCCTGTGAGTACTGGGGGAAGACGGGGTGTACTGGTAGAAGCAAGCCCTCTGGGGTTCCCATGCAGACCTGTTAAGGGAAGCAAGGAGTAGAGTGAAAGGGCCACAAAAATGATATGTGATTTCTCTCCTGTCATTTTGTTGATGCTTTGCATTTTCTAAGGTTTCCTGTGACTGTCTATTTATTGATTTTTGTATATTACCCATCTAGCTGGCTAGGTAGACAGTTTTGCTATGATCTTTTCAAGCAGTAGTCTCAATGCAACATCTTTTTCTAGTTGCATTTTCCACATTTTAAACTCTGTATTTTCATGTTACATGACTGGAACAAGCCTTCAAACCCTTTTAAAAAGAGCATAGAGGTGATATACTTTCACATCCTCTTCACATTAAAGATTATCTGTTTCTTTTACTTACAAAAAAAAAATAACCAGGTTGGATACATATAAAATTCTTAAGATGCAAAATTTGTAGGTATACATAAAACGTCTCAAATTAACATAAGACATGTGTCTGGGGGAAAGAGAAGAGTGTGTGTTTTTTCATTTGGTGGATGGTTTCAATGTTTTCCTTAGAATTAAATATTTTTGATAAGATGCTTTTGATGAAATTGTCTAGAATGTGTTTGACCTTTTTGACATTTGGGTTTTTTTTTAACTTGGGAAAAATGTATTTGAGCTATATTCTTTATTGTTCCTTAACTATTGTTCCAAAAGTCTTCTTCACACCTATCAGTAATGCTTAAGTTGCATTTCCATTTTCTCATCTATTATGGTTTTGTTTCCATTAATTTTATCATTTGAACTTTTCCCTCTGCATCCTAGGAGGCCTCTTCAGTCTTCCTCTTTTACTTTACAGTGTCAGTTCTGGCCCATCTGCCTCATGTAGGCTTTAAAATTCTGCTATTGCAGTTTTATTTGCCTTGTAATTCTTCTTCATGTTTTATACATACCTTTATAACTCATTCTCTTACTCATTTATCTCAGAGTTACCTTGGGGATTTCTGTTTCTGTTTAATAAAAACTTCCCTTTGTTCTTTACTGATAAGGATCAACAAATTTTCTAATTTTTATTTTGAATTTTGGGATAATTATTTCCTGGGAATTGCTTCTTCTCTAATACTTGCTGATGTTTTCACTTCCTTCTTTGGAGACATTTTCCTTTGCCCTTTTTCTCTTTCCATTCTGTCTTTAGATTTTTCTGGCCTCCAATGGATTCCATGCAGTGCTGGTAGGATTCCTGTCTTAGATACCGAAATACATAGGCGTAACAGTTTCTGTTTCAACTCCTAGTGTCTCTAAGATTTCCATTTAATACTTACGATCATTCCCTAGCCATGTGTCCCAGTGCAGCGACGCCATGAAAGGCACAAGGCATAAAGATCTGATCTCCAAATGCACCACTCTTGGGTGGCAGTGTGCCACTCCAATTATCACATGCTTTCTGCACAGTTGTTTTCTGGAAAGAGAAGGGAGATGTACGGATGATGAACAGCCCTCTAACTGCCCACAAAAACCTCCCATCTTGCAGGAGAAGAATGGCTGCCAAGTTTCCTGTTTCGAACAGTCCTTTTTCTTATTCAAGAGCCAGACAGTGGCAAAAAGATGATGCAATGTACATTTTTATGGCCAGGTTTTCTGTGTTCTGGATACAATATATGAGCAGACAACTGAGTGGATAGTCATTCCTATTCAATCAAGTTGTGATTAGTAAAAAAAAAAAATCCTACCAAATTTTGACAATAATTTTAATGTTACACTTTACAGTGTAGTAAATTTGCATTTTCTGTATTTTCATAGGAAAGATGTTCTTTTGAAGGCAGTGATGAGGGAATATTGTACAACGTGCCAAAGATCTTGAGGGTCTGAGTGTGGGCCACAGATGCACACATCCTGTCATTGGAGAGGGGAGATAATGATTTAGATCTTCACACACACACATAGAGATCTTGTGAAAAACAAGTAAACAAGTTTATCACGCGGTTTGATCTCTGGAACAGCACCAGGAGAAACACTAACACTGGAGTCATGGACTTAGGAGTCTTACTATATATGTGACAGTTGAAGCATAAAGCTAAGGTTAAAAGCCTGTGATATACAAATCTTTAATTCATCAAGAAGCTATTGGAAAGAGAACCAAGAATAACTTGTGTGATAAAATCTAAAAGAGAAGTTCAGGAAGACTAGTTTTGCAATAAAGTCAAGAGCTAAAGACAGGTTAAACAGGATGAACCCAAATGGTTTGACCTTTTGGAAAACTTGGTAATTTTTAAAGATGAATGTAAACAAAGTCATGGATACTAAATCCATAATGCAGTGAATTGAAAGTGAATGAAAAGTGAGGTCGTGATTGTTCAATATAAGAAATTTGTCTTTGGAGGAGGGGGAGAAATAAGATAAAGGTTTACAGGGAGGGGATGGTCAAGAAGCTTTTTTAGAAGCATTAAAAAAAAAAAATAAATAAACCTCACAGCACAGAAAGTCTCAGTCTACAATTAAAGGCACTCAAAAGATTGAAAAGAGAAAAGACTAAATGTATTGTTCTTAAAGTCTGTTGTTCCTGTGAGAAGAAACAAAGCCTTAGGCAGAATTGATTTATTGTATTGGGTCTCTGCAATGTTTCTGTTATTTAGCAGAGTATGTTAAGAGATGCATAGCTATGGGAAGGTGTACTTGGCAACAGAGGGAAGTGGTTAATAGCATTGATTCAGGCACTAAACTACCTGCTTTTGAACCCTAGCTCTGCTACACACTAGCTGTGTGCCCTTGGGGAAGTTATTTAAACCTATCTTAACCTCTCTGCATTGTAATTCCTCATCTGTGAAATGAAGAAAATAATTATACCCAACTCATCAGTTTGTTGGGTAGATTAAATGAGTTAATACCAGAACCATGGAAGTAAGTAAAAGTTAACACATGTGCTTATTAAATAAGTAAAAAACAAGTATCAGTCACGCCTATTACTTAACTTTTTAGGTTGGTTAAGTAAGTTAATTGACTTTAATCATTTTCATCAAATTTAAGATTTTCTCAGAGATGATTATTAATTTGTATGGCCTATAACATATATAGCCATCGATATTTAAGTCATTAATTATATTTGCCAAACCTAAAACTCTTAAAAGATTTTTGGAAAACAAAGGCAGTTTTCTTGTGGTCAGCACAGAGTCTTAAAGTTTCATTTTTAAATTATTTCAAACCTACAAAAATATAGCTTGCACAGAGTACAAAGAACTTTGTTTTTCTGAATCTTTGAGAGTAATTTGCCAATGTCACATCCAATTAACCTTGGATACATCAGTATAGTTCGTATAAACAAGAACATTCTCCTACATAAACATCCATCAAAATGTGAAGATTGACAATGAAATAGTACATTTTTACTTCTACCATTTCTTCTATGTCTATCAGTTGGCATTCTGTTTGCTGTAAGAAGAGACTGTTTCTTCTCATTTACATCAGTATGGACTCATAGATTCCTATACTATTTGATGGGATTATAAACAGTTATTACTATTATTTAATGCCTAAAATTTTCAGCTCCATGCTGGCTTTCTGGCCTTTTAACAAAGCTCTATCATCCTTGGATCACTATCTTTCCAACACAGTAGATTCTAGGTTCATTTTGTATCAGCCATTTCTCCAGGAAACTCTAGTTTCTTTTAATGAAGAGCATATTTAGAAGCCACGTTCTGGCACTCTGTGTGCTTATTGTGATTGGGATGTCAGTGCTACCCAGCCCTTTCGGTGGACCAAGCTAGAAAGCACACACACACACACACACACACACACACACACACCCCTATTGTTTTATATATTTACCCATACATAATGAAAATCATCTTCCCCCAACAACTCCAATTCCAGTGCACCACAATATGTTTATTCTATTTTCCATCTTTCCATCTTTATAACTTCTCTAGCAATAAGAGACCTAGCTCCCATTGCTGTGAATATATTTACCTATTTAATTAATATCTCCTATGTAACATATCTCCACCGGATCACCACCCTAGATGATAACTTTTCTCACTTGGGCTTCAATATCTAGCTGCTTTCCTTGCTTAGATTCTACACTCTGACAGTAGGGCCACCCACTGTTTCACATGGAAATCCTGACCTCATCCTCTAGCTTTTAGAGTAAATTATTCAGAAAGGAAAACGAAAGGAGGAAGAATGAAAGAAAGAGAGCAGACAGATAGGCAGGAAGTATACTCAATATACTTTCAATGTGGGTTTCAAGTTGTAAAATTTAAATGTCAAGACTGTATCTACCTTTAAGAAACTCTATTACTAAGGCTAAAAAATACTCTTATATATGAAATAATCAAAATGCCAGGGCATACAAAATCTCAAAAGGGCACTACTTAACAATATGCATTTGATCTTAGATAAGGACTCCAGTTACTGCCTTTTTAATTCATAATGATAAGTATCTACAGTAAAACTTTATCCTTGTTATATTTGACATTTTCACTAAAATGACTAAATCAAATACCTGGATAATCAGATACCGTGATGCTAGTTAACAGATATATTAAGCAAACAAAAGGATTTGCATGAGATACCTATTTCTAGAATTCTCTTAGTTTCCTTACGTCATCCCAGGACCATGAAAGAAATCTCTTTGATTGACCTTACCTAGCTCTGAACTCACTATAAATAAATTATTGAGTCTTTCCATCTCTGTAAAGTACTAAAGAGCTCTTGGGCACAATGCATTTTTAAAATTTCAAAAAAAAATCAATTTCTTTTCATGACAGATTACTAATAGCTTCCACCCTTCCTTTTAGGGTGCACATGCCTCTAGTAACATAGGAAGAGAGAGGAAAACTGACAGAATGGTGCCAGGTCAGTGGGTATTTTTATGCTCAACTTGAATTAGCAATTTCAAAAACGTTCCTTCTCTCTTTCCTTCTATGCTCTGTGCGCTACAAACATCCAGTAGCTACACACAGTGTCCCATGAGATAACTCCAGAGATTTTTAGAAAGCCCAGAAAGTGCTTCCCAAGGTTAGTAAGACTGACCTTATTTTTCAGTTTCCTTAAACTTTGTATTCTTTAGTATTCTACACCCAAGAATTCCTTGTTGATAGCATTATCATTTGTCAACTTTATTATTAGCAAGTTTCTGATAGCTCAGGAACTTAATAGTGTTGAAAGAAATGAATTATAAACCTTTAGCTATCAATCAGAGTCTTCATCAGTTTTAAATACAATTTTAGCCTATTACCTCTTTAAATCATGTTTTAAAAAAACATTTGAGGAAGATTGTCAATATAGTTTTCCTTGTGTAGTCACAGAAATATTCTTACTTTATGAGACATGAAAACTTAAGTGCATCTATTCTAAACTATGACCACCAGCCTGTGTATCTGTTTCCAGATGCTTTACCACTTCATTCAGGCTGTTTTGATGTTTGACTACACAGACCCCAAATCTCTTGATCTTTCCCCTTCCTCAATATACCTGTGGCCTGCCTTTCTTCCCTACCCAGTCTTGACTCCATGATTGATCACATAAAGTAAGACTCCCTCTCTCCCTTGCCCATTTGGTCTCCATACCCCCAACATGAGAAAAAAAAATCCACATTTCCTTAAGTGGCTTAAGTGCCACAGGAGAAAAAGGCAAACCACTTCATTCTGGAGGAAATACCAGCATATGTTTTCCAGCTTTGTTTCATCTCTCAACACCTGTCTTTCATTCTTTTACATTATTTCCATTATAACATCTCCCATTTTTCTAAAATATTACAAAATGTTGAGGCTGCCCTTGTAACAATAGGAAATAATTTCATTGAGAAAATAGGTACCAGGTAAAAAAATGGCATCAGGTTCAAATGGATCTTCATTATACATGTATTACTGCTCCTCCTTTCTTCCACTCTCAAGAGATAGTGGGGACTTCCTCCATTCACAAATCATCCCTCTTTCTATGCCTTGCTTGCACAGTTCCTATTTCCTCCAGTACTCTGCTCTGGTCCCCACCTGCAAAATTTCACTACTTGTTGGCTCTTTCACTCAGATACTTAAATCTCTGTTCTCTGATAAGCAAACAAATAAACAAAACTACCATAAGCTTCTGTGATTAAATCACTGTCTAAACATTGCCTTCTGTTTCTTTTCTTTCTCTGCTAAGCTTCTCTGCTATTCACTCCTTTTTTGGCCTGACAGCCTCCCTTTGTTTATTCCACAAAACTACCCTGGAAATGCCATCAATGTCTTGTTAATATCCAAAGTCAGTGGACATTTCTCAGCCTTCATCTTATTAAACTTATTTGAAGGTCTCGAGACTTTGTGCTATTGTCTCTCATGTTTTCAGCTCTCTATTGCATTATCTGTCATGCTTCCATCCTCTCCTGTAACTTCTCTTCCTACTCTTCTATTAGTTTTCAGATTACTTAATTAGGGTCCCTTTCTCTAAACACCCCTTTTACGCTGTTGTGTCCAGTTACCTTAAGTGAGTGGCTTTAATCTACGTTCGGCGGAGCACTGGAGGTTACACAGAGAAACATCAGGGATGGTGTTTAAATGTGTTGTTTACACATAACATTACTTTAAAATAATAACTTCAGCAGTTTATTTGTATACATTTTGCATTTTTCTGAGTGTGTTACCATGAAAATATATTTGTAAAAGTGGGAAAGAGAATAAAATACAACATTCAGCATAGTAATTGCCTCAGGTGGAAAAAGAGTAATATCATAGGAGAAAAATGCTGGTAAATGCAAATATAGCAGAAAAGGGGTGTTGTAGAAAAATATGTAATTACTTAGGAAGAAGTTAAAAAATATATTTTCAGTAGAAAAAGAAAACTAAAAATCAGCATGCACAGATGGATTCCATTTTTATAATTATTTTTTTAATTATAAGAAATATAACTTGATAAGGGAAACAAGTTTTTTTTAATCCCACAAAATATTATGATCATAAAGATCATTAAAATTGATAAACCTGGGTGGTTCATTCAGCTGAGCATCAGACTTGATTTCGGCTCAGGTCATGATCCCAGAGGGCAATGGGGTCAAATCCTACATCAGACTCTATGCTGAGCATGTGGTCTGCTTAAGATTCTCTCTCTCTCTTCCTCAGTCCATCTCCCCAACTTGTGCTCTCTCTCTCCCTCTCTCTTACTCTCTCTTTCTCTCTCTCTCTCAAATAAAAAAAAATTTTGATGGAAGAGTATATTTTTATGTGATTTTAATTTTTAAGATTATCCAAATTCTCTTACATATGATCTGTGGACATCTGTGAAGATCTGTATCATGTGAAGTAGTACAGCATGCTGAGAAATTCTCCAGGTTAGAAACAAAATCAACAAATTGTCACTCATCAATATGGCAATATGATTTACTTTAAACATCAAATTGGATAAAAAGAAGAGTTATCAAAAGTAATCAAAAAATAATATTTCCAGTTTTCCATTCATGCTACTTCTGAAGCAAAAAAAATGAAGGTTACTTCTTTCCCTGCTCTAAAATTCATATCAAACAGAAGGAAGGCTATTTTGGTGTTAAGACTGGAAAAGCTCAATCAATCCTCTGTATATTCTCTAAAGAAAATTGCTCCATTACCTTATTTGTTTTCTCCCCTCTGTATCAAACAAACTCAGACAGATCAATGGCAGCCTCTCATTTTTATTTGTAGTGGTGTGGTGTAATTTAAAAATGATATATTTGGAGGTGTTTTGCAGCAGTGAAGTCTTGGGCAGATATTTTACTGGGCCTGTTTCCTCATCCCTAATAGGACTATAATGATTACTACCTCATAGGATTGCTTAAAGGCTAAGATAAAATATTGTAGGAGAAAAAAAGCAATTTTAAATGATTAAAAATTCTGGAAATTGTTTGCTATAAATTATTCAAGTCCTGACAGGCTAAGATTCAATAAAATAATTACTTCTGAATCAAAAAATGAATTATGTGTGTATTAAGAACTCTTAATATAATTATGAGTTGCTCACACTCCATCAGCCTTTTCTCTGGCCTTTAGTAAAAATGGGAAAGTTTATGGCAGCCAGATAAAGTTAGCAGAGAGGAAATAAGGTTAGATGTAACATTACAGGGCTGACTCTGAACCCTTTTGCATCTGGCTCTGATCTGAGGGTACCAGGAAGATCTCTGTATAAAAATTGTAGTTATTACCATCCTTACTGTTTACAGGTAAGAAAACATGACCAGGCCAAAGTTAACATGCCTGGCAGGTGGTTGATTTCCTGTCCCTTAAACTAAGAATCTGAAAGGTCAAAGACTAACTCTTCTTTACAGAATAAAAACAAGTAAGTGGAAATGTCAGATGACACAGCTACTTCACTAGTTGTGAATTTCTTTTCTTAACGTGGGGATAGTAAATATCTCAAAAAGTTGTTGACATAATTAAATAAAAGTATTTCAGTAAAAGGGCTTGGTGGAGTACCTGTTTTATAGAAGTTGCTCAGTCAATATCCCTTACCTTAATTGCATCGGTAATTGGTGCCAGTGCTACACATATAGTGTCTAATTCATCCTGGCCAAAATAAGCTTTGCCTAGAAGGATACAGTAAGTAACATTGCTTCCCTGCTTTTTGCCCACTGAACACCAAAGCCTTCAAATAACGTTCAGCAAAGTCTATCCAAGTGTGGCATCCTTATAATATTCTATGTTTCTTATCTCAGAATTTGATGAAAAGGAATGAAATCTAAAGATTTTTAAAGTCTGAATTTTTTTTAAAAAAATAAATGCTTAATAAACCCAAACAAAACTAAGATATACTGTTCTGAGCATGTTGATACTAACTTTTAAGCATTTTTCACTAAGGAGCAGGAGATATTTTTAGTCAATGTATTTCACTAGTCCATTTTATAAATATTTATTGAAAACTACCTTGTGCCAGATATTCTTCAAGGAAGTGGAGATCCAGCAGTAGATAAACAGATAAAGACCATGGTCCCTGAGGAGCGGGGGTGCTCCACATTAGAGCAGTGTAATAGAAAATGAGAAGTGTTGTGGGGAAAAAAGATAGAGAGCAAGTGAGGAGGAGCTAGAAATGGGGTATAGATTATAATTGTAGCTAGAATAATTGATCATAAAGTGAATGAAGACTCAAAGGAGATGAAGGAGGTAGTTTTGCAGATTAACTAAAGGAAAGCTCACCAGGCAGTGCAAAAGCCCTTAAGCAGGAACATGACTATTATATGTCAAACATATATGATCAATGCATAAAGAGAGAGAGAGACAGAAATGAGGCCATGGAAGTAAAAAGATTCTAGAGCACAGAGGGCTTTGTAGGCCAAATAAGAACTTAAATTTACTTTGTGAAGTGGGCAGAGAAGTGGCACGATTTTAGGATTTATGAGAATCATCCTGATTGCTGTGTTGAAAGTAGGCTGAGGGGGCTATGCAGCCAAAAGCAGGAGATGGGCCAATCAGAAAACAATTATAGGAGCACCTGATGGCTCAGTGGGTTAAGCATCTGACTCTTGATTTTGACTCAGTTCATGATTTCATGGTTTGTGAGTTTGAGCCCCACATGAAGCTCTGCGCTGATAGTGTGGAGCCTGTTTGGGGTTCTCCCTCTTCCTCTCTCTCTGCCCCTCCCTTGCTTGTTCTCTCTCTCTCTCTCTCTTCCTCCCTCCCTCAAAATAAATAAACTTTTTTTTTTTTTAAAAGAGAATTATTACCGTAGTTCAGGAAATAGATGATATGTCTTGGATCAGGGTAGAAGCAGTTCTAGTCTGCTACTGAAGAAAGCACCAACAACACTTGCACAGATTGAATATGAAGCAGGAAAGAAAAAGAGAAGTCAAGGAGGACCACAGTGATGTTGGCCTGAGAAATTAGAAGCATGAATTTGCCATTGACGGAGATGAGTAGGGCTGAAATTGGGATAGGGTTGGAAGAAGGATCAAGTCAGCTTAGGAAAATTGAGGTTTAGACATGTTGAGGTTTAGATGTTTGTTAGAAATTCAAGTAGAGCTGTTTATCAGACAGTTGTGTATTAAAGTTGATTTGAAACATAAGTTTGGGCACAGAAGATATATCTTAGAGTCATTGTCATCAAAATGGCATTTCAAAGAATAAGACTGAATAAAATAATAAACAGAAGGAGTGTAGGTTGAGTGAAGAGAGCCATAGACATAACTCTGAAACCCTTCAACACAGGAAGAAAAGGAGGAATCAGCATAGATAACTAAAAGGAGCAACCAGTGAGTTAGAAGGAAATGCAATGTCTGTGTACTGTATGAAGAGAATGCCACAGATTGCCTGCAACACCACCAGTTTATGACTATTATCGCACTTTAATTATTAATAGCGTCAACATATTACTCAAAAGTTACCTCATTTTAGATGAGAAAGTGTAATAATCAGCTGTGGTATATGTCACATGGATCAAATAACATGAAGGATGAAAATAGACAATTGATTTAAACACAGAGAGGTAATTCTTTTTTTTAAAGAAAGGAACTTTTATTTTATTTTTAAACATTTTTTTACATTTATTTATTTTTGAGAGAAGAGTAAGAGTGTGAGTGAGAGAGGGGCAGAGAGAGAAAGACACACAGAATCGGAAGCAGGCTCCAGTCTCTGAGCAAGCGTTCAGCACAGAGCCGGACCCAGGTCTCGGACCCACCAACCGTGAGATCATGACCCGAGCTGAAGTCGGACACTTAACCGACTGAGCCACCCAGGTGCCCCAGAGAGATTATTCTTGAACTTGCTACCTTCAGTAGAATATGAAGCTATGGGCTGATTGTTTGTGTCCTTTCCTAATTCAAATGTTGAAATCCTAGCCTCCTAGGTGATGGTATTAAGGGTGGGGGTGGGGCCTTTGGGATGTGATAGGTCATGAGAGCAGAGCCCCCATGAATGGGATTAGTGCCCTTAAAAAAGAAGCACCACAGAATTTCCTACCCGCTTCTACCATGTGAGGGCACAGTGATAAGTTCGCAGTCAGTAGTTTTGCTAAAATCCAATTGTACTGGCTCTCTAATCTTGGACTTCTGTTCCCCAGGAAGCTGAGAAATAAATTTCTGTTGTTAAAAAGCCACCCTGTCTATGATATTTTATTATAGGCAGAGGACAGGCATGGGCAGGAGGTTTATGAACAGACAAGGACAGATGTGGATCAAATTCTGATTAGAGTTCATTTAAGAGAGATGGAGAATAGGTCATTCATATCACTTCACCCAGGAGGAAAATTACAAAACAGGATGAAGAGAGAAAAAAAGTCTGTGTGACGGCACAGAAGAACTTATAGGGTGGTAAAGAATTATGGGCCAAGGTCTAAGACACCATGAAATGTGAGTTTGACATTTAATGTCACCTTTCCCCCAAGAAGTAACCACCGGGTGTCAGAAGACGAGCTGTGTAGCTGCAAAGCTGAGTGGTGCTTATGACTGCGTGATGTGTTAGAGGGACAAAAACTGGAACCCCACCAAGGGGAAGAAGAGGTCTAATATGATCCTTTCCTTATATGTTAAAAATACAAAGTATTATCTCTCATAGAAAGCATTGATTTAGTTCAGTACCTGAAATTGGCTTGAAATGGTCCCTGGTTATTGGCACTCATAAGCACGTATGACAGAAACATAAGTTCTCATACTGAAGAAAGGTAAAATCATACCATTTTAAATTATGTTTATTATTTTCCATATGTAATATGCAAAACTTATTTAAATATATAACCAGACTGACAAGGAAAAGAAAATGGAAGCCAGAGGTTGAAAGAAAATAACCACCAACCTAGAATTCTGTAACCAAAGAAAACTCTCCTTCAGGAATGAAGGCAAAATATTTTCAGACAAATACTGAAAGAATTGATCACAAGAACTTAACACTAAGTGAAATATTGAAGAGTGTTTTTCAAGTAGGAACAAAATTATCCCAAATGTAGGTTTAGATTTAGAAGAAGAAATAAAGAGCAGTGAAAAATGTCAAAGTGCACAGTGGTTATGACAAATAATGTTAATAATGCTTATATGTATAAAAATACATAACAATAACAGAGAGTAAGTCAGGAGGATGGTAAAACTTTAAGTGTTCTAAGATCCTTGTATTTTTTGAAAAGAAGGTGGAAACACCAAGGAACATTCAAATTTGATAAATCAAGGATTTGCACTTTAATCTCTAGAAATGAAAGAAAAGTTAAAGAGTCTGTAACTAACAAAGCAACAGGCAGCAGAGGAATATAAATAATAAACAATACAGTTTAATCCAAAAGAAGCCAGAGCAGGAAAAGCCCAGAAACATAGCAAGAATCTATGAAGAATCCTTCATGGCGATGGTTGATTAGCAGAGAAGAGCCAGTGGTTTAGTGCTCCAGAGACACATAAAACCAAAACGTCTCTGGTGGGGCATCAAGAGTATTCAAAAGATTGAAGATCTAAGTTTGAAGTATAAGTATAAATAACCTCAATTTGTAACTAAATTGAAGTAATCTATCCCTATCTTAACTTCATCCAGAAGTAGAGGCAAAGCTTCACTTAAATAAGAAACCTACATCCAGAACCTCAACTTATTATGATATTTATATGCAAACTAGCAATATACAAATATTTTTTATTTTTCTATTTTTTTATATAGTTTATTTATTTTTGAGACAGGGAGAGACAGAGTATGAGCGGGGGAGGGGCAGAGAGAGAGGGAGACACAGAATCTGAAACAGGCTCCAGGCTCTGAGCTGCCAGCACAGAACCCAATGTGGGACTCAAACTCAAGAACCGGGAGATCACGATGTGAGCCAAAGTTGCACGCTTAACCAATTGAGCCACCCAGGTGCCCAAACACCTGTCTTTTTTAAAAAGACAAAAAATAAAGGAAACATGTTAGGTATGGTGATGACTTTCAAGATATGACACTTGAAGACATGATTTATGAAAGAAATAATTGTTAAGCTAAGTTTTCATTAACATTAAAAACTTCTCTGCAAAAGACAATGTCAAGAGAATGGGAATACAGGACACAGGCTGGGAGAAACTATTTGCAATAGATGTCTCTGATAAAGGACTGTTATCCAAAATATACAAAGAATTCTTAAAACTCAATAACAAGAAAACAAACAATTTGATGAAAAAGTGAGCCAAAGATTTTAATAGACATCTCACCAAGGAAGATACATAGACAGCAAATAAACATGCAAAGATAGTCCACATCATATGTTATCAAGAAAATGCAAGTTAAAACAACAAGGTGCCACTATACGTCTATTATAATGGCCAAAATTTGGAACGTTGACAACACCAAATGCTGCTGAGGATGTGGAAGGACTCTCATTCACTGCTGCTGGGAATGCAAAATGGTATGGTCACTTTGGAAGACAGTTTGGCAGTTTCTGACAAAACTAAACATACTCTTAAGATATATTCCACCAATTAAACTCTTTACCCAAAGGGGTTAAAAATTTATACCCACACAGAAACGAGCACATGAGTGTTTAAGGCAGTTTTATTCATACTTGCCAAATCTTTGAAGCAACCAAAATGCCCTTTAGTAGGTGAATAAATAAATGGGGATATAACTAGACAATGGAATATTACTCACCACTGAACAGAAATGCACCATCAAGCCATCAGAAGACATGGAGGAAGCCTGAAGACATATCAGCAAGTGAACAAAGCCAACCTGAAAAGCCTACGCACTGTATGATTCCAACTAAATGACATTCTAGGAAATGCATAACTATGGAGACACTAAAAAGTTCTGTGGCCGCCAGGGCTGCCATAACAACATACCACAGACGGAGTGGTTTAAAATAAATTTAAAAGAAATTTATTGCTCACAGTTCTGGAGGAGGCTGGGTGTCCAAGACCAAGGTTTCAGCAGGCTTGGTTGTCTACTCCTGCGTCCTCACATGGTCTACCCTTCTTTTATTGTAAGGATACCTACCAGTCATATGGATTAGGGCCCTCCCTAATGACCTCATTTTAACTTAATTACTTCTTTAAAGACTATCTTTAAATAGTCACATTCTGTGATACTGTGGGTTATGACTTCAACAGATAAATTTGGGAGTGGGGATGGGACACATTTCAGCCCATAACCAAGACAAAGATAAAACAACTGAATACTGCTTACAAGAAATATACCTTCATTATAAATATATAGAACGATCAAAAGTGATATACCATGTAAGTGCTAACCAATAAATAAATAAATAAATAAAAACTGCTGTCTTAACTATATGGACATCAGACAAAGTAGATTTCAAAGCAAGAAGCATTACTACAAACAAAGATATTTCATAATGATAAGGACATCTATCCACTAGAAAATCATAACGTAACTCCAATTATATAAAAATTTGAAAGCATGAAGAGGAAAAATAGAAAAACAATACACTTTTCTCAGTAATTGATACAACAAGCTGATAAGAAAAGTCAATAGTAATATAGGCTGTACCATAATTAAAACTTTACCTAATTTGCTATTATTTTTTCTTTACCTAATTGGTATATTATCTCATACCCCGCAATTGCATACTGCAAAATCTTTTCAAGAAACCACAGAACAAAAGTGACCACTGGCTAAGAAAATAGTATCAATAAATTTCCAAGAATAAAATTTTAAAAACAAGTTATGTTCTCTGACTACAGTGGAATTGAGATCAAAATCAATACAACATAGCTTGGAAGTAGTCAATAATTTAGAATTTTAAAAGTACATCTGAATACCTACAAATGAAAAATGTCACAAATGGAAATTGGGAAACTTAAAAATTAAATCAAAACCTATAGATGCAGCTAAATCTGTGCTCAGAGATTTATAGCTTTAAGTATATTTGTTAGTAAAGGAGAAAGGCTGTTTTGGGTATTATAAGAAACTGAAAATATAACAGCAAATTAAAGTCAGAGAAAATGGAAGAAAATAAGACCTAAAATAAAGGAATTATTAACAAACACAAGAGAAAGGATCGGAGTAAAATGCTGATTCTTTGAAGACTTGTAAAACTGATACAAGAAAAAAGAATCAAATCCTGGTAAAACTAATCAAGAAAAGAGTATCAAATCACCAAATACCATTGTTTCAGTATTTAAAAGTCATAAGATATTACAGACAACTTCAATTTAATAAATTTTAAATACTAAATAAAATGGATAAAGCCCTGGGTAGCCAAAAATATGGTTTTAATGCATTAGTGATGGCATTGGCTTTAGACTTTACCAATTGTAAGAGGTAAAAAAATAGAATATGTGAATATAGATTTTAGTTTTAGTTTCGGTCCTGTTCTGGTTTATTCTCCTAGATTTGTTACACATCCAGTGATTTCTGTGTCCTCTTTGTCTGCATCAGAACCTTCATTTCTTTAGGTGTCCTTATTTTTTTTTATTTTTTTAATGTCTTTATTTTATTTTCAGAGACAGAGAGCAAGTGGGGGTGGGGGGGTCAGAGAGAGAGGGAGACACAGGATCTGAAGCAGTCTCCAGGCGCGGGGCNAGAAACAAACAATTAGGGCACTTGGGTGGCTCAGTTGGTTAAACATCCAGTTCTTGATTTTGGCTCAGGTCATGATTTCACGGTATGTGTGTCCGAGCCTTGCATGAGGCTCCACGCTAACAGCACAAAGCCTGTTTAGGATTCTCTCCCATCCCCTCTCTGCCCCTCCCCTGCTTGCACGCTTTCTCTCTCTTTCTTTCAAAATAAATAAATAATTGTTTTACAAAAAGAAATAAACAATAATAAGTATTTATTTCTATGTGTCAAGTGATGTGTCAGAAGCTAGAGGAGCTATTACAAACAAGACAATATATATACAATGTTTCCAGAGGCTATGGGAAGGGAGCCCTAGGAAATCAGGTTAAGGATTTAGGAGGTGATGCCTGACATGAGTTCTACAGGACAAATTAGAACAGTAGATTAAGTAAAGGACAGAACATCCAGATAAATGAAATATCATGTTCAAAGGCACACAGATGAAAGCAAATCTGGGTCTGGAGATACATGTGCTTACAGGTAAAGTTTACCGTAAATGCATACCTTACAACATGGGGCACCTGGGTGGCTCACTCAGTTGAGCATCCAACTTTGGCCCAGGTCATGATCTTGTGGTTCATGAGTTTAAGCCCTGAGCCTGCTTCAGATTCTGTGTGTGTGTCTCTCTCTGCCCCTCCCCTGCTCATGCTTTGTGTCTCTCAAAAATAAACATTAAAAAATTTTTAAATGCATACCTTACAACAGATTTCCTCCTCTCTAATATGCTTATTAAATATTGAATTTTGGTTTATTGTTGAGCTGTAAATGAGGACTCTGTTCTTCAGAGCTAGTTGTCTTCCTTCAGCCTGTGTTCTCTTTAACATCTGTGATTTTTTTTTTCTTGTGGCATATGGTGAAGGAGACAGATTTACATTTTTCTTTTCTGCAGGAAAAGTCGTTTTCTTTTTTGAGCCTAAACTGAAAATATTACATAATGGCATCTCCTATTTAAGTACAGTAAAAATGCCATTTCTTCATCCTTGATGCCCCACTTCGAAGCTGCTCGAGTTTCACTACTAACCAGTGACTGTCATTTGGAGTGCACAAGAATTCAGGTGTCTCGTCTTCCTCTCTAGATGAATGTCTCTATTAGTTCACATTTATATCTTTATTAATTAAAATAGCTATTTACTCTCTTTTATGGGATGTACAGGAGACCACAAATCTGAATCCATCATTTACTTTAAGGACCTACATCCCATGGCTTTACAATCCTCGCACTGTCTTTTCTACCTCCAGGAAGGACTTATACCTAGAAAGAGTGCCCGGGCAATTTAGCTAATACACGAAGCCAGGATGGTTTCAGAGTATTTGCAAAGTACATAGAAACTGTCAAATATTATAAAAACTAATAAAGAAGCAAAACTCATCATTTTGATGATTTTTACCACCTCATTCAAAAGACTAGAGTCTGAAAATGGAATTCTGTCATCGCTCTAATTAGAATATGAATGTTCCTGCCTATGGTGACAAGTGGGTGACATGTATATTAGGGACACCTTTCCTATGACTTAATTGATCTTTCAAGCTTTGCTATATTGGCCTTGGGTTGCTGCTAGAAAAAGTACCCTGAAACTTATATTGTATTGCCAAATGTAAGACCTTCCAGGTGACCCATTGACATGATAGAGATTGACGGCACTATAGCTGACATGTAAAAGAGTATGAATGGAAGGAAAATCTGCCTGGTTTGCTCCTACCATCTTCCGTGAGAATACAGGGTCTGCTAGGCTTTTCATTATAGGGAACCGATTTGTCATTGCTTGTCATCCTGTGACAAAGTAATTCAGTCTGTAATCAAATAAGCCCGGAAGTCATTTTTTATTTATGTATAAAATGGTAAAATACGGCTATCTTAGGGGATAAGAGAATGAAACCTCACAAACTTTAGCTGGTGGTTTTTAAGAAATCTGTTCTTGCATGTATGTAAGCTTTTATATTATTCTTACCTTTAGATAATTTTTAGCATTTGGACCACCAGCAGATCATTCTTGTGCCTTCTTTCTAAGTCAGCTGCCTCTTTCTGCAAATCCGCTCTGTTTGATGACTTCTTATTTCCCTCTGTAAATGTTCTAGGAAAAATATGTACAGCTAAAAATGAACCCAAGATATGTAAAGGAAAAAAAATTACATGATTTTTCAGAACTGTCCTTTGCTATTCCATCAGTTTTATCACTGACCCTTAACTAAACTCTCAAAGACACATTAAATCCTCAACCTGATAATTAAAAACACCAATATGGTTATTATTAAACTTCTTTGGATAGCACTGGTAGCCTACAACTACTTCAAAGAAAAAAAATATTGTAGCCCAAAATCATGCCATCAAAACAAACAAGTCTAGTTAAAATTCAATGAAATGAGCTTAAGAACATTTTTTTTCCTTGTGGAAAGAACAATCTATTTCATTTCTTGCCTATAAATGCAAAATATAAACATTTAACAATACTTACCAAGAAATAAAAATAGGAAAATATTCCAGGCAAGCCCAAAGATTTTCCCATACAATAGATTCTGTAACATTTTCAAATACTGACATTTCTTTCCCAACATAAGTAATAAGCTTTTGAATACTAATTCAATAAGATTTCTCTTATTCTGTCACTAAGCATGCACATGATCAGAAAATAGAACAGTGCAATGGCTCATTTGGCTCTGACTATGCATTTATTTCTGCTCTTAGAAGAAAGAGATGCCCTTCCTTGGATTACAGGAACAAGTGTGAAAGAAAATTAAAAGGGGGAGAAAAAAAGTCATCTATAGAGTCCTGCTTGGGCAATATGCTAGTGAAATCTGGCATCTTCTAGAACCCAATCACTTTCTATTATATATAACATATGTTCAAGTCAAACACCAGTTAGAAACTTCAGAAGCTCGAAGATAACCTGCAAAAAACAAACTACGTACAGAAAATCTGAGGTCTATAGGGGTGCAATCAGCCTGATTTGAGAAAGGCTGGCGATTCCTTCACAGGTTTCAACTTATTGTGGCTGCATGCTAAAAATGGAGGTGATTAATATGGTAAATAGGAAAACCTGGGTTGTCATTTGCCTGCATTTGTCTGCCAGAACCTTGAAATTAGGTCAAGGCTGCCAGGGAAAATTCCTTCTCAGATGGTAGGCTGTGTGAACATGTTAACAAACCCAGACAGGAGGAAACACCTACTGAAGTATGCTAAATGATGGCAGTGATATACACTATTAAAATAACATCACTTGTGGTTTCAAGATCTTTCCATACGGAAACAAGGAACATGGCTCTGAAGGTCACACCTCACTTTCCATCCTGCATTTGAAAGAAAACAAAGAACAACCTCCTTTCCAGGTTTTCCAGCTGTTTCATCAAACAACTTGAATATTTAACTTTCTAAGTATAGAATTTATGATAATGAGCATCACTCCTGATAGTATTAAGTATATTAAATTTCAGGATTCCATCTTTATGCAAGGATGACAGTCCTGAAAGATAAATACATGCATATGTACATAAATTTAGTTTTTGTAAGGGACTGCTAGTACAGTCATGGGTGTGTAGAGGGATCATTTATAGTGACTGTGCTTTACTGTCTTCAAAATAATGGATTCTGTTTTTTTAATGGATTCTATTTCTAAGTAGTACAACTGAAATACTGTTAAAATGTTTTGCTAAAATTTTACAATTTTACAGATTTTGCTGATTAAATTATGCATTTATCCCCAAGTTAATAATAATGGGAAACTTGAGGCTGATAAATAACTCCATTTAAAAATGGGGACAGGGGAATGTCAGTGTGTAATATGGGAAAGACCATCAGTAAAAAGTGCAGGAACAAGAATTTAAGTTCTATTTGTATTATTCATTTACTTAGGCCTCAGTTTACCTATCTATAAAATGAACAGTTAGATAATTTCTGAACACACTTCTTTTTTTTTTTTTCAATGTTTAAATGAATTTAAGGTTGTTGGTTTAATTAAGATAGACATGTGTTTGGGGTTGTCAGCATGAAATGTGAAACTTTACCAACATTTGCTAAAGGTAAACTAAGCTCCGGTTATCTCTTGCAATTTGTTAGCAAAGAGATGACTTGAAATGATGGTTACTTTTGTCTCTCTCAAAGTTTTCTTTCTTTCTTTTTTCTTAAATAGTTTATTGTCAAGTTTGTTTCCATATAATACCCAGTGCTCATCCCAACAAATGCCCTTCCCCATGCCGATTACCCCCATTCCTCTCTCCCCCACCCCCATCAGCCCTCAGTTTGTTCTCAGCATTCAAGAGTCTCTCACGGTTTGCCTCCCTCCCTCTCCCCAACTATTTTCCCTTTCTTCTCCCCCATGGTCCTTCATTAACTTTCTCCTAATCCTCCTATACATGCAAACAATGGTATCTCTGCCTGACTTATTTCACTCAGCATAACACCCTCAAGGTCCATCCATGTTGCTACACATGGCCAGATTTCATTCTTTCTCATTGCCATGTAGTATTCCATTGTATAGATAAACCACATCTTCTTGATCCATTCATCAGTTGATGGACAGTAGGGTCTTTCCATGTTCTGGCTATTGTTGAGCGTGCTGCTATGAACATTGGGGTACATGTGGCCCTATGCATCAGCACTTCTAAACCCACTTCTGCCTGTAAGACAGCATGATTTTCTTATTTGAATTATAAGCACAAAAGAAATCTGAAAAACTCCTAGTATTTGGATGCATTATTAATTCATAAGCAGTTACATAATAATCATTTATAGTGTGTACAAGCAGGGGTAGCAAAACAGCAATAACAGCTAAAAATGACCTTGCAAAACATGGAAATTGGTCAGATCAAATTAGACTTAAGATTTCAACATCTTCCTTTTTCTTAATTTTTTTAAGTTTATTTATTTATTTTGAGAGAGACAGGGACAATATGAGTGGGGGAGGGGCAGAGAGAGAGGGAGAGAGAGAATCCCAAGTAGGCTCCATGCCATCAGAACAGAGTCCAATGTTGGGCTCAAACTCACAAAATTATGAGATCATGACCTGAGTCAAAACCCAGAACCCAGACACCTAACTGACTGAGCCACCCAGGCGCCCCTCAACACGTTTCTTTGGCCACAATAATTTATTGTACCTTTTTCCTATTCACAGCAGTAGAACCATATGTCATGATGGGGGGAAGCCCCTTGGGCTCAGTTAAGGGTCTTTACCTCCATCAGAGATGAGGAACTACTATACCGAATACATAGGTATTTACAATGATTAGGACGTCAAATTGTAAATCTGAAAATTGTCAAAATAAATTTGTCAAGGCATAAAATTCCAATCAAAGAAGCTCTTGGGTGACCATTGTTTCATGATTTGACATATTTTAGTTTGAGAAGCCCAAGATGTGCAGGACAGTAGCAGCAACCTAAACTTAATTATTCCAAATGCCAGCCCACCATGCAATTTTATTGGAGTAAGAGCAGAACAACACTCAAAACTCCAAAAAAATCATTTAGAGTCTTGGGATCAGTAATATACAGTCTGAAAAATAAAACACTTTAAAGTTGTTTACTTCTTATATATCAGTGACTCAGAAAAGAGCAAGTGATAAGATTACATGGGAAATAATTGATCTTACAGACTGACATCTGAAATCTGGGACCATCTCTCAGCCTGGAAAGAATTTCTGAACTTCTCCAAATGGGTTTTTCATTTTATTATTCTTTGGGTTTTTTTCCTTTAAGAAAATTTATAAATGTCAATCATGGTGCTTTCATATTTTTCCAAACCCTCTTCATAAAACTGGAAGATAGAGAGCGGAAGCCTATCATAGTTCCACTGGGATGTCTAATTTCAAAGCAATTATCTAGATTTCTAATATTTACACATTTTGTTTATTTAAAAAAAAAAAACCTACTGTGAATCCCTCTACCTTCTCCAGTGTATGCAGTTTCTAATGAGGTGGGTTGAAACTTTTCCTTACTATATTTTCCTTTTCTTAGCATGCTTTTTAAAAGAACTCCATTCCCACATGTATAACCACCACCTGGGTATTGGGTATCTTCACCGTCATTCTTGCTTAGAACTGAAATGTATAGGATCTGCATATCTTCTTGTGTTTCCTGTTAATGTTCTAGAATGGGTAGTACTAAGATAAAACACAGGGAGAAAGGACTCTTAAGCAAAGATGCCTCATTACTTCATTCAGAAAACTAACAATGGAGCATTCTAAAGTAGAACTCATTTCCCTCACCCTCTTCCTGGGAAGCAGCGCATTTGTTCTCTTGATGAACGGAGCAGTAATTTTGACTATTGAGTATCTTCTCACACATACAAATGTCAGACCTCACCCCTTTGATCCAGTCTATTCTTAGCCATTAGGTTGAACTGGAGTTATACGTGACATTAATAAACATCAGAGTAAATGGAAATTGATGTCAAGAGGGCATCCAGTCAGTAATAGGCTGTAGAACTATGAAATCTAGTATTAAGTCATTAGCTCCATAAAGTTGGAATGAAAAAGATCACTAGTCATATAACACTGTCTCCGTATAGATAAGGTATATTTGGTGGAATGAAAGGAATGCTGAAATTGTTGGGAAAGAATACAATTTTGATCACTTACTGATTTACTTCTTTGGAAACAAAAAGAGGGAGAACATGCTTATTAAGTTTTTACTTTCTCATGTTACCACGTACATTATTATACAAGACTCTGAGATACAAAAAAACCAAGAACACTGTAGAGTTCTTTATCTTTGAAAAATTGAAAATTAAGTTTTTGGAGTTGAAATTACCAAATCAGTGCGGCACCTGGATGGCTCAGTTGGTTAAGCATCCCTTGATCTCCGCTCAGGTCATGATCTCACAGTTCTGTGGGATTTCAGACCTGTGACAGGCTCTGCTGTCAGTGCAGAGCCTGCTTGGGATTCTCTCCCTCCCTCCCTTCTCCTCCCTGCTTTGTACACTCTCTGTCTCTCTCTCAAAAGAAATAAACTTTAATGTTTTTTCATTTCTTAAAGTTTATTTATTTATTTAGAGGGAGAGAGAGCACACACAAGCAGGGGAGAGGCAGACAGAGAAGGGGAGAGAGAGAATCCCAAGCAAGATCTGCACTCTCAGCCCAGAGCCTGACGTGGGATTTGAACTCACAAGAGATCATGACTAGAGCTGAAATCAAGAGTCAGATACTTAACTGACTGAGGCACAAGGCACCCCTAAATAAGTACTAGAACTGGCTTCTTTCTGAAAGTGTGGTAGAGAGTGTATTTGTATAAACTAAGACAGTATGCCAGAACTTTTTGGTCTCAAGGCTTCTTCACACTTAAAATGTACAAGAACCCACAAGAGGTTTGCTTACCAGTGTTATATAGACCTATATTTACTATATTAGAAATCAGGGGTTGCCTGGGTGGCTCAGTCGGTTAAGCATCTGACACTGGCTCAGGCCACGGTCTCATGGTTCACAAGTTCAAGCCCTGTATCAGACTCTGGGCTAGCAGCTCAGAACCTGGGACTTGTTTCAGATTCTGTGTCTCCCTCTCTCTCTCTCTGTCCTTCACCTGTTCTTTCTTTCTCTCTCTAAAAAATAAACATTGACAAATTTTTTAAAAATTAAAACTGAGAAAATATATATTTATTCATTTAAAATAATGACAAACTTAATATAAGTTAATGAAACAAATATTTACAAAAATAACTATGTCTTCTGAAACAAAAAATAGTGAAATAGTGGCAAATCTAATTTCTGGTTTTATAGAAAATAACTAGATCCTTATTCCTGCTTTTGCATTCCATCTGCTGAAATATCACATGTCATGCAATTTCTGGAAACTTCTGAGAGAAGAGATTGAAAGGCAAATAATGTCTTAGTATTATTATGAAAAGAGTTTTGACTTCATAGTCCCCATTAAAGTTTCTCAGGGATCCCTGAACCACACTTTGAAAACTTCTGGGATAAAAAGCTAAATTAGATAAGTGTGCCTATATTTTCAAGCTAATGATGTATTTTTTTAAATTATTAAAGCATTTTAAACATGTTTAATCATTCAGAATGCTATGCAATAAACATAGTAACAAATATCAACAGTGTACCACATTTCCTCCATATTAAAAAAATAACAGTCCTCCTCTCCAAAATCACTCCATTTTGTCCCTCCTCAGAGGCAAAACTGTTGAAGAGTTCTTTTAAAATTTCATATTTTCTTAGAGTCCTACAGAATCATAGTTGGAAATTAAATATTTATTTAAAAGTACATAGCAAATTGGTGCCATGAATTATGTAACACTTTCAAAAATGGATTTTAGCTATCTTAATAGCATCTCTATACCACTGAAAAACTGTGTATAAAAAAGATATTAATTTGGTGTTTAGGCAATGAGCCAAACACAGATATATTTTGGAAAGCCTACACTAATTCCAGAGTTCACTAGGGTTCAGTGGTACCTTGTTAGAAACCACTGAAGTAAATGATCCAGAAGAAAAACAACAGAACATAGACACACACACACACACACACACACACACACACACACGTATGCATATATCATCTTTGATACCAATTTAAAATTTTAAAGCTGCTTTGGACATTAGGAGGCAATTTAATGGGGTATAAATCCTTTGGAAGAAGAGTATGACTAGATAGTATCACCAATTCACAATTTGTGAATCCATAAACTCAGTGATCTTTCCAACTCTGGTTGCCTCACTTCATATCTCACTAGAGAATTTATCAAAGAGCTAAAGATAGAAACGTTTTACTACGATACTCTGTTAACATAGGAAATTGACAAAAGAGCATAGGAGTATGGTGATGGCCTAACTGTAGTTCCCACCCCAACATAGAAAAATAATTTAATGGAGACTTTCTTGCTTGGAAAAGTTGAATTTCTTTTTCTCAATTTGCTGGGAAATGTCAATCCCATTCCTGGACTAGGTCTCCAAATCCTTCCTGTCTGGTTGGCAAATGCTACTTCTAAACACATTCTTTCCTGGTTTTACATTTAACTACTACAAAAATGTCCTAATCATATCCATAAAATATAACTAAACAAAACCCATGGACATTAAACATTATTATTGCCTGAATCAGTTATTACTATGAAGGTTTCAGAATGGTGATGTTTCTAACTATTTTATTTCTGCTATATGTACGTGTTCACACACCACTGAAAAGAGCATTCTTCTCTGTATTTACTTTGGAGCTCAAATTGTGGGGCTACTTTGGAATCAGGGATCAGAAGAGATTTATGTAAGAAGGTGATGATCTCTTGGTGAACTGAAGAATGAAAATAATCCAGGAAAGAGTATCCTGGGCATGGAGAGCTGAAAGTGTGAATACTCTTTTCTGCCCAAAGTTTTGCAACAGAGCTCTAATTAAATCATCTGTAAATTAAACACCTCAGAGAGAAGCAATAGACATCAAAAAGTTTTATTTAAATAGCTAATTAATTGAAAGCAAACCAATTTTTCTGCAATCACAGTTTGAGCCCAATATGCCCAAGGCAATCCTAATTTATGTCTATTTTCCTGGCGTCATAATTAATTGAAGCCCCTTTCACTCCCCAAATCCCAGTTTGGGTGATAACCATTATCATTTCCCTTGACCATAGACTCTAAGAAATAAACAAATCATATTAAGTCTTCCCAGAGAGAAGAAGACTTGGCTGTGCCATTGACATATAAATCCATGCCCAAACACATTTAACTGAGTGCTTTTCTTTTTCTGAAAACTGAATAGTTCCCCTCAGCCTTTAGTTGCTGTTTGCATTATCTCCTAACTCCTACAACAAAGAAGTGCATCTTAACCCAACTGGAATTTCTGTTACCACTTTTATATCCATCCCCTTGGTGGGTAAATGTGGCCGCTGTACTATATGCAAGATTCATTTATGCGTGTGAATGCTCGAAATCTGGTTTCTTTGTAGTGCTAGACAGCTATGCACCTGAGATGGGTTGCTTTACTAGCTTGCAATTGCCTTCTTTTTTCTTGACTTTCATTAAGGGTTGATATTAGGATTGGCTATATGAACATGACCATTTGAATGTCCTTCACATCTTCGGCAAAATTATGATTTAAGGTACTTTCCTTATATAAAGGCTATTACATTCTCTTAAACAACAGAATCAGCAAAAAAAAAAAAATAGCCCTTAGTAAGTTATCATGCTTTCTTTTATTATATAATGAGATTACTGTCACCCAGTGTTGCTTCCCTTTTAATTTGACTGCCATAAAATTCAGATCAAAGTTTTGGTTTCAAATACAGAGACTTTTCCAAGTCAGTGTTTTTGAATATTACTCCCTTCCTTCCTCTGCCTATTCCAAACCCTATTTATTGTTTGTCCCTGGACATTGTATCTGTCATTAAAATCCTTCCTGTAAATTATCAGGTATGTGGCAACATGGATGGACCTAGAGGGTATTATGCTAAGTAAAATAAGTCAGACTGATCAAGACAAATACCATATGATTTCATGCATATGTGCTACCTAAAAAAAAAATGAAAAAAAAAAAACCCCAAAAAGCAGAATCAGACCTATAAATACAGAGAAAAACTGATGGTTGCCAGATGGAACGGGGTGGGGACAAGCAAAATGGGTGAAGGGGAAAACAAGGTACAGGCTTCCAGTTATGGATGAATAATTCATAGGAATAAAAGGTACAGCATAGGGAATATAGTCAATGGTATTGAAATACTGTTTTGTTGTGACAGATGTTATCTACACTTGTGACGCCATAGTATAAAGTATGGAAAAGTTGAATCATGAATGTGACACTATGGGTCAACTGTACTACAAAAAAAACCTTAAAAAAAACAGGTATGTGAATTTTAAGTGAAAAATTAATTCTAAGTAATACTTTTTCAGAGACAATAAACTGCCATGGAAATTCAGTTTAATAAAGTGCTTTGTCATATTTAGAGATATACATATGCATATCTATATAAATATGCCTATACATATGTAATATATGTACATATTAATATACATATATATAAATAAAGAAATACATGATGCTTTGCAATCTAATGAAAATAATGCAGTGATTAATCACTAATGGGCAAGAACTTTTCTCACAACACCTTGATGAGATTCCTCACTACTTCGTACAGTGCCACCATGAAGAATATAAAGAAATAAATAAGTCTGTAACAGTAGCTTTGTTTATCTAGGGCACTTAAATTGTGCACTAAGACTTAAGGACCTGTGCCAGAGGTTAGTACACAAAATAATTCCATGTAAATGAAGCACTGATAAGGTAGAAACTGTGAGTAAATTGCAGGGGCTAGAAGCAATTGCTATCGGTAACCTTTTCCTAATTGAATGAAACCAAGTGGGAGAAGGGACTCAAAAAGCATGATCCTGGACCCCAGCCACTTTTGCAAGGATCACAAGAAGTAGAACCAAATCAGACAATTACAATAGGAAAAAAAAATCATGTAAAAAAAATTCTCAATTAGGACAAGCACTTCAAGTAAGTAGTTAAAGGCTGTGTGAATGAGGAAAGGGGAAGTAAAAGCAGAGCTCAGGGTGTGAGTCTTCCCTCTGAGACCCTGAAGCAACCTCACTGCTATGAGCCTAGTTCTGACCCTCAGGCCCAGGAAGGAAGTCATAGGTGTGAAAACTATTTACTTCTCAGCCCAGGTAAAGAAAACTAAAGAGTTAGCTTAGGGAGAGAAATGAACATTTGGAATTTGGTCATAGAATTACTGAGATATCAGTATTTCTTTAACTCTTATTTCAGGACAGTGGTTCCCCAATTTTTCTGTACCTTGGGATGACGTAGTATACTTTAAAAGATGTTGATGTCTGTCTGGCTCCTCTCCCCAGATTTTCTCATTTAATTAGCATGAGATGAGACCCGGGCATTGGGATTTTAAAACGCTCCCCCAGATGATTCAATAAGCGGCAAAGTTTGGGAAACTCTGGTGTCAGTTAGGATGAAAACACTCGCCTGCTTTGTGGCTGGAACTCAGCCTATTCTTTCAGCACCCTGTAGCTTTTGCTTTGGGTTTTACTCAGGGAGAAACCTTAAGTTCCTACTCTGCAGCCACAATTATAAAAACTAAAGCTTAACTGCTTTAGACTGAATGTTTGCATTCCCCCCAAATTCTGATGTTGAAATCCTAACCCTTATAGTGATGGTTTCAGGAGTGAAAGGCCTTTGGTAGGTGATTAGGACATGGGGATGGGACCGTCATGAGTGGGATTAGTGCCCTTGTAAGAGACATCGCAGAGAGCTCTTCCTCAGAGGCCCTGCCACGCGAGGAGGACACAGCTGTCTGTAATTGGAAGAGAACCCTTATCAGAACTAGATTATACTGGCACCTTGATCTTGGACTTCTAGCCTTCAGAACTGTGGGGAATGTCTCTTGTTTAGAAGCTACCCAGTATCTGGCATTTTTGTCATAGCGACTCTAATGGATGAAGACACTTAGGTAACTTTAACTTTTGTCTGAGATTTCTTAAGAAGAGAAGTACCAGCTAAAAGAAAAGATTGATTGTTGTTTAATAGTAAACTTGGGAGACATAGACGGCAGGAAAGTCAATTCCACAACAGTGAAAAATAAATTCTGAGGTATGCAAATATAGAATAATGAAAATAACCTTTAAAAAATACTTAATGTGAACAGTGCTGCAATAAACACAAATTGCTAATTCTCTTCAAAATCTTGATTTCAGCTCTTTAGGATAAATACCCAGAAATGGGATGCTGGATCATATGGTAGGCCTATTTTTTATTTTTTGAGTAATCTCCATACTGGTTTCTTTTTTTTTTTTTAAGTTTATTTATTTTGGGAGAATGAGCACAAGTGTGGGAGTGGGTGAGGGGCCAGAGAAGGAGGGAGAGAAAGAGAGAATGCCAAGCATGAAAGCCTCATGCAAGGTTCGAACCCATGAACCACGAGATCATGACCTGAGCCGAATCAAGAGTCAGATGCTTAACCAACTGAGCCACCCAGGTGCCCTGCCATCCTGTTTTCTGTAGCAGCTGCACCATTTTGCACTCCCACCTATAATGTGCAAGGGCTTCAATTTTCCACATTCTCTTCAACACTTGTCTTCTGTTTTTTTAAATAAAAGCTATTTTGATAGTGAAACCACTTAAAAACATAAAGGTGAACAAAAATCAAGGTGGCTGCATTAATGCTTCAGGGAAGCTCAATTTTAAATTTTTCTTAATGTTTTATTTATTTCTGAGAGAGAGAGAGAGAGAGAGAGAGCGAGACAGCGTAGCAGGGGAGGGTCAGAGGGAGAGGGAGACACAGAATCTGAAACAGGCTCCAGGCTCTGAGCTGGCTGTCAGCACAGAGCCCGACTCAGGGCTTGAACCCACAAACCGTGAGATCATGACCTGAGCTGAAATCGGACGCTTAACTGACTGAGCCGCCCAGGCACCCCAAGGAAGCTCAATTTTAGAGTGCCCTTATTCCTCTCTTCTGCAACCCCCTGCCCTATCCTTCTTAGCCTTTTGTTTCAGTAAGCGGTACCACTCTAAAGCCATGACTAAGGAGACTAGCATCAGAGACACAATTACTGTCAAAACCAGCTAGATCCTGTATTTCCCTATAACCCTGCCCCAGCCCCTTCCTCCTGATGGGCTTGAAGTTTTTGAAGGCCATAGCCTGCTGCAGCTTCCTTTGCCTGGCGAAGCAATAAAGCTATTGTTTCTCTCTATTTTTTAAAATGTTTTTTAAATGTTTATTTATTTTTGAGAGAGAGACAGAGACAGAGCACAAGCAGGGGAGGGGCAAAAAGAGAGGGAGACACAGAATCCACAGCAGGCTCCAGGCTCTGAAATGTCAGCACAGGGCCTGATGTGGGGCTCGAACCCATGAACTGTGAGATCATCACCTGAGCTGAAGTCGGTCATTTAACTGACTGGGCCACACAGGCACCCAGGCAATTGTTCCTCTCTATCTCAAACTCTGTTTTTGAGTTATAGTTTGGCTCCAAAGCACAGATGTGAGTTTTCAACAATAGATTTCAGGTGATGTCACTGCAATTTTGGTTTGCATTTTCCTGATGATTAGTGACTTTAGCCATTTGGATGTCTTCTTTAGAGAAATGTCTATTCAAGTTTTTAACTCATTTTTAATTGGCTTATTGGTTTTGTTTGTTTTTACTATTGAGTTGTAGGGTTTTGTTTGTTTTTTTTAATATTAACTCTTATCACATATATGGTTTGCAAATATTTTCTCCCCTCCCATAGGTTTCTTTTTCAGTCTGTTGATTGTTTCTTTTGCTGTAGAAGCTTTTTAGTTTGTAGCCCTGCTTGTCTATTTTCATTTTTGTTGCCCATGGTTTTGGTGTCATATCCGTGAAATCATTGCCAAGACCAATGTCATGAAACTTCCCCCTATGTTTTCTTCTAGGAGTTTTACAGTTCCAGGTTCTACATTTAAGTCTTTAATCCATTTTGAGTTGACTTTCCTGTATGGCATGCGAGTCCAATATCATTCTTTTGCATATTGATATCCAGTTTTCCCAAATTGCTTCTTGAAGAGACTGTCCTTTCCACATTGACTATTTCTTGGGATGCTTGTTGAAGATCAGTTGACTATAAATGTGGATTTTTTTGCATGCCCTGTTCTGTTCCATTAGATATATGTCTGTCTTTGTGCCAGTACCTCACTGTTTTGATTACTATAGCTTTGTAATATATTTTGAAATCAGGAAGTGTGATACCTCTAGCTTTGTTCTTGCTCTAGACTGATTTGACTATGTTTGGTCTTTTGTGGTTCCACATGAATTTTAGAATTGTTTTTTCTTCTATTGCTCTAAAACCTAAATGTCCATTGATAGATGCATGGATAGAGAAAATGTGGTATACACATGCAATGGAATGTTATTCAGCCTTAAATATATATATATAGAAATAGTGCAATATGTAATGACATATATTGAGGACTTTAGGCTATATGAAATACACCAGTCACAGAAAGACACATACTGCATGATTCCACATATACAATCTATCTAAAATAGTCAAGTTCATAGAATCAAAGGGTTTGAATGGAGTTTGTCAGATTCTGGGAGGAGGGGAAAATGGAAGTCACTAATTAAAAGGCATAAAGTTTCAGTCAAGCAAGAATAAGCTCAGAAATCTGCTGTAAAATATTGTGCCTTGAGTCAACAATAATGTATTATACACTTAAACATTTGTTGAGGGTAGATCTCATGTTAAATGCTCTTACCATAATAAAATAGAAAATTAACATCTAACAAAAAGTCAGTTAAATGAATTTTTGTAATGTTATATATATTAAACATTCATTCTCTTCATGAACTTCAAATACAAATACACACTTAAAGAAAAAAAAATGCTCTTAGGTTTGTAATGGCACGTCAGCACTCAGGTGCTGTAGCCCAGATCAATATATCTCCACACAGTGATGTCTCCGTTTTCTCCTTTCTCTGCTGTAAACAAAAACATGCTTTTAAAGCATTTATTCCTTCCCTTTCCTCCCGTTCTCCTCTCTTCCTTTAGTATTTCATTAGCTTCTAAAGATTTGACTATTCTTGACAAATAACTTCCCAGTCTGTTTTGCCAACTACCTTGTAGACTTCTTCACTTTAATGTCCCATTGATGTCGCAAGTGTGACAGCTTTCCTTCTCCCTTCAGACTGGCCTCCTTTTCTAACTTGAGTGTTTCTGGTAATGGCAAAATTCTTTATCTTAATTAATTTGGAAAATAAAGTTATCTTAATTTCTCTCTCCTTTGTAACCTCATTATCCATATCCTGTTGGTTGCTAAGCCTTAACAATCCTACCTTCATTATACATTTTCATACATACCCTCCTTTCTCTTCTCATTGCCCCTACTTTAGGTCCTTAACTCTGTGCTCTGGTCCAATGACTTTATCTTGCCTCCAGTCTCTCCTATATATTTCTGTCAGATTAATTTTTGCAAAGGATATTTAGTCCTGTTACTCTCCTGCTCAAAAACCTCCCTGCTTCCAATTATCTGGTGAATAATAGGTAAATCACCTCTACGAAGTGACTCTTATCTACCTTGCTAGCCTCATCACATATAAGTTTTTACTGAAACTGAATTACTTATTGTTTGGATATGTCATATAGTTGGTTTTTTTTTTTTAAATATGACTCAAAGTGTACTACTTACTCTGTCTGAAGTACCTCCTCTTCTTTTCTCCGTAAATCATAACACAGCTTAAACTGAACTGCCTTGTAAAAGAAGTACATTCAAATTCATTCATTCAACTATTCCTAGACCCTGTGATATGCACTAGTAATACAATATAACATAAGCACAATTCTTTCCCTCGGGAGCTAAACAGCCTTTCACTCCAGTGCAGGGGTCACTCTATCCTCTGAATTTCTACAATATATTGTATCTTTGCCATAGTCCTAATTCCATAATGAAGTCTATTATAGATATGTGTGTATGAATCATAGAATTATTCATCAAACTGCTTTCACAACTTTTTTTACACAGTATTCAAGAAATATTTGTTAAATAATAAATTCTAGATAAGTAATGTTTAAAATCCTTTTATTTTTTAGAAACATAAAACAAAAATTAAAAAAAAAAAAAAGCTCTTGGATGGCTCAGTCAATTAAGCCTCCGACTTTGGCTCACATCGGGCTCTGTGCTGACAGCCAGCTCAGAGCCCAGAGCCTGCTTCAGATTCTGTGTGTGTCTCTCTCTCTCCACCCATCCTCAACTTGTGCTCTGTCTCTCTCTCAAAAATAAACATTAGAAATTTTTAATATAAATTCCATGTACTTTTTAGCAATTTAAAAAGAAATTTTTCTGAGCTTAGCTTTTAGGTGTGAGGATATGTTTTTCCTAAATGACTAAAAACATTAAAATTATTTCTGGCCTTCTAAATGTTTTCCAGATGTGTTGCAAATCTTGTGAAAAAAAACTTGCATGTTACTAATGTAAATGTGTTAAATATAAAATATATAAATACAAATTTATCTGGAAAACAAGAATATTAATCTGACCTATATATTTCATTTGCCAATCTGCAGTGTCCTTCTCAGTGGAAATATTATTTCCCTGATTTCTGATTGTCACAAAATCATTTACTGATTGAATTATTAATAGGTCTAGGCACCAAAAAGAGAAAAGCAGGCAATTATTAACAAGTTTTACTTCTTTTTTTAAAATGTTTTTTATTTATTTCTGAGAGAGAGAGAGAGAGAGAGACAGCGACAGCATGAGCAGGGGAGGGTCAGAGAGAGAGGGAGACACAGAATCCAAAACAGGCTACAGGCTCTGAGCTGGCTGTCAGCACAGAGCCCAACATGGGGCTCGAACCCACAAACCGTGAGATCATGACCTCAGCTGAAGTCCTATGCTTAACTGACTGAGCCACCCAGGCACCCCAACAAGTTTTACTTCTTAACGATTAGAGTTTAGAGTACATAGTATCCTTTTAAAATCATCCTACATAGACCCATTATTTTCTTGCAAAAAGCAACCTTACACAATCTATCAAGGTGATTTTAAAGAGAAAATAAAAGAAATATAATGGAAAGCTTTGGCCTCGTCGTGGCATAATTATATCTAGTGAGTATAAAAATGAGTTGATTTCCCAAGAGAAATGTACTTAACTCTCACATCTAAAGCCTGTCCTTTTGCTCTGAGATGAATCCCTAATGGTTAATCAATACTTCTAGCTTTTCCAGCTTCTCCAATCTCATTCAGAGATGCAACTATGGATCTGGATAGTGTAAGTATTCAGTGATGAAGCTGGATCTACTAATTTTTCATGGCAATGATAACAGCCATGTTATCTACCCCGGCCACACTCTTCCACATGGCTACAGTGTTAGATGTCCAGAGAGCACTCAATACTTCTGACAGTACTCACAGAGACACCGACTTAACAATGATACATGGACCAGTGTCCTTAGGGAGAAATCCAGAAACCAGTTTAGAGGCTCTTGCCCCCTAAGGTGAGCACGGCACGAGTCTCCTCAAAGTCAGTAGGAAAATTTATGATTTTCACCCACCTTAGTCTCTAACACCAGCACAGCACCATACTTCAGGAGAAAACTCCCAGCTCCCAACTTCTCCCTGGGAAGGGAAAGAAAGTACCATACAACGAATGTTCAGACTTTTCAGGGGGTTGTCCAAAGGACTGGTTTCTGTCTCACTCAACTCAAACCACTAAAAAACCCCACAAAAACAAAACAACAAAAGACAAAACAAACAAACCAGCATGTTCTCAAAGCCTGAGGGCTTCTGAAAATTGAAGAGAGTTTGGTGGCCTGCCTCAATTCCAGAGGACCTGCAGTATTTCAAACAGACACCAGAGGGAACAAGAGATTAAAAGCTCCTGAAAAAAGATACCAGCAAATTTCCCTAATCTGGATTTGGCATGCATTAAGTCTAGAGAAGGCATATGCGCAGAAAAGGTTTGAGGGACCCCTACAATCTCAAGGAAATGCATATTAAAGCAACAATGAGTTATTATTATACAACTCTTTGGATGGCCAAAATCTGGAACAGTGACTACGGCAAATGCTGATAAGGATATGGAGCCACAGGACCTCTCCTTCGTTATTGATGGGAATGCAGAATGGTGTAGCCACTTTGGAAGACAGTTTGGTTGTTTCTTATAAAGCTAAACTTACTCTTACCATACAGTCCAGCCATTATGCTCTTTGGTATTTACCCCAAGAAGTTGAAAACTTATGTCCACGTAAAAACCTGCACAAGGATGCTTACAGCAGCTTTAATCATAATTGCCCAAACTTGGAAGCAACGAAGATATCCTTTGTAGGCGAATGGATAAATGGTAGGCACATCCAGACATTCATCACTAAAAAGAAATGATCTATCAAGCCATGAAAAGACATAGAAGAAGCCTAAAGGCATATCACTAAGTGAATGAAGCCATTCTGAAAGGCTGCATATTTTATGAATCCAATTCTATGACCTTCTGGAAAAGAAAAAACTATGGAGACAGTGAAAAGATCTGTGGTTTTCAGGAATTGGGTGGTAGGAAGGAGATGAAGGCATGAATAGGGAGAGCATAGAAAAATTTTAAGGCCATGAAAACATCTGTATGATACTAAAATGATGGGTATGTGTTATACATTTATCCAAACCCACGGAATGCACAATGGTGTGGATACACATGTAAGCTATGGACTTTGAGTGATTTTGATGAGTCGATGTCAGTTCATTGGTTGTGGTAAGAAATATACCACTGTCATGATGGATGTGGATCATGAAAGAGGCAATGTACATGTGGGACAGGGGAAGAGATGAGAACTCTCTGTATCTTTTTCTCCTCCTTTCCTCCTCCTCCTTTGGCATCCTGTTGCTGTGATGCCAAACTGCTCTAGAAAAATAAAGTCTTTCAAAAACCATATATATTATAATAATGGGTACACAATCTAAAAAGACATAACTTATCAGTAACTTAAAGTGTGAGGAGGAGCGTAATAGTATAGAGTTCTTGTATTCAATTGAAGTGATCAATTTAAAAAAGATTATTATAACTATAAGGTGTTTTATGTAGCCCTAAGGTAAACACAAAGAAAATACCTATAGAAGGCTCAAAAAAGGAAATGAGAATAGAATCAATGTCAATAATTAAAAAAAAACAAGAATCACAAAGAAAGACAGCAGGAGAGGAAAGGAGGAACAAAGAAGCTATAAGATAGGAAACAATTACCAAAATGGCAATAGTAAGTCTCTCTCTATCAGTAATTACTTTAATGACATAAAAAGAAATCTAGTTCTATTCCTAGGTTGTGAAGATAATTTCTAGAAGCCTTATTATTTTAGCTTTTACATTTTAAATTAAATTACAAATTAATTTTTGTAAATGGTACATTGTAGTGGTTAAAGTTCATTTTTCCAATATCTATTTGTTGAAAAAGGTTTCACTCCTTTTTAGCTAATGTTAAAATGAATGGTCTGTATAAATGGAGATCTATTTTGAAACTCTTTAATAATCCATTGATATTTGTCTGCCCTTAAGGAATACCATAGTAAGTGGTAAGAACCATTGTATATTGACTGAATATATTCTTGGCTCAATCTAGATATTTAGAATGGTGTTTGGGGGCCAATTTTCTTTGACATCTCCCAGAATTGCTTTAAATGAACTATGCTTTGGCATTATGACATTGGCCTTCATCAAGGAACAGTTACTTGAAACTCACTATTATATTTAGCATGAAAATGCACTATGTCTCCTTTGTAAGCCATAGTAGAAATTTCTTAGAAGTTTCAATACCAGGAAAAATGCTATGTTGGTCCCCTCTGTAATTCATAGGCATTCACTTTATGGACCTGTACATCCAGACAAATCAGATGGAAAATTAGAAACTACTTGGGGTGTCTGGGTGGCTCAGTCAGTTAAGTGTCTGACTTCGGCTCAGGTCATGATCTCATGTTCATGGATTCAAGCCCCACACTGGGCTCTGTGCTGACAGCTCAGACCCCAGAGCCTGCTTCAGATTCTGTGTCTCCCTCTCTCTCTGCCCCACCCCTGCTCACATTCTGTCTCTCTCTCTCTCTCAAAAATAAACAAACATTAAAACAATTTTTTAAAAAAGAAACTATTTTATTGATCAATTCTAAAATTCCATAGAAAACCTTATTGTATGGTTCTATCCTTTGCTTGTGACTATCCTTACATTAGGTTACAACTTATTTTTCAAACTCTCATCAATTCTCTCTTAGTTTACCACTCATTTATGTACATATGCAATCCAAATTAAATCCCTCTTTGAAATGACTTAGAATCTAATAAAGCACTACATTCAGTGTCTTTGGGAATAGATTTTACATTTGAGAATAATAGCATTGCGTTTAGTTTAAATTTATCAATATCTAAATGGGAGCCTCCATCTTTTGCCTGCTATCATATAAACTAATGGGAGAATAGAGCAAAGGCTTAGTAGTTCTATTACATGTGTAGTTCGTGTTGATTTCCTGCTTTTTTTTCCTTGTCTCCCCAGCTGGGCCATGGTCTCTCCTTGTGTTTACTTCGTAGTGTACAGACAAGCAGGTCTGGTATGGGGCTCTGTTCTTATACCATTAACTCTAAGTGGGACTGCTGAAATTAAAGGATGCTTGATGAGACTGAAAGGGAATTTAGTTTATGCTTTTTGTAAGAAGAGAAGAAGAAGATTACAGGGCTAAAGTCCCATTTACATACATCAGGAAGTACCAATGAATTTGTAGTGTCCCACTGTTTCTAACTTTTGCCTGGCAGGCAAGGTGATGCGGACTGTAGTAAATGACATCTTTCTCTGTTTCCTGTTTCCCAGCCCATATATTCCCAGAAATATCAGTTGTAGAACTCTTTCTAATGTAATGCCTATTTTTCTATGAGATGCTATTGACCTTTCTTTCATTTGAAAAGTTATTGATTATCCTCTATATTCTTGGCATTGCTCTATCTGTTAGGATTAAAAAAAAAAAAAAAGAAGATATGGATCTGGAGATGAAAGTACTTGACTCTGAAATGGCAACAGTCCTCAGCTGGCATGACTCTTTCTTCCCTGTCCTGTTCCACATTGCAAATATGTCATTTAGCTTTTGAGAACTTAATATTACTCCTCTGAGGTACCAGACAGGTGAAAGGTGTTCTACACAATGAAATGAAATTAATCTAACAGTTCCCCCTCAGTCTGTGAAGAAGAAACAGTGAAACAATGCTAGAGAAATAAAATTAGTCTATTGAGTTAAAAAAAAAAAATCTCTCTTCTCCCAAGGGAAAGGAATTTTTGAATAAGCTAAAGTACAAATATATCCAGGAATACAAAAGTAACAAAGATAATATTTCAAAGTTGTATAATCCAAATAGCAACATTTTTCATATATAACTTTTCACTTATTTCCAATCAGTAAAACAACATAGTATGTATGGATACTATTAAAAATCTCAGAGTATTCAAAAAACTACTAGCACTGATAAGTTAATTCAGTAAAGTCACGGATACAAAATCAATGTGCAGAAATCTGATTGCACTTCTGTATACCAATAATGAAGCAGCAGAAACAAAAACTAAGAAAATGATACCATTTAAAATTACAGCAAAAATAATAAGATATCTGGGAATAAACCTAACCAAAGAGATGAAAGATCTATACTTTGAAAAGTATAAAACATTGATGAAAGATGTTAAAGATGACAAAAGAAATGGAGAGACATTTCATGCTCATGGATTAGAAGAAATAAACATTGTTAAAGTGTCTGTATTACCCAGAGCAATCTATATGTTTAATGCAATCCCTATCAAAATACGCACAGTGTTTTTCACAGAACTAGAACAAATACTCCTAAAATTTATGTGGAACCACAAAAGATCCTGAGTGGCCAAAGCAATTTTGAAAAAAAAAGGAAAGCTGGAGGCATTACAATTCCAGACTTCAAGTTATATTAAAAAGATACAGTCAACAAAAGACTACAGTACTGGCACAAAAATAGACATATAGATCAATGGAACAGAATAGAAAAGCCAGACATAAACTCATGATTATATGGTCAATTAATCTGCAGCCAACAGAAAAAGATATCCAATGGGAAAAAAGTCTCTTCAATAAATGATATTGGGAAAACTGGTTAGCTACATGCAAAAGAATGAAACTGGACCACTCTTATACCGTAAACAAAAATGAATTCAAAATGGATTAAAAACCTCAATGTGAAAACTGAAACCATAAAAATCTAGAAGAGAGCACAGGTAGGATTTTTCTCTGACATCAGCCATAGCAACATTTTTCTAGATATGTTTCCTGAAGCAAGGGAAATAAAAGCAAAAATAAACTAACAGGACTACATCAAACAAAAAGCTTTTGTATGGCAAAGGAACCAACCAACAAAACTAATAAGCAATATACTGAATGGTAGTAGATATTTGTAAATGTTTTATCCAATAAAAGATTAATGTCCAAAATATATAAAGAACTTATATAATCCAACACCCCCAAAACAAATAATCCAATTACAAAATGAGAAGACATGAACAAACATTTCTCCAAAGAAGGCCGACATGCAGTTGGCCCACAGACACATGAAAAGATGTTCAACATCAGTCATCATGAGGGAAATGCAAATCAGGACTAAAATGAGCTATCACCTCACTCCTATCAAAATGGCTAAAATCAACAACACAAGAAACAACAAGTGTTGGCAAAAATGTGGAGAAAGGGGAACCTTCTTGCACTGTTGGTGGAAATGCAAACTGGCACAGCCACCGTGGAAAACAATATGGAGTTTTCTCAAAAAGTTAAAAGTAGAACTTCCCTATGGTCTAATAATCACACTACTAGGTATTTACCCAAACAATACAAAAACACTAATTCAAAGGGATACATAAACTCCTATATTTATAGCAGCATTATTCACAATAGCCAAGTTATGTAAGCAGCCCAAGTATTTATGAATGGATAGAGAAGTTGGATAAAGAAAATTGAATACTACTCAGCCTTAAAAAGAATGGAATCTTGCCATTTGCAGCAACATGGATGGAGCTAGAGAGTATACTGCTAAGTGAAATAAAGAAAAATACCATATAATTTCACTCATATGTCAAATTTAAGACACAAAAGAAACAATCAAAAGGAAAAAAAGAGAGAGACACAAACCAAGAAACAGAAGCTTAACTATAGAGAACAAATTGATGTTTCCAGAGGGGAGGTGAGTGGGGGGATGGGGTAATAGGTGATGGAGATCAAAGAGTACACTTGTGATGAGCACCAAGTGATGTATGGAACTGTTGAATCACTATATTGTTCACCTGAAAGTAATGTAGCTGTATTAAAAAAACAACAACTGAGGATATTGTTCAATAATTGAGTGAGCTCAGTTGTTAATAGCTCAAGGTTAATAGGTTAATGGCCAAGGCATTCAGTGAAAATTGTTTCTTAAGAAACGAAGTTCCAAGATTTGAGGAAGAATGAGCTAAAACACCATACGTATCTTCAGGCACAACCTGTGCTTCCCACTGTGGCTCACTTCATCATCTTCAGTGAGGAATCACCTCCTGGCCGCCATCCTGTGGCAGCTGGTTTGATAGAGACAAGTGATATTGGAATCTAACTGTCAGAGATGGAGAACACAGCAAAGATCAACAGTAGGAGCATATCTCACAGAGGAGAGCACTTGGAATTACAGCCATTTATCTCAAACTTTAGAGCCCATAAAATATAAAAAGATGCAACAATAAAAGGAAGTGATTAAGTTATCCTTTATTATTGAGAACACATCTGTTTTTAACTGATGCATCAACATTTTACAGGTGATATTTGGGTATTCTAACTTGCCATGATATTCCTTTCTGTTTGCTTGCAAATAAGAGAAAGAAAAATTCAAATTAAAGCCTAATGATAACACTAATTTTTTCAGCTTTATTGAAGTATACTTGACAAATATTACATGTAATTAAGACATGCAATGTGATGTTTTGATATATGTATACATTGCAAAATAATTGCCACAATCAGGCTAATTAATGTATCTATCACCTCACATAGTTATGATTCTCATATGTGTGTGCTGAGAACACTTAGGATCAACTCTCTTAGCAAATTTTAAGTATGTAATAGAGTGTTATTAACAATAGCTATCATACTATATATTAGATCTCCAGCAATCTCATTTCTAGGTATATCCCCAAGGGAAATAAAATCAGAATTTTGAAGACATACGTACACTCTTATGTTCATTCCAGCATATTCTCAATAGCCAGGATATGGAAACAACCTAAGTATTGAAAGATAAATGGGCAAAGAGAATATGGTACATGGATAAAACAGAATATTATTCAGCCTTAAAAAAGAATGAAATCCTGCAATTTGTGGCAACATATATGAACCTGGAGCACATTATACTAAGTAAAATAGGGCATACACTGAAAAAAGAAATACCGCATGATCTCACATTTACATGGAAACTAAAAAAAAGAAATCGAAGTCATAAAAACAGAGTGTACCAGGGACAGAGAGGTGAAGGAAATGAGATATGGAATAAGTTCTGATGACACTGATAAAAGTTGACTTCATGAAATCCAAAGATATTATCAAATGATGAAAATAAAGAGTATCAATAACAAAATCTTTTAAAAATGTGATATCTATTTAATAATTACTATAGAACTTACCAGTTTTGGTGGAAAATAAAGCCAAAATATGCAAAAGTAAAGTATTACAGAGAGTAATGTAATAGATGTAGCCATCTCATAAATTTTGGAGAAGAGCCTACTATCTTTCCAGCACTACCAGCTCACTAACATACATAAAACGGGCTCCAGTAATTGATTATGTTTAGAATACTGCAAAAGTGAACCTTTTACATATGCTGACAGAAGTAACAGTAAACAAAATATTCAGAGATTACATTTTCCTGTGTTCGTCCTTTATTCAAAGTCTCTCCTCTCATCTTTAAGTTGAAACTGTCCTTTGTAAAAGCACTCTGAATAACAGATGAATCAGAGACATTGCATGAATTCAGTATTAATAATGTATTTGACATGAATATTTGCCAAAAGAACAGCAATGAATTAACTGGAGTTCCTTCATATTATGCTTAGAAGAAGTATGGTACATAGTGATTGCTTTTGTTTTTAGCTATAACTTATTAACTTCGATAATAGTTGATCCACATCATAGGAATGAGAGGTACAGCATAGGGAATATATTCAGTGATACGGTAATAGTGTTGTATGTTGACAGATGGTAGCTATGTTTGTGGGGAGTATAGCTTAACACATAGAGTTGTCAAATCGCTATGCTGTATGCTTGAAATTAGTGTAACATTGTGTATCAACTATAATCAATTTTTAAAGCTTTTAATTAAATTAAATTAGAGCTAAAAAAGTTAATGGTAGATCCAAAACAGAAAATCTCAAAACATTGTTATTCAGTGGTGAAATGGCTTTTATTTTTGCATATATTTGCCAACCATGTCTCTCTAGCAGCAAATATTTCCAATTACTTTCATCCACGGGGACTGGCAATGAGCCCCATGAGGCCGGGGGAAAGCTGGTTGTCATTGCATTTTTCTCAAGAAAACTCAGAGAACTGAATCACAGCATATTTCGAAAAAAGGAAAACTAATAGAATGAAAGAATATATCTTCCCAGTTTAGCTAACAGTTTGATTTCATGAATTCAATGGCACTGATTGCTTACCTACTTGCAAAAACTGGAGATCCCACAGTTGAGCTACTTTGCCCTCAAGTGATTTAGAATCTACTGAAAGACACAGGTGTGTGTGCAATCACACCCAAAAGTAAGGACTCTGCAGTAGAGCTGACACAGAGCATTATGGGAGCACAGTGGAGGACCGCAAACAGTTTTACAGAATCAAGAGAGACTTCTTGACCTTCACACGTAAACTCAAACCTGAAGGAAAGTATCAGGACAGTTACACGGCAGAGGAATCAGTAAATGTTGGCAGCTAACAAATGCCAGCCACCATGATCCTTAGAGACAATGTGCAAAATAACGAAGTATAATATCTATAAATACTATTAGGTATCTCTGTGTCCCAAAATATGTAATAATTGCACATTGTGGTACCAACAATAGTGTGCCCACCTCATGAACTATTGTATAGGCTTTAAAATAAAAGTGATTGTGGTAGAATGGCACTATGCTCACTTGAGCAAGATATATACAGATCCTTTTTCTGCACAGTTGCGAGTTGGGAGTGCCAGAATGGGCCACTTTGTCTGAGATTTGCAAAGGGAAGTAAAGCCAAGGCATCCCGGTGCATTTCTCACAGGGAAGGGCAGTGCACAGGACCCCACGCTGTTGTAGCTCCTGCTTGTCCACTGTGGGTGGGTCAGCAGCCTGGGCAGTGCTTCTCCAGCCCCCACTGCTGCTCCTTCAGCAGCGCCTTCAGCTCGGGGCCAGGTGTGCGTTTTGCTGTTGAGGGTGGATGCCTGCTTCTCTTTGCAGGTTATTTCCATCGTCAAAGCTGGAGGTTTGGAGGCTGTGGAAAACCAGTCCAGCCTCATCAGTCCCACTCCCCCTGCTGGGTCCCTAGCATATTCCTCTCCTCCTCTTCTTTATGGCTCTCCTTCCTTCCGGATTGCCTGCTCTGCTGGCTTCATTCAGGCTCTTGCACCAGAGAAGGACAGCTTCACATAAACTGTTTAACTTGCTTTCTCAGTTGTGTAAAGCCAAATCCTTATAATAAAGTATCTTCTTATTTTATCTTCTGATCAAGCCCTGCCTGCTGCAAGGATGCTTTCACATCCTGTATGACAACATTGGAAAAGGGATTATGGCATTATATGAAGTTAAAAGCATCCATATGCAAATTTTATGTAAATTTTAAATTCGAGTGTTTAAATGTAAATGGATCTAAAATTCACCAAAATATTAAGTGTGATTTTATTTGAAAAAGTGGGACAATGTGTGAATTTTTGTCTTCTTTGTATCTTTCAGTGTTTCCGCTTTTAAAAAATGAATATTAATTAATTTTGTAATTTAAATCAGGAACAAAATATAAACTTGTTTTTGCGACAGTAAATCTTTAGAGGAAAAAAAAAGGCAGCCACCTAATCATGTGATTGTAAGTCCTCTTTATTCACCTAAATGCATCCTCAGGGGCTTACTAAATCCTGACATTAAAAAGCAAAGGAGTGGAAGGGGTTGTAAACAATTAGAGCTACATTTTCAATATGTTCTGCTAAGACTCAACCACTAAACTTCATGAATGCTAATTTGAAAAACTGGGTCATATTCCCCAGCACAACTTTATATTTCTTCTCTTACAGAAGAAGGTAGGCTTAAAAGACTTGTAGGCAAATTCATTGAAACTGTATATTTAAAATGTAAATTTAAGCTTCTTGCAAATATATATATACATCTATCTTATGTCCTATATCCACAAACACATATGCATTCAAATAAATTCCTATTCCCAATACCCAATCCCAAACTTTGAATAAATTCAGTTACCATCTATGTATGTTTCACTTAAAAATTATACATACATATGTATATACACACTCACGATTTTTGCACTCTGACATAGGTACTTTATTTAAGTAATAATCTTTTGTATGTTTATAGCAAGTCACCATTTGCAAAGAATTTACTTAAAGCTGTGAAAAGACGTTGTTTTTAATTGTTGAAAATACTAAGACGTAAAGAGAATAAGAAATGAGGTTAGAGTTCTACTCATGCTTTATTGCCACCATTATTGACTTTATAAAAAAATCATTTGGTTACTTATAAAAGTGAACTTCCTTGATATCTCAAAAATTAAAGGAGGAACAATCATTCACATATCCTGCAATAAATTCATTTTCTGCTATGACATAAATCTGTTCTTATGGTTATTTAATATGTAGGCATAATAGTATGATTTAGACTAATGAATGAATTTGATATTATTAATGACACAGGAATATGAATTTGTCTTTGTAAGTCAAAATAAATTATACATTGGTATCCCTAGGAAATATAGACCATAAATATAGATTCTTTTCTATAAGATGAGATCTATGTAACTTACAAAAAAATGATTTAGTTCTATGTGTCAAATAATTACTTGTTCAAGAAGGCATTTGCGTATTGCACTGTTTTAGTAGAGAAGCTTAGTAGAAAGATCCAGTGAATGACCAGGTTATCGTCGCACAAGATAAATGTTCATAGATGTGCACTTTGTTTCTTCAAATCAAAAGCACAATAATGTCCATTCTTTCTATTCAATCATCTATCTGGTGCAGAAATGAGCATGTTATAGCTAACCCATGGGCCAAATCCACCTGTTTTGTATGGTAGATGAGCTAAGAAGTTTTTTCATTTTTGTTTATTTATTCATTTTGAGGGGTGTAGGGGCAGAGAGACAGAGAATTGCTAGCAAGCTCCATAATGCCAACACAGAACCTGACATGGGGCTCAAATTCATGAACCATGAGATCATGATCTGAGCCCAAATCAAGAGTCTGACGCCTAACCAACTAAGCCACTGAGGCATCCCTTTTTCATTTTTAAATGCTTACAAAAAATAAAAGAGTACTTCATGATACACAAAAAGTATATGTATGAGATTCAAATTTCAGAGCCCATAAATAAAGTTATATTGGAACACAGTCTGGCTCATTGTTAAGTGTTGTCCTTAATGGTAACAAATAAGACACTGTAATGGCTTCTCTAACCCACAAGGTTCTTCTGTGGATGATGACAAATGTAAACTTGACAAAATTACTACGTAAGATGTTTCTGATAAAATTCAAAAATACTTACACTCTAAAAATTATTCCCACTAGACTTGTATTCACATGGGGGGGGGTAGTAAACATTCATGTATAGTCTATTGTACTTAAATGGTTAATCTTCGAGGAAAATGATAGATTTTTCATTGTGGAATCAAATTGGAAACACTAGTCCTCCTATCCCTTTCAAAGATTTGGAAATCTTTCTTTTCTATAGACAATATGCAGCATGATGTCTCTCCCTGTTCCCACTCATGACCTAGATAAGATTAAGAGGGTGACATTTTTCTGTAGGTCACTATGCAAACTAGGCCAAAGAGAAAGAGAGAGAAAAAGAAATTAAAATTAATGATAAGAAAATAACCTCTGCTGTGATACCATGAGGAGCTGAAAAAACGCTATGTACTTGGAACTGTGGTCATGACAACCTATCAATTCAGCCTTAGCTTAGTCAATGACACCAGTTTGAGATAGTATCACTGATGAGCTGAAATAACATCCTAAACTTGATGAGTCCCTTTGTTCCTTTCAGCTACAATTTATTTATTTATAGTTCATTGTAGCTGTTTGTTGTAGGGCTCCTCCTATACCACTGGTGTGCAGAAAACCCTAGACCAAACAATTGCAAGTGGTTCCAAGTCTTATGTAAGTTTCTGGATTTCACTAAGGATGATTTCACAATTGATATTCATGGTTTGTAACCCTTATTAGATGCATAGGAATATCCAAGCAAAGAATTGAGGAAATGGACATTTTAAGTCTTTAGTTACTTGGTCAGTCTAAAGTCCATTAATGACGGGGCCCCTGGATGGCTCAGTCACTTGAACATCCGACTTTGGCTCAGGTCATGATCTCACAGTTTGTAAGTTCCAGCCCTGTGTTGATCTTTGTGCTGACAGCGCAGAGCCTGAAGCCTGCTTCAAGTTCTGTGTATGTCTCTCTCTCTGTCCCTCCCTTGTCATGCTCTGTCTCTCTCTCTCAAAAACAAACATTAAAATGTTTTTTTAAAAGTCCATTAATGACAAGCAAATGCAACTGTGCTTGCACTGACACTTTTATTCCCAATTTAGAATTACTTATGTTTTTAAACGAAGATAGATTCCTTTTTTGGTGAGTACCAGCCCATCACAGCTATGCTTTTTAGACTTAGCACAGTGGTAAATCATAATTTTCTTTCATTTGTTATTAATTAGGCAGATTGTTTTAAATAGTTTTACATGTGTTAAAGTCCATAAGAGATACTGTAATTATAGATAATGTTTTGCACTATATGTAATGCAGTGTTAAGCACTTAATTTTCACTATCTTATTTATAACATAACCTTATGATCTAGATGTTATTATTATTCCCATTTTACACATGAGAAAGCAGAACCTCGCAGAGTCTAGTTTAGTTTGAGAGTCTAACAGGTATTAGAGATAGAGTAATTAATCAGTATTATAGTCAGGATTGGAATCTATGCTTGCTGACATCCAGAATTGTGTTCTTACCCCCCACGATGCCATCCTGTCTCCCATGCATGGAGACAAACAGGCTGGAAAAAGATTGCCTGCATAGATTTATTGTATTATTTGTATGTTTATTAACAGACATCAACATTAGTTACAAAAGTGGCAAGGCGAATGTTTCTGTGAAAGGATTAGGGACTTTGGAAGCAGACCTACCTGAATTCAATCCTGAATTCTGCATCTATAACCACTGGCTGTAAATAGTAATCCTTGCTCTTTTTAATACCCACTTACTGGCCTGCAAAATAGAGGTGATAGTGACTACCTTGAGAGTTTTTGTGTTAAATAAGGTAATGTATGTATAGTAGCTGGCACAAGATAGGCACAAAATAATTATTTTTCTTACTATCCCTATTTCTTCAACTGTGCATAACTTATTTACCACAGAAAGGGTGAACTAATGTCTTAATCATTTCTCTTTTTATTTCTTAGTTTATTGTCAAGTTGGTTTCCATATAACACCCAGTGCTCATCCCAGCAAGTGCCCTCCCCCATGCCCATCATCCCCCTTCCCCTCCCCCTGACTCCCATCAACCCTCAGTTTGTTCTCAGCATTCAAGAGTCTCTCATGGTTTGCCTCCCTCCCTCTCCCCAACTACTTTTCCCCTCTTCTCCTTCATGGCCCTTCGTTGAGTTCCTCCTAATCCACCTATATGTGCAAACAATGGTATCTGTCCTTCTCTGCCTGACTTATTTCGCTCAGCATAACACCCTCAAGTTCCATCCATGTTGCTACACATGGCCAGATTTCATTCTTTCTCATTGCCATGTAGTATTCCACTGTATAAATATACCACATCTTCTTTTTTTTTTTAATGTTTTTATTTATTTCTGAGAGAGAAAGAGACGCTGTAAGCAGGGGAGGGTCAGAGAGAGGGGGAGATACAGAACGTGAAGCAGTCTCCAGGCTCTGAGCTAGCTGTCAGCACAGAGCCTGATGCAGGGCTCGAACCCAAGAACCGTGAGATNCTTCTCCTTCATGGCCCTTCGTTGAGTTCCTCCTAATCCACCTATATGTGCAAACAATGGTATCTGTCCTTCTCTGCCTGACTTATTTCGCTCAGCATAACACCCTCAAGGTCCATCCATGTTGCTACACATGGCCAGATTTCATTGTTTCTCATTGCCATGTAGTATTCCACTGTATAAATATACCACATCTTCTTTTTTTTTAATGTTTTTATTTATTTCTGAGAGAGAAAGAGACGCTGTAAGCAGGGGAGGGTCAGAGAGAGGGGGAGATACAGAACGTGAAGCAGTCTCCAGGCTCTGAGCTAGCTGTCAGCACAGAGCCTGATGCAGGGCTCGAACCCAAGAACCGTGAGATCATGACCTGAGCTGAAGTTGGACACTTAACCAACTGAGCCACCCAGGTGCCCCCACATCTTCTTGATCCATTCATCAGTTGATGGACACTTGGGCTCTTTCCATGTTTTAGCTATTGTTGAGAGTGCTGCTATGAACATTGGGGTACATGTGCTCCTATGCATCAGCATTCCTCTTTCTCTTGGGTAAATTCCTAGCAGTGCTACTGCTGGGTGATGGGGGAGTTCTATTGTTAGTTTCCTGAGGAACCTCCACACTGTTTTCCAGAGGGGCTGCACCAGTTTGCATTCCCACCAACAGTGTAGGATGTTGCCCATTTCTCCACATCCTCGCCAGCATCTAGAGTCTCCTGATTTGTTCATTTTAGCCACTCTGACTGGCATGAGGTGGTATCTCAGTATGGTTTCGATTTGTATTTCCCTGATGATGAGGGACGCTGAGCATCATTTCATGTGTCTGTTGGCCATCTGGATGTCCTCTTTGGAGAAGTGTCTGTCATGTCTTCTGCCCATTTTCTTCACTGGATTATTTGTTTTTGGGTGTGGAGTTTGGGGAGTTCCTTATAGATTTTGGATACTAGCCCTTTATCTAATAAGTCATTTGCAACGAACTTTTCCCATTCTGTCAGTTGCCTATTAGTTTTATGGATTGTTTCCTTTGCCGTGCAGAAGCTTTTTATCTTGATGAGGTCACAATAGTTCATTTTTGCTCTTGATTCTCTTGCCTTTGAGGATGTGTCAAGTAAGAAATTACTGCGGTTGAGGTCAAGGAGGTTGTTTCCTGCTTTCTCCTCTAGGGTTTCGATGGTTTCCTGTCTCACATTCAGGTCCTTTATCCATTTTGAGTTTATTTTTGTGTATGGTGTGAGAAAATGATCTAGTTTCATTCTTCTGCATGTTGCTGTCCAATTCTCCCAGTACCATCTGTTAAAGAGGCTGTCTTTTTTCCATTGGATACTCTTTCCTGCTTTGTCAAAGATTAGTTGGCCATACATATATGGGTCCAATTCTCAGTTCTCTATTCTATTCCATTGGTCTATGTGTCTGGTTTTGTGCTTAATCATTTCTTAATATGAAGATTCCAGGTCCTACATTAAATGCAAACAGTTTTTCATGTTTATTACAGCTTCATTGAACACTATAGTAAAATTAAGTTTGCATTTTTTTAAATCACAGGAAGAGCATTGACCTGAAAATCCTTTGAAATGTTAAAGCACAGCCCAACTCTTCTGGATGTTTATTGCAAACAACAGTAACAATTCTGGCAAAGGGAATCCTGGTGGAAAGAAACTGAGTACAAGAACCCAAGGGCACACTGGCTGTGCTAGGCAGGGAGGAGGAAATAAGGAAAAGGAGTCTCAGTGCAGTCCTCAGAGTATTCCTGCTCAGAATCAGATGAGGGGAAGAGAGCACACACTTCTGTGCCTTTCTCACACTGATGTTGATGAATCTCTTTGTCCTGTATTTATGTGTTACTTTCCTCGACTTTGAACAGATATGATTCTCTAAGAATGTCGTGGTGACTTCTAATTCCCTATGGGTCCTTGCACTCAACAAGCAAAAACAAAATCTGCAATACTTCACATTAAATTCATAATGGCAGTCAAGTACTTCCCTGGCATAAGTAATGTTTTCCACGTGGGAAACAAACAGTAATATCAGAATATGATTGATTGTTTTTACAGATTATTTGAAACACTAAGAAAATGTATATGTAAAGGAATAATGCTAACACTTTTAAAAATTATTTATTTATTTATTTATTTATTTATTTATTTAGTTATTTATTTATTTTTGAAAGAGTGACAAGACCATGAAAGCAGGAGAGGCAGCTGAGAGATAGTTCAGCTGCACTGAGCTATCAGTGCAGAGCCTGATATGGGGCTCAAACTCATAAGACCATGAGATCATGACCTGAGCTGAAGTCAGATGCTTAACTGACTGAGCCACCCAGGCGCCCCATGGATAATGCTAACATTTAAAAGTGGAGTATCAATAGCAACTCGCTATTTTAAAGTTTAAAATGATTCATATTATTTTGGCTAATGTTGACATTTTTCAGGGTTTTTTTTATATTAACACTTTTCAGATAACTTTGGACTTTAGCAGCATTGTATATCCTAAATCATGTAAATCATTTAATTTCTGTTAACATTTGCCAGGGAGCAAAAACCATGAGTATTTTAAGAAATAAAGTCAACAATATTTATTAAAAGTTTTAGATTTCCCAAAATCATCTTAGTTTTATATTAAAAATCCTTAGTTTTATATTAGAAATATTTTATTTAGGAAGTAATTCAATGTAGTTATTTATAA
>NW_027531893.1:537692-743980 GCF_008692635.1 Crocuta crocuta
TTGCTGACTTATTTTTAAAAGAGAGAAAGAAGAAAATATATTTTAAATTATATATATACACAAAAATATATGCATTTACATATATATGTATATACATATATAAAGAAGGGGAAGAACACATTTCAAATTATATGTGTTATATGTATATACACATGTAAGTGTGTGTGTGTGTGTGTGTTTGTGTGTGTGTATGTACAAACATATAATTTTCCTGATTGGAAGAATTTGTAAAATTATAGTTCAGTATTCTTAAAGATATAACCACTTGCTAAGTGGAATTATAAAATCTATTTTTATAAAATCTATCTATTTTGGGGGACACCTGGTTGGCTCAGTTGGTTAATTGTCCGACTTCGGACTAGGTCATGATCTCACCATTCCCGAGTTCGAGCCCTGCACTGGGCTTTGTGCTGACAGCTCAGAGCCTAGAGCCTATTTCAGATTCTGTGTCTCCATCTCTCTTTCTGCCCCTTTCCCACTCACACTCTGTCTCTCTGTCTCTCAAAAATAAATAAACATTAAGTTTAAAAAAAGAATTTATAAAATCTATCTGTTTTAGATCTTTTATATTTAAATACAAATGTCAGCAGTCTGCCTCCATAGGCACTGTGATGCTCTGAAAATGGTATGGACTTTGGGATTAAACAAACTTGATTCCATGCCCTCCCCAGCTTCCTAAATCTGAGTCTGACCTTGGCCATGTTACTTAATTTCTCTTCCTGCCCCTTCACTACTCTCTCCTCCCCTCCCCTTCCCTCTTGTCTCTCAAATATAGTTTTGAAGAGAAAATGAGATAAGGTATATAAAATGCCTAGCACATAAAAGGTACTACTATATGAACATATACTTTGAAAATGCTTAAAAAACTTATAATTGAGGATGCTTTTCTCTCCAGGGCCTCTGGTGAAACTAGAAGAGACTGAAAAGGCATAGAAGCAGAGCTTAGCATTGGACAGACTCATGAACTACAGGAAGAGGTAGGTGAGACATATATTAAGCAAATAGTGTTATTATGGATTTATGTTACAAAAGATCAACATATGAAATATAAATGTATGAAATGCTCCAATGAAAAGAAAACATTTCTCAGACTAACACATTAATAAAACTCTGCTCCCTGTTGCTTATAAGAAGGTTGGCAAAGATGTGGGTAATGGGAACTCTCAGGTACTGCTGGTAAGAATGGCAAACAAAATAACCAGTTTTACAAATGGTTTGGTGTTATTTTAAAATCATGTAAGCCTACCGTTTGATGCAGCAATTTCTATCCCTTGGTATATACCAATAAAATGTGAGTGTACAGTTTTCCATAATAGCCAGGGGAAAAATATCCTATAGTCTTAGAAATTAGGATCATGCTTACCTTGGGAGTGATTAAATGAAAATATTCTCTTCATAACAAATTATTAAGATGTTTCATCATTGTATACTCTTTTTTTCTGCATGTCTGCTATTCTTCATTAAAACAAGTTTAAAAATAAAATATAATGATTAAATTGGTTTTATTAAGAAATACAGAGGGGTTACTTGGGTGGTTCAGTCAGTTGAATGTCAGACTCAACTTGATCTTGGCTCAATTCATGATCTCATGGTCCATGGGATCAAGCCCCCGTGAGGATCTGCACTGACAGTGCAGAGCCTGCTTGGGATTCTTTCTCTCTCCCTCTCTCTCTTCTTCTACCCCACCTGCTCTTGCTCTCTCTCTCTCTCCTTCAAATTAAATTAATAAACATTTTTAAATGCAGAAATTAAGTAAAAATATTACTGGTAAATCAGGATGTGTATTTTGAGTAGACTGATGAGAGTGGGGCAGTGATCCTTGTTTGTTCTATTTAGTGGTGTTTGGTTTTCACAGTAGAAACCATCTTCCCAATGCAATGTGACACATTCAGATAAGAGTTAGAAAGGTGAAAGGTGAAAGGTACAGAGAATGGCTCTATGAAACTATATTTTCTCTGTGTAGAACTAAGTGGCCTTTGGAGGAATGAAGCTATAGATGGGTCTTCATGGTCATGGCCTAAAGCAAAGGAGGAAAATGGGCTAGATACTAGTTACCAATGAATGGCCATTCCGTCAGCAGTACGATACACATCATGTATGTCTAGCATATTGAAAGGCCAAGTAGAAGGCTGACCTGATGTTACACGAGCACCCCAGAGAGCCCTGCTTTGCAAGAGATATTTTCAAATGAGCACTTAAACTGGGAACTCACCTATACTTAATTCTTTAGCACTAATAACTAAATTACTCTTAAATGTTTAAATCACTTTTATTTTATTAAAAAATAGTTACTTTTTAACTATTTTTTTGAACCCTGATCTTTCCTTAAGGAAATACTTTAGCTTCTTTTTATTTTTGTAAGAACAGGCCTGTCAGTTTTATTTTAAATATGTATCTGTTTACATTCACTCCACAAAAAGCCCCAGTCTTGCTAATGCTCCCTGACAAAGATTGAATGATTGTTCCACTACTGAAAATAACTAAAATGTTGACTCTTTTAAAAATTAAAACAAAAAGCTCCATAATCATCTGTAACCACTAATGAAAATATTTTCATATTTCTGAATTCAGTAGCCATACGTACTTGGTAGCCTGACAGTATGCAATGTAAGCGCTCCTGGTCTGCTTTCCATGACATCACCAGATAAGAAATGTGCACTTGTCTTCAAATTCTATGGGATTAGGGTTAAATTATCTGGATTTAAATAATCAACCTAATAATTTTGAATGTGGCTTTGAAAAATTATTTAACCTTATCTCTTTGGATTCTTTGGATCCTTCTATCTGTAAAATAAAAATAAATACCTCCAAATTACTATAAAGATTAAAAAAGAGATGCGATGGAAAGCGCTTCATACAGAGTCTGGCATTTAAATGCTAAAAAAAGTTAACTATTATTGTTTTTATTGTCTTATTGTATCATTCTCAATGCATCCTGTTGTATTGTGGTAGGTCCAATTCGCCAGAATTTATATTACATTCTGCACTTGTAGATAAAGAAAATCTTTGGACCATCTTTTCCTGAATTAAGTAGGTGGCTCAAATAATCAATTAAAATAAATTCTAATTGTTTGACAAACCAATAGTTGGTTTGTCAAACAAACTCATTCTAACAGGATGAGTACTGTGTTACTCTGGCCCTTCACTGATTCATTCATTATCAATGATGTATCTATTATGAATTATAAGGAAGTTGGGAATAAATATGGCATTAATTGTATTCTAGTTGGTCTTACAATCCAGTGGGAGAAGCAAAATTGTGTGAAACTAATTAATAGAAAATAAATATGTGATGACAAAGTCAATTCAAAAATAGTAATCTCTGATGAATCAACCATTTTATAGTTGGAAAAGGAGATTCCCAAACTAAAACTCATGATTTACAAAAGCCCTCCTAATCTTCTTCTGAACTATATGGTGCCTCTGCCTCTGTTGACTGAGCCCTTCCTCCCTGTATTTGTGGCTTTCCAACTACTTGAACCCTGCATCCTGCTTCAGAGTCATGGCATAGACAGCACCTGCTACTTTTGCTTACCCGGCATCTGTTTTCCCCACTTTCTGGTAACTGCTTCCCTTAGAATAAAAACATTAAAACATTAATTACTCCCAAATCTGGTTAGAACAGAAAGCTAACTAAATTGTTTGTTTCTAAAGAATTGGGACTTCTATATTAATCATTTTTTTTATGTAGTTAGAATATTTCTAATTGCAGTAAATACATATAGCTTAAGAGGTACTGTCTTAACTATTTTTAAGTGTCCAGTGGCATTAAGTATATTCACATTGTGCAACCATCAGCACCCTCCCTCCCGAGACATTTTTCATATTCCAACTGGAAACTCTGTGCCCATTAAACACTACTTTCTCATTCCCCTCCTTGTAGCAACCACCATTCTGCTTTCTGTCTCTAAAAATTTGATTACTCCAGATACCTCATATAAGAGGAATCATACAATATCAGTCCTTTTGTGAATGGCTTACTTCATTTAGTATAATGTCTCCAAGGTTCATCCCTGTGGTAGAATGTGTTAAATTTCCTTCTTTTTATTCCATTGTATGCATACAGCACATTTTGTTTATCTGTTCATCCATCAATGGAGACTTGGGTATTGTCTACCTTTTGTGAATTGTGCTATTGTGAATAATGCTGCTATGAACATGGTTGTACAAATCTTTATTTAAGTCCCTGTTTTCATTTATTTTGGGTATATATCCAAGAGTGAAAATTTTGTTAGATCATATGGTAATTCTATATTTAATTTTTGAGGAATAGTCATACTATTTCCCAAATTAAGGACACCATTTAACGTTCCCATCAACAGTACACACAGGTGCCAATTTCTCTCATTCACCAATATTTGTTATTTTCTGATTTTTTTCTTTTTGAGAGAGAGAGAGTTCATATGCATACAAGTGGAGCAGGGACAGAGGGAGAGGGAGAGAGAGAAACTTAAGCAGGGTCCATGCCCAGTTTGGAGCCCATGGGGCTCAATCTCACGACTGAGCTGAAATCAAGAGTCAGATGCTTAACTGACTGGGCTACCCAGGAACCCCTAGATTTTTTTTATATAGGCATCATATTGATGAATAATAAAATATTTTTAATATAAACAGAGACACAGTGTGGTTTTTACCTCAGACATATGGATATAGAATATACTTGCATAAAAACACATAAACAGGGGCACCCAGGTGACTCAGTTGGCTGAGCGACCAACTTTGGCTCAGGTCATGATCTTGCAGTTCATCAATCCGAGCCCCGCATTGGGCTTGCTCATCTCAGAGCAGAGTCCACTTCAGATCTTGTGGCCCCTCTCTCTCTGTCCCTCCCCCACTTGTGTTCTCTCTCAAAAATAAATAAAACATTTAAAAACAGCCCATAAAAACAAATATAACAAAAATCAATAAATCTTCTTGGTATTTTGTATATATTGCAAGCTAATGTTTTGATAGCATTATGATTATGTATTAAGTTGCAGTTATTATTTTATACATTTGGTTTCATTTTTCAGTGAAGGGTCTGATGTCAGCCTATGGTTTCAGTATGAAATAGAGTCATCGTCCCTTTCTTATTTCATGGAAAGCTCACCTTGAACCTTGAAGTCCACCTGTTGCTAATCCAGTTTATTCACTGTACAAACCTGTGGTTTTGAAACACCCAGGACTAGGAGAGGTAGCAGCAAAACCAGGAGGCTCCTTATTCTTAGTCTTTTCCTTGGGGTTTTGTGTTCTTCACAATGACTGTCTTTAAACATCAATAGTACACAATTAAGTATATAGATAGAGGCACATGGGCTCAGGAAGCAAAAGACAACAAATACAATTTTGTTAACCTGCTCTTTAGCAAATATCCTTATTGGCAGAAAGAAAAGCTTAATGTGTAACTAAATCTTCACCTTCATGGATGTGCAATGCCTGCAGAAACATTCTGTATGGCTTATGATGATAACATACATTCAATTGTTCTGAAAGGTCTCATTACAACCCTGTCTCAGGCTCATCCATAATGGCATAGCTGTGACAGATAAGACTGAGATTCCTGAAATCCACTCCATTATAACACATATTTCAGTTCATAAATCCCAGCTCTTTCTCCATACACCCCCCACAAGGCTGCCTTTCACGTCTTCACTAAATTCACTGGAGTGACAGTAAGCTGCCCCATCCCTCGTTCACCTGCCTCACTGCTGAGGTGATAAATCTCCGTTTCCCTCCTTAGAGTTTGACACCCAGGGGCCCTCCCTCTTCTGCAATTATAATGCTCTCACAGCCTCTGATGATTAGAATTTCTGATTATGTCCAAATCACACGTGCAGCAACCTCACATAACAACTTGCTAACTTCTTCCCATTTCATTATAACTGCACCATGCTTTTAAAAAATGACTTTAATGGACTTCATCCCGGAAGGGCAATGCCATGTCCTTTTAGTGATAACACGCTGTTCATTTTGCCCCATCATGTCCATTTACATTGAAAGTTGTTTTAGCCCCAGGAAGATAGCCTTGTCTTTGGAGTGCTGTTTGCCTTAATGTCTAAGAGCTTGCCTAGGAATAGTCCGCATTTGTCTTGGTTCTAAATATAGTGAGGATAGCAAGCCAGACTCACAACATATGGATTGAATGGAAAAAATGTTTTTCTTTGGAAAATAATGTCAACTTGAAATATAGATTATTTCCATCTTATATTTTATGAGAAAAACAAAACTGACTTAGGTCTTGAGGACCTAAGTACACATGCTGGTAAGAGGGTTGACTAAGGGATAAATGAGAGCAGGATGTTTGCCCTACAAGTGTAATAATATCCCCTGAGGATTTTAAGCGTTATGGTTACTTTTTCATTGGTTTTCATAACTTATTTGTATGAATGCTTGATGCTCTATTATACTTTAAAAGAAATAGTTTAGTGTGACCATCCGAGAGAAGAAAATGACAGTACTACTGTGCAAAATGCCAGAAACCTATGAAGTACATTTAAGACTCTATCTTTATACCAATATTAAAACTTAATATACATACTCAAGTTGATTTGAATGTAACCTATATTTATATTGAGAAGTACCTTTCAAGCAAATTATATTGTTAAATCAAATAAAAAAGAAACATGTGCCGTTTCTTGAACAGATCACATCGCTTTACTTAAACAAAGGAAATTTTACTACCACAGGGGGGAAAACCTGTTATTTGAAAATTATTTAATTTTTAGGAAATGTGACCTTCCTAGCTTTGAACTCTTGGTACCAACCAACTTCAAACTTCCTGGAAAGTAAGAATTTTTAATATTTAGGAACAGATCCCTGAGTTATTCAGGATATCTGGCGTAATCAATGCCAGATGAAGGAAACACGCAAAACCCCCATCCTCCCTCAAAATCCCTAGATTATAAATACATGTTAAGAATGTTTTCAGACAGACAGGACATTGCTGATTGCAAACAGTATGGTGGAGCATCATTACTCATCACAGAAGGACTCTCACAGACCAGGCAAGAGAGCCAGAAATGACATGCTAGTAGCAGAGTACCAAAGTCAATGGCACAATCCCTACTCTTGTGGAGTCTCCAGTCTTGCAGTGCTTCATTAAGTTTGCAAAGTCTACAGTATCTGTGGGTAGTGGTACCTAACACCATGATGCTGGATCAGAAATATCATTAAGTATATGCCATGTTCTCGGCGCTGACTTCACTGTAGTCACAGTGAATTTGTATCATGATCTGAAGACACACATGCATTTATATCTCCATCCCTTTATATACGTTTTCTAGATTATATTGCCTATATCTCTTTTTATCTGCCTTCTTATTCCTTAAGGCACAGTTGATTGTATACTTTTGTACATTATTTGTAAAACTAGGTGACAATTCTTAGCAATGACCTATGGTAGAGAGATGATGATGAAGACTTAAAGAGGTAGAAATATGTATGAGATCTCAGCCTAAAAATGAATGATCCATCTATCCTTTTGAGTGGAGAATTAAATCAGTATTGGCAGTGGATTTAAAGCTCCTTTCAGGGCTTCCCTGATGTTCTGTCAGCTTCCTTGATTCAATTATCCTCACGAAGACTTCCTTCTACATCTTTCCTCTTCTCATACCCATTGCTCATCTCTTCTCACTGCATCATCCTCACCAGAGTATGCATAAATAGGGAATAGTATTAGTAGAATGAACACAGACTGGGTTATCAGGACTAGGACACTACAGAGCAACTCAATATTACTGAAGAAGAGATACTTTTAAGAGAAATAGAAGTTAAGACAATAGGAAGTGTGTTTAGTATATACTCCATTGCCTAGAGCAAAAGCAGAAAGGGGAAGAAGTGCATTCAAGATCAAGGGAGTAGCATGTGTGAAATCATGGAACAATAATTATGCCTAAATCTCTAGGAGGAAATTCATGATGGTTGGAAGAGAACACAAAAGGTCGTGTTGAGCCACAAACCTGGAAATGCAAGCAGATGATGGAAAGGGCCTTTGGGCTTCATTCAATTGCCAATGGGAGCTGCTAAAATGTTTAGTTAGGGCAGTGATGCAATTTGACTTGTGTTTTGGAAGAATAACTCTGGCACTAGTGTGGAGGATGGACTAGAAGGAACATTGGCTGGAGGCAGGGAAAGAGTCCAAAAGATTTTTGCAGGAATTCATATAAAAGATATTGAATTCCCTACTTGCTTTTACATCCTGGTGTATGATAGGCACTCAATAAATATTTTTAATCAAATAAATAAACTACAACATGAAGCTCCCCTACAACAAAGACATGCACTACATTTACATTATCATTTTAAAGTCCTAAAAGGTGAGAAGGGTTATTCTTTGATAAAGAAGTCAGAAAGTATTTTCTGTGGATTTTTGTTCCTTTTATACAACGCCTAAGCAGATGAATATTAAATTACTGACTGCAACCCTCTTATTCATCAACTTTGGCTTCCCTGACCATCTCACCTGACATTTACCATTATGTATCAATTCAGTATGCTGTAAGAATTCTTAGACAATCTTGATATTTAAGGCTTCTACTGATTTTCATGAGGTCTCAGTAAAATTGCATCAGCAAAATAACATAGACTATTATCATTCACATGCCACTGTTCTGCATTCCTCTGTAAAATGGGAATATGGGGATTAACTAAATTAAAATTGATATAAACACTGAGTATTATTATGAGAATATTATAGAGCAGATGGAAGAGCATATGTGCTTAGTTTTAATTGTTCCAAAGATAGTACCTAATAAGATGCTTTGAGCCAAATGTTATTTAAAAATATCATTGAACATGTTTACATATTTTCCTTTTATATATATATTACTCTGAATTTCCTTCCAGTCTGTTGTGAAACTTGATAAATAGTAACAACAGATAGGTCTTTAATGCCTTAATCAAGTAATCATAGAACATCTTCTTCAAATGCAACTATACATATCCAATGTAGAAATCTCTTCTGCCATTTCCCTGACAAAATCATCTGGACTGTCCTTGGAAGAAATGGAGATTCGCTCTTTCATGAGCCTGCCTGATTTTGAACCCAGTGTTCTACTGAGTAGCTTAGATGTTCCATCTTCTGAATGTCATCTGAAGGAACGTCGTCTGCAACTCCAACCCCACAGCTCCTACTCCACAGTTCTTCAGATATTTAAAAAGAGCTCCTATATTTTTCCTGTGTCTGGAGGCTGATGCAGTAATTCAGGGGTATGTTAATAAGGCGAAGTAGAGTCAGTCTTGGAAGAAAGGAAATGAGCATCGTGAAGAATGCTTTCTGTTCTCTTCCTACATGAGGGTAAAGGAGGTTCAAGATACCCCACAGCATAAGGGGTTTTAATCTGGAGTAAGAGAAAAAGGATACACCATTCATAGAGATAGAAAGTCGGGAGCAAGTTGGCACCATGGAAAATTCCCTGTCTCCAAGGAAGGGACAAGAGATCCCATGAAACTCAGTCTACCTTTGACGGAGGTGATTGAGAAGCACTTGACGTTGGAAACAGGCAACCCTTCAGGTTTCAGGGCTCACCTGAGGGTGTGTGTACGAGGACTGGACCACTGCTTCTTACAAGCCCTTACTCAGTGTTCTGCGTCGTTCTGATGCTCAACCCCAGGGCAAATCAGAAAACTGGCAGTCTCTTGGGACCATAAACCCCAACCTCCTCAGAAGAATAGGACAGCAAATCTCCTGAGTTTATGCTCTTGTTTTTAAAATCAGTTAACAGACTTTTACTCAGAGTCTATATCATCTCAGTTCTACAACATGCTTGATTTGCAATTTCTGAAGCCTTAGAGACCTGTCGTGTTTTCCTGCCTAGATGGTTTCACATATTACGCTAATCAGCCTCCTCGGGCCAATATAATTATGCAAAATTAGTTGGTACCTTTATTTCTTGGCCTCCTCCCCTGGAGTCATTTTACTTTGAAGTTTATTGTCTTGTTCCAGCACTAGTATTTAAATAATAAATACAAAATTCCTAAGAGAATTCATTAAGAAATATCTGCAAAGTACTTTTAAAACCCTATGATAAATGTACTCTATGGCACCGAGGGAGAAGGGAGGTATCTGGAGTGAGCTAGATTAGCTGAGCCAGGCCTGATGATCAATATAGTAACAGACAAACATATGAGAAAAACAATTAAGCCAGTAGGACTTTTTAAATGCATCTAATAATGATCTTGCCAAGTGCCTGCTTAAAACTCCAATGACTGTTTCCCAAGAGCCTTCCTTCAGATGGCTTATAAAACCCTCCAATACCCTTCTGCCCCTCCTCTCTAACCCCTTGTCATTCTGTAGTCCCTGTGCTATAGTCAAATTAGCTTTGTGATCAAATGCACTTTGCTCTCATTGGCTGGCTCTAGCTCAAGATATGCTTTACTCATTCTCCTCACTACACTCCTCAGGCCCATCTCAGATGGGACCTAACTTGTCCCTTAGGTCTCAGGTTATATGTCTTTTTGTCCGTGAAGCTTCTCCTTGAATTCCTTTATACTACATAAGCTGTTGTTTCTACTCTTCTCTTATAGCACTTCTAATATAATAGTAATAGCTCTGTGCGTCATTCTTGTTTGATTTCTCTGCCTCCTACCCATCCTCAACTGGAAGCAGAGAACGTCTCGTTTCATCTTTATATGCCAAGAACTTAGGCCAATGCCTGGTGAAAAGTAGGGTTCCAAAAAATATGTGTTACACACGTGAATGAATGAGTTGCTAACAGAATCTGCACTAAAAAAAAAATCCATCTGTGTCTTAGAACACACACACACACACACACACTATTTTCTTAAGTTTCAGGACACCTCCGGGGCGCCTGGGTGGCTTAGTCGGTTAAGCGTCCGACTTTCGCTTAGGTCATGATCTCGCGGTTCGTAGGTTCGAGCCCTGCTTCGGGCTCTGTGCTGACTGCCGGCTCAGAGCCTGGAGCCTGTTTCAATCTGTGACTCCCTCTCTCTCTGATCCTCCCCTGCTCATGCTGTCTCTCTCTCTCCTAGAAATAAATAAAACATTAAAAAAATTTAAAAAAAAAGTTTCAGGACACCTCCTTATACAGGAATTAATTTATGTAGTACTCGATTCTGACGTTTATTATTGACACAGTTGAATCCTGAAAAAAAATCAGCCAACTAATCAACATTTATGGAGAATCTGTTAAATGTTTAACTGTGAGCTAAATAAGTTTTCTGGCTGTAAGGCCGTAGGGATGCAGAATAGAAGGTGGGTACTTTCAGTGATGTCTTAAGGTTACCCAACAGTGCAACAAGTTTAGTAGCAAAATGTTAAATGCTTATCACAAAGAATCAGTTTCCCCCAAATTCTAGCAATATATGTGTCACCTGTTACAATTAACATCCTCTTCCCTTTTAAGACCCTTCTGTCCTGTACTTCCTTTGGTTCACTTCAGTGCTTAAGTAGGCAAAAGTCTAATGAGCATATGATTTTCTTGCAAAGAGTTGTTTGGTTTTGTGGCTCCTATAGAATATGGAAAATAATTTTCCTGAAGTTTGATGTATGGATAAAGTTCTAATGATCTTATAGGTGATCTAATATCATTATAACCCTGAGATATTGTAGCGTAAGCCCTGACAGTTGTCGTTTTTTTTCCTCTCTTTTGTAATCTAAGTGCCCGATTTACGTTTTGATTGCTGAGGGATGTATTTCAAAGAGGCATCTACTTCAAAGGCAGCTCATATAAACACATTGCCAGATATACGACTAGACACAGAGCTGGCACCCCTCCCCACCCTGAGACTTCTTTGTTTGAGATGTTTATTTTGATAATTGGCCATTGGGGCCACTTGTTTTTTTTTTTTTTTCCTTCCCAAGCCTCAGATTCCCACTCTTATGTTTTAAAGTCACCAATAAAGATTGACCCCTTGAGGGGCCCCTGGATGGCTCAGTCAGTTAAAGCATCCGACTTCAGCTCATGTCATGATCTCACAGTTTGTGGGTTCGAACCCCGCATCAGGCTCTGTGCTGACAGCTAGCTCAGAGTCAGGAGCCTGTTTCAGATTCTGTGTCTTCCTCTCTCTCTGACCCTCTGTTGCTGAAGGATATCTTGCAGTGTTAGTAATAACTGCAGGGTCAGTTCAGTTGTAACCCTAGTTTGAAAGGATAGGTGTCTGTGGGAAGCTCACCGGGGCCCAGGCGAGTGCCGGCGGGGATTTCTAGCTGATCGTCTTACATTCTAAAGCTGAGACCAGCACAAAATAGATATGAACTGAAATCTCAATTTCGTCAGTTGTCAGGAGGGCAAAAAAACGCTGGATGAAAGATGTCTAGGGAAAGATCTAAGGGATAAGGCAGGAGAGGATGTTTTAGGAGTCATAAATTATTATGTAAATGTAAACATATATATTTCCTAATTCTTAGAAATATTCTGAAAGAGAATTGTCTGTCTATGGAGAGCTTCCCAACATGGAAGGATCTGAGAATTTAAAATTGTTGAGATTTGATGACTGAGATAAGGAGTGAATAGCAGTTTGAAGATGAAGGACATGAATGATCACTGGGAAAAGCAGGTCAAGCAGCCAAGAAGTCAGGATGTTAGATAGATTCTCTATGTCAACACTGAACTTCAAAAATAAATAAATAAATAAAATTTTTTTTTAAAAACCACTGAATTTCATTAAGGATTATGACAGATAAAATTGGAAAGCATGCCAATGAACCTGGAAATAAGTGCAGGAAAGAGATGGCCTAGTGGTCAGTGACATAACTCAGAGAAATGGATGGTATAGTTGTTAAGGGAAAGCAGTTTTAAAAAGGGCTCGTCTTTTATTAAGCATAGCAGCTATGCAAAAAATAATTCAGAGACACACCTATGAAGACAATATGTGGTACATGCTTTGGGGTTTATAGGGTCTGTGCAATAACTCCACCAGCATCTATTCCCAACATGTAGGGCATGACTGTACTGTATCAAGCTCAATTTGATACCCCAACTGAATTATTTAAGAAGATCTCTCAAATTGTGGCATATTTGAATGATTCTTGAATACAATATTTTTTATTCTATGCTCCTTCTTTAATAATTTTTAGGTATTTTGGACATTTAATCACTGAGCCACCAGGTGCTACTATCTTTCCTATTTATTTAAATATGTGAAGTATCCTCTTCCCAAACTGCCATCCTGCAACTACAGCTTAAGTTGTACAATATTTTACAAGCTTTATATACTTTAGTTTATTTGGCCTTCACAGAGACTACAGAATACAAGCAGAACAGGTCTTGTTCCCATTCTACAGATGAATCTGTAAATGCTTTTATACTCAGTAATTTCCTCCTTTCCTACTGCTGTATCCTCCAAAGTCCTTATCACTAAAAAGTACTTTCTCATATCTAAATTTAGAAAGACAGATATTTATGTTGTTTCACCTACTATTTGAGGAATGAATTTGTCAGAGAAGTTTGTCAAGATTTTATCTTAGGCTCCACTTTAACCATTTTACAAGAACTATTTAGAGAGTTGAAATTTCTGTGATTATAAACTTTCTCATTCTATGCAGTAAATACTGAGCAGTTTGCAGTGTACATCACAGTTACAAGGATGAAGTATTTTCCCTGGCATCATGGAACTTTCAGTTTATAGGAAGGTAAGCACACAGGGAAACACATGATTAGATTTGGAAAAAGCTAAAGTGGAAAAAAATACGGGTGTAATGAAAGAGATTGATAAGAAGGATTTCACTTAAATTGGAAGGACAAGGAAAGGACTTTCTGAGGAATGAGTAAGCATTATGCAGGTGAAGAGAGGGAGGAAGGTGTTTCAATCAGAGGGAATAGAATGTGCAAGCACCTTGAGGCAAGAAAGAGTTTGGACTTTTACTATATTCACTGAAATCAGCCCATGATTTCATGCTCATTGGGTTGGCTTTAAAGACAACTTTTGGTAATCTTATAGATATAACTTTCTAAAAAAATCAAAATTTAGATACACGTATATTTGAGCGTTTGCTTAGCTATATCAGTTCTATAACTGACACATATTACACACTGACCAACAGAATATTCTGAATACCGAATATTCACTTTGCCTGTAGGCAGTAAAATGTTTATTATCAGTACTATGTATTAAGAAAATTCTCAGACTCAAAAACAACATTAGGCTAGACACGGGGGAATTTTTATAGCTCAAACACAGTTCTTGCTTTGAGTATATTTGATGTTGCTGCTCTTATTAAAGAGTGTGCCTGCAGCACATTTTATATATATATATATATATGCACCTTTTTAGAAAACAGAAATGAGTCTGTCTCAAAGACTACAGTTGCATTGTGAAGATTTATTCTCTAAGGGCATAAAACACGTGGGATGTTCTTAACACTTCTATTTGTTCTTCAGGAATCAATTCCACTTAAGCCCCCTGAGTCTTGATAAGTCAATTTTAGGTACATTTTTGGAATGTTCTCATGCTCTGTGATCAATGGTCTCAACATAAGAATCTTTCCACAGATCTCTCAAAAACTATCATAGAGACTATTTGGGAGAGTTAGCTAAATTAATTCTACAACGACTGAAGCCTGAATTTCCTTATTTGTGAAATAATATAAAACATCTGTTTTCTCTTGGACATTACCAATACCATAACAATTTTCTTAAGGAAATACTGTGGGTGTGGCCAGATCAGTCTTCTCTACAATGTCTGGTTTATCTGTGTCAACTGATAATCTGTTTTTGGAAATGATCTCATTTGAGTTACTTCACGTGCATTCCCTCTAGGGCATGGAAGCTATTTTTGAAGACAGTGAATCCAAGGATGTTCAAAAATGGCTGAGTCTTAGGGAAATCTACAGAGCCAAGTATTTGCGTTGCACTGGCAGTACTCTAGGAAGAAGGCTTTATTTTTTTAAAATTCTGATTATGACCATTTCTGATTAATGACAAACTTATTTGCACATACTAGAAAGGTAGAACTATGTATCAAAAATGGTGAACTTTTAATAAGCCTCTACTTTTATTTATTATTTTTTAATGTTTATATTTGAGAGAGAGAGAGAGAAAATGAGCAGGGGAGGAGCAGAGAGACAGAGACAGAATCCAAAGCAGGCTTCAGGCTCTCAGCTGTCAATACAGAGCCCTACATGGGGCTGAAACCCACTAGCGGTGAGGTCATGACCTGAGCCAAAGTCAGATGCTTAATTGACTGTGCACCCAGGTGCCCCAATAAGCCTATACTTTTAAACATTCTACTTTGCAATTTTTAAGTCAGGAGAGCCAAACACTGCCAGTAACTTTTCATGTAGTAATCAGTCCTTAAATTAGAAATCTTGATAGGGTCTGTTGGTCTGTTTGACATCATTTTGCCTTTTGAGTTTGATACTTTAGCTAGCATTTTCTCACGAATCTTAGTGTGTTAGCTACACAGACAAAAACCTTCAATCATTAGTTTAGTTAGTTGAGTTAATTGAAGAATACATTTCTAATGTGAATAAAGTCATTAAATCTCCTAGAGGCCAATTGCCTTTGTTTTAAGGGCATAGCCTACTCTGAAATAATAGCAAGTTGTTTTATTATGTGTACCTTTAGACCCAAGGTAAACTCAGTTGAGAAAATGAGGATGACAGAGCTCAAGCCTATCAGCATTAGTGAAAAAGCAACTTGGTCCATACAGTCTTCTAACAATGTATGGGAACACTATCTTCACATAGAGAAAAAATACGCAATTATTAACATCATAGCCTCTTGTAATTAGATCAATCATCAGTTGCTTTTACTTGTATAGTTATATATCTATAAAAGTACATTTGTGGAGACAAAAGATAGAAAAATGAAAAAGATACTCTACCAGAGAAAGCGATATTGTGAGATCAGAATAGAAGGGAACTTATAAATCATCTGTCCTCATTTTACAAAAGGGAAAACTGAGGGCTGGAAAGAATGAGTGAGTGACTTATCTACTGTCACTAGGATTATAGGGGAAAAAGTAAGAGTCGGTGCTGTCTCTTAATTTTATGTCACTTTGACTGAGCCCACATACCCAGATACATGGTCAAACATTCTGCTGGATGTTTCTGTGATGGTGTTTTTAGATGAGATGAACATTTAAATCAGTGGACTTTGAGCGAAGCAGATTACCTTCTGTAATGTAAGTGTGCCTCCTTCAATTAATTGAAGATTTGAATAGAACAAAATGGCTGACCTCCCCAAAGGAGGAAGGAATTCTGCAGAAGACAGCCTTTGGACTTGAACTGCAGCACTGGCTCATCTCTGATCTACAGACTGCCAGCCTACCTTACCGATTCAGCAGCTTCCATAATCCCATGAGCCAATTTCTTGAGATAAATCTCTCACTCACACATCTTATTGATTCTGCTTCTCTGGACTAATAGAGCATTATGAATTACATGTGCCTACATGTGAAAAGAATGGATAAAAGCATCAAGGGTCTTCCCCTCCCAAACTTTTTTTTCTTTTTAACTCTTTGGATGGGACCTGCAAAAACCAGAGAAGTAACCATTATACAAAGAGATGGCATTTCCCTTTAAATTTGTATCTCAGGTCATGAACTAACTTTCTTATCTTCTCTGACTATGAAGTGTTCAATTTAGTAGTCTAAATAAACCATATAATTGTAGGGCTGTTAATTTTCTAAGAACATAGCAAAAATTATCTTTTTGTTGCAGAGGGGAAGGATCAGTGTTTTTAGCCTGTAGCCAGGTACCCAAATCACATAGATATATGTGGTTATTCATCCTCTTCCCAGCTCTTCCTTTGATGTGTATCTCTAGCCTCATTTTGACCATGACACTTTGTTTCTGGCTATAGCTCAGGTGAACTCTCCCTTCTCAAACTCCTTTTTCACTTTAGCTCTTATCTCCCATCATTTTCTGTCTGAGTCACTCAATATAATGTTTAATCCTATTGTCTTATTCTTTAAAAAAAATTTAAATGTTTATTTATGAGAGAGAGACAGACAGACAGAGTGCAAGCAGGGGAGGGGCAGAGAGAGAGGGAGACGATAAATCCAAAGAAGCTGTGCTCAGAGCCTGATATGAGGCTCGAACCCAAGAACTGTGAGATCATGACCTGAGCTGAAGCCAGGGGCTTAACGGACTGAGCCACCCAGGCACCCATCCTACTGTCTTATTCTTTAAGATGGAAGAGAGGCATTAATGCAAAGAGATTGTGCCTCAGTGACTTCATCCTGTAGGAATTGATCATACAAATGGTGTTATTATGGGACTCAGTTTAGCAGGTAGCATGATTATAGAAATGTGAACCTGGACTCTGCTTCTAGAGAATGTAGGTAAGTATAGTACAAGACATGAGGAACCCAGCGCTTAGTAGGGGCACTAACATGTACTGACATCTCCCTTCTCCCAACAACTAGAGCACCATGTCTTAGCATGTAACGATGCAGACTTACCGTCATTTCCCAGGCCTACTCCTGAACGGGGTCTTGAATCTTGTACACAGAGGGAAGGACAAACATAAAAAGCTGGAACATCAAAAGGCCTTGCTTTCTGAAGCAAGAAGATTTTAGAAAAGTGGGAGCATACATCACTGTCAAGTTTAGTAGAGTGAATATGACAGTGTGATCTCCCAAAGGAGGGTAAAAATGGAAATGGAGAACACTTTTAAGGGGCTTCGTTAAGTGTTTGATATAGTAGGCTGACAGCCAATACTTTTCATAGCTGGGCAGACAATTTTCAGTGCAGTGCAGCTGCAGGCAGCTGCAACGGTTTCTCTTGAGAGCCCCGCTGAAGGCCAGTGAACAACCTTGACAGGGTGCGGATAGTGGCCATGTGGGAGTCATAGGGTGGGGACTTGGGAAGAGGAAGCCTTGGTGTAGTCTCCCAGCTAGAGGCAGCATGGAGCTGCAGCCGTTAAGGTAGCAGCACCATTACCATAGAACCAGTCATAGCCAATAGGGATTTGGGGTGAACTATGGAATTTAAGGGCCCCAACTGGGGAAAATATGATGTAAACTCAAACAAAAGCAAAGTGAAGAGGGTTGATAAAATTCATGACCTGGCCTCATGCGACATGCGAAAGAGCTCCCCAAGGAGTTCCATTTTGTGGATCTTCCCCAGTCCCTAGTCTGTTCTGTTCTTAAAAACACTCCATCCTTAAAGGCAAAAATCTTTTAAAGCCCAGCACTACCTTCCAGCTCTGTGATTCCAGATGTTTCTAGGGTAGTATTAGATAACAAGAAGCAAAACTTTCATTTGCCCAGAGCTTCATTTTAGAAAAAGACAGCTTTCTGTCTTTGCTTCTTTCTTCTTTTCCTTGAAGAAATGAGGCATGATTACTGAAGTGCTTCTGAGAGAATTCCACTGTCTTGCATTTAGAATTCCTTTGGGTGGAACTCAGTAAGAAATATGCAGGAGAAATCTCACTTTTCAAAATGTGCCTTGTTTGCATGATTCTCATGAAGATCGCTTAGTATCAGTTATCTTATTAACCACAGCTGCTCATTGCACACTCTCTGAATGCCATCCCAACATGCAATTTGTAGCATTTGATTTCTGGCTTTGCTGCTTTTCTGTTCTAAAGGGATGCCTATCTCCGTCAGAGTCTCAGGCTCTTAATTCATTAACGATCGTGGCGTTCAATGTCATGCCAGGGGGAAAGGCACAGGTTACACCTCAAACGGAAACGTTATTAATCTTAAACACATCAAGATGTTAAGTTTTGTCCGGATACACTAGCACATCTTCCATTAACATCCTGTTTCCCTCCCCCAAACATACTGGAGGTTATGGACTATTCTATAAAACTTAGATATGTAAAACTCAGCATTAAAACAATGCCAATACTCAAGTTTCTAGAAAAAAAAATAAGAAAAATTCTGAGAAGTTTTTAAAGAACATAACATCTGATTCATTATCATTAGCAAAGCATTTCTCGGGTTTAACAGCATAAGTAATATGGATTATAAAAGTATAGATCCTTTTATATTGCTTGAGACTGTGACTTCCATCTTGTTCATACTCCTTTTGCCCCATCATTCACTCTAATGAAATCAGTTCCCATGTTCTGAGCTGCCATATAGGCCCATGTGGCAAAAAACTGAGGGCAGCCTCTAGCTCACACCCAAGAAAGAGTTGAAGCCTTCAGTCCAAGAGCCTTCAATGAACCGAATTCTATCAAAACCCATGGAGAAAATTTGCATGCAGATCCTGCACCAGCAGAATCTTGAGATGCCTGTGGTCCTAGCCTATACCTTAGAGCATTATAAGAGACCTTGACATTGAGCTAGAGGACTCAACTGAATTGTTCTCAAATTTGTGACCCACAGAAATTGTAAGGTAATAAATGTTGTTGTTTTAAGCCTCTAAATTTGGGTATTAATTGGATACACAGCAACAAATAGCTTATACATATTTGACAAAATGTGCCTAGTGAATATTAATCTTCACCATCCCTAAATGACACCACTCATTTGGGGAATTACTCACAAACTATTTTGCATTGTTTTCTTCGTGTTAACTGGTCATTTGTTAAATAGTGTTCTGCAGAATCCTAAGGGAGTTGTGTGTATGTGTATGAGTATGAGTATGAGTATGAGTATGTACAGTGTATGTGGTGTGTGTCTATTTAGGAGAAAAGTTTAAATGATGAAGTTAAATGAGCAGGGCTCTGGGTCCATTTTCCCTGCCTTAACTAGAACAATTCCTCCTTTACCTTCTAAGTGTATTAGGATATGATATAATGTTTAATTGGAGAAGAAAGGTGCTGTTTAAAAATATTTTTTAATTATGGACTTAAATATTTCATGTATTATGTCTTGCCCACCACTGAATTTAATTCAATATATGCCTTTTAAAGACCTGGAACTATTAGATACTTTAGGCCATCTGGAATTTTCCTTCAGGTATCCAAATCTAAAGTTTCCAACCTACATCTCTTAAATCCCACTTTATAAAATATACCCCAATAAAATAAAACTAGAGAGTTTTAGGCAATAGTATTTTATTTAGGTAATAGTATTACCACTTTACAACTTAAAATTGTGATTAGCAGGACAATAAATTTAGGGAATAAAATTGATTCTATGCTTGAATGACCATTAAACTATAAAACAATAGAATCTCAGAGTTGAAAGAGATCATAAAGGTTATGATCATTGAAAATCCCACCTGATATATTCACCTCCCCGTGAGCCTTTTATGAAATTGCTAGTCTGTTCTTGACCAAACTAGAGGCTTTAAAAACAAGTTAATGAGTTGGACTGATGATATTATCCCTGAAAATCCAGAATTTGGGCCCATACATCCTCAGTAAGAATCCAAGAAGCTTAATGTAACAGGTAAAGCCACTGCCTGTGGAAGTAAAAATTCCTATAACAGGGTGCAACACAGTTAGTACATTAATTCATTCTTCTGTACTTTCATTTGTTATTCTCTACTGTTCATACAAATTTTCAAAAAGGTTGTCTGCATTCACCTACTGCTCTCCCCTTTCCCAACCTTCCATGCATACTCAATACTCAGCACTATATCCATCACTTACACCACTCCACTGAAATTGTTCTTGCTAAGGTTAACAATGATTCTCTATGACAGTATTTCTTCCTGAAACTCTTTTATACGTGTTTCAACACTTAGAAAACCAAATCAGCAAGATGTACTTTACCAGACACTGAAGATAAAAGGAAATGAGGGCCAAACATGATTCCTAAGTGCTCTGTTTTAATAACCTGGTTACCACCTCTTTTTCTATCTTTATCCCAAGGAAATTTCTAGAATGCTTCCTTAGATTTTCCCCTCTCCTTAATATCTCTTAGCCCTCAATTGTAATGATTTCAGGACTTTGTAGAGAGAGAACCAAAAAAAAAAACAAAAAACAAAAACAAGGAGAGAGAGATGTTTGCTGAAGAAAGAGAAAAATTAATAGAAGCATAAGGAAAGAGAGAGCAGAAATAAAAGGAAGACTTTTGATTGGGAGTTGAAAGTGAGGACTGACAGGGGAAAGGTCTGGTCATGGCTACAGTATACAAGGGACCTGATTAGCAGTTAGAATAATGAAAGAAATGTTAAAAGATGTATGTTATTGGGGTGTCTGGGTGGCTCAGTCTGTTAAGCATCCTACCCAACTTCAGCTCAGGTCACAGTCTCATGGTTTGTAGGTTTGAGCCCCATGTCAGGCTCTGCACTGACAGCATGAAGCCTGCTTGGAATTCTCTCTTTCCCTCTCTCTCTCCCCCTCCCCCATTCACTCTCTCTCAAAATAAAGAAACTTTTTAAAAAAGTATGTGTTATCAATTGGACCTTCTTTATTGTTCTAAAAAATCACCAAAGAAAATCAAAAGATGAGAATTAAAAATTGTTTTCATCAGTTACACTATGTATTCTTTTTATGTCACCTAAGCTGAAACTTATAGGATCCCAATACTGATTCAGATAACATATAGTCAGTATCCTTATACTGGGGTAAAAAGTGCCCCTTTCCTTGGTCCTGTGGTTTGAAATTTCCCTACCTTACCTCTTCTGGCCACATCCAGTCTTACAGGACAAGAAGTCTGTGGGGCCAAGATAATGGACCACGCAGAGCCATAACTTCCAAGTTCTAAGTACACTGAACACTTAAAACCTCTCTCCAAATGTCATCACATCCAGTTCCAGAGCCTAGGTGGTTACTTTTTGTGGCCCCACCTTCCAGAGAGTGGTTGTAACAGCTTATGTGGGCCAAGGGGTGGCAAGAAACAACTGTTTGCAGAAGAGAAATAAGTGGGCTTTGATCATGAAGCTCTAGTTATGTGCATCCATGCAAGGCCCTTTGTACTATGGAATGGAAACAGGGATAAGAAGAGAAGGGATGCTGGGCCATAGACTGAAAAGCCAGGAATTAGGGCCAGGGAATGCATCACCTCATACTACCATTCTTGAATGGAACTCTAAGGAATCCAAGAATTTCAAATTCAAACCTAGGTCGTTATAAAGTTTGGAAGATAGTCTATATTTTATTTGACAGTTTATCAACATGGTTTCTAACTTTTAAATATTTAATATTTATCTTTAAAAATATTTTAATGTTTTTTTTTAAATTTATTTCTAGGAGAGAGAGAGAGACAGCGTGAGCAGGGGAGGGTCAGAGAGAGAGGGAGTCACAGACTCTGAAACAGGCTCCAGGCTCTCAGCTGGCAGTCAGCACAGAGCCTGACGCGGGGCTTGAACCCACGAACCGCGAGATCATGACCTAAGGGCAAGTCGGACGCTTAACCGACTAAGCCACCCAGGCGCCCCTAAAAATATTTTAAAGTGTTAATAATTTCTATATGACATTTGGCCCTTCATTTCAACCTTTCCTCTGGGCCCACAGATGCTAGGTGTAGGCTTTTATGTTATTATTATATTTTGAATGGTGTGAGGAGGGTAAAGAAGATGAGGAGAACATTTGAGGTATAATTTTGTATACATGGAGGTGGGAAACAGACTAGAATATTTGTCTAATTTTACAGTCTCTGCCTTTTGATTGATTATTTAATCCATTCACATCAATGTTGTCATCAATATGGTTATGTTTATATGTGCCATTTTACTTTATATTTTCTAAGTGTCCCATATCTTTTTTCTGCCTCTGTTTTCCTTTTACTGCTTTCTTCACATTAAGTTAATCTTTTCTAATGTATCATAATATTTCTTAAATGATTTTTTCACTATTTTTGAGGTTTGGGTTTGGGTTTAGGGGTTTTTTTTAGTGGTAGCTCTAGAGTTTACCTTGCACATCTTAATTTATCAGAATTAGTTTCAGATTCATCTAGCTTGATTGTAAGAACACATAGACACATCTCTCCTTTATAGCTCTTTTCGCTTTTCCCTCTCTTTGTGCTGTTATCGTTATACTCATTATATCAATTATTTTTACAAACCCAATGATACTGTGTTCTAATTATTACTTTCTCATCTTAGTCATTTTCTTAGCCCGTTACAGCTTTGCTTCTACCCACCTCCTTTGTGCTGTTATTGGCAAATATGTTATGTCTATATAAGTTCAACAATATATACAGACATATTTCTGTATAATTGCTTTATAGATCAGTTTACAAAAGGAAGGAGAAAATGATCTACTTATTCTGTCTTTCATTATTACAGTTACCTCTCTTGGTGCTTTTTGGTTTTTTGTATGTGTGGATTCAAAATGCCATCTGGAGTCATTTGCATTTACTTAGCCAAAGGAATTTCTAGTATTCCTGATAAGGTGGGTCTATCAACAAGAAATTCTATTTTGTTTATCCAGGAATGTCTGTGTTTCACCATTTTTAAGACAGTCTTTCTGGATATAGAATTCTTGGTTAACAGATTCGGTGGGATTTGCGGGGAGAGGGGAATACTTTGAATATGTTATCCTACTGCCTTCAGGCCTCTGTTGCTTCTGCTGGGAAGATCAGCTGCTGATCTTCTTGGGATTCCCTTATATAAGTGATAAGTCATTTTTCTTTTGCTGCTTTCAAGGTTTTGTCCTGGACTTTCAGCATTTTTACTGTGACATATCAGTTTATAGATTCTATTCAAAGTTTATTTATTCTGCTTGGAATCTGTTGAGCTTCTTGACTGTATAGGTTAGTGTTTTTCCAAAAAAACTGGGGAGTTTTTAACCATTATTTCTTAGAAGAATTTTTTCTACCCCTTTCTTTCTCTCTGAATGACATCTCCACCTTAGGAGCCAAGGACTTGGTGGGAGTAAGTAGCCTGAGATTTCCTCCAAGCCGGGGCAAGAGTGATAAACTCCCTAATATGGTCACCAGTTCTTTGCCCTAAGTAGAGCCTTCATTCTATGAGCAGCAGTTTGGCAGAAGGGAGCTCCATCTCAAAAGCCAAACCCATCTGAAATTTATTATTAGCAACAGGTACCTGGGGGCAAGGTGGAGAAATGATGATATCCTGTTTCCCCCAGGAAGAAAACCCCTTGATGGGGGGCTGGAGTGAGAGAGAGCCCTTTGTTCTTGGCTGCATACGTCTAAAACAGAGTGTCTGCCTCACTGAGCTGAGAGGGGTCAGTAGGGAGGAGTCTTGGCTCAAATATTATAGATTCATGCTTTTCTTACCAAATTTTCATGAATAAATTTGCTATTTTCCATTAGAGTCATTCTCAGAGTCCTTAAAATGATTGATTTTGAAAAAGTTTATACCAGTTTCCCTGGGGAGCAGGTCGGCAGAGTTCCTGACACTATCATGCCGGATCAGCCTGACATATTTGGCCTTGTTAGGTGATCTGCAAGCTGTCTGATGCTGCTGGAGCATTCGGAGCATGTGTAGATGAGTCTAGAAATGTAAGAGGCAGACAAGGAATTTATTCTTTCAGTAACAAATAGCTGCTGAGGGTAAGCAAAAGAGATAGGAACAAATTTGCATTATAGAACAATGTTTAAAAAAATTAAAGAAGCTGATGAGAATTTTCAGTGTACTTTAGCATCTGTATCTCTCTCTACACTGAGTTCTGCTGATATATTAGATCATGATTTAAAAGAAAGAAGGAAAAGAATAGAGAAGAAAGACAAGAGATATCTTTGCTGCATTATAAATTAATGCTCTTATTTGAATATTATACACTTTGGGAGGGATAGAAAATAAATGATAAAAAAGGAGAGAGGGGATTCAGTTAACTAGCCCAATCTGGAAAATGCTGTGTAGTATATCTTAGATATTCACAGTGCACATTAGCATATGAAAGTTTATCGGAAGTACTGAAACAAAGAAATTTGCTTAACTTCATTTATGCATAATTCTCAAACTTCTTTATCACTAGGGCCCTTTTTCATGTATCAGCTATAAACTGTTCTCAGTACAGGTCTGTGATGAAACATAGTTTGGAAAATGAATAATATTAAAAGATTTTTAAAGGTGAGTGACAAGTATCTAACTCATAATATATTCATAAAATAAGATAACTCATAAAAATGAAATGGGTAATTATGCCTAATATTAATCCTAAGAGATATAGTTGTATCCTTGGGGAAAATAGCAGAGTAATATACCTTTTTTGCTGTCTATGAGAAAAAAAAAAAGGAATATACTTGGGACGTTTGTTTTGAAAATCCTTAGTAGTATTTCGTTTTCAGTGTTTGGTGATTAATTTAATTTTCAGATATGGTCCAGAATTATTCAGTGACTGAAGGGTGAGGTGAGTGCCTGAATGGGATCATTTTACATTAGAAAATGCAATGTGACTAGGAAGTAATTAGGTGGATTTTATATGTCACAACAAAAGCTAATCCTACACTTATTCCCAAAGGAGGGATTTTTTAAGAATCTTTGCAAAATATCAGTAAATTAGCATATTATCTCTTAAAATAGTTATTTTGAAGGGCAATGTGTAAATTTTGCTCATTTGAAAACTAATGTAGGAGATTTCTGAGTTGAAATAAAGAATAAGTATAGACAAATGTACTCTCCTCATCCTATACCCAAGGAAAATAAAGTATAGAAATTGAAGAAAAAATACCATAAGGTTTATATATCATTTGCTACAATACAAACCCTTTGCTGAAGAGCATATTAAGCTAAGAAAGTAAAACTGGAACCTGCAAACCAACATGGGCAACTTATTCTGTAAGAAATCCCATAATAGGAACCCCTAGCTATCCATTAAGTACAATCCTGGAATGTAGAGGCATGAACTGGCCTAAGTGTCCCTGAAGGTCCAGGAGGATAGCACTGGGAATCACAGAAGGTGAGACTGAGCGAAGGTCATGACCACGTATCATCCTATTGTCTATAACCCAGACCTTTGGTAAAGGGGCTGTTGACTAAGAAGGACAGTGAAGGAGAAGTGTCAGGAGATGTTGTGGCTCAAAGGGTTTTGGGGTAAGGAAGTTACACTCTTGAAAGTCAAAAACTGAAGAAAAATCTATCTTCCCAAACAAAGAAATAACAGAGTTCAAATGTGTGTTCTGAGAAGAAGCTTTGCAGTGATCCAAATAACTCTTATCTCTCTCAACCCTAAACTCTGCACTTTAGCAGCCAATAGGTACTAAAAATGAGAAATATTTTTATTATAATAAAAATAAGTCTAATTCTACTTCTAAGCTGATATCATGCTTAACGTTCAAACACTTGAAACAAACCTATTAAAAACAGAAACAAACAAACAACAAAAACCCAGAAACCATGAGGCTTATCCCCACTGCTACTTAACTTTTGCTTGGAAGTAATAGCACAACTAGAAAAGATAAAGGATTTAGAAATGTAGAAATTAAAAAGTAAAAATTAAAACCATATTCCTGGAAAACTCAAAAGAATCAACTGAAAACTGTTAGAAATATTGAGAAAATTCAATGGAGTAGATAGTCTAAAAATTTACATACAGAAATCAATACCATTTATGTGTGCAAACAACAAGCAATTAGAAAATATATTGGAAGAAAAGATGCCATTACAATAGCATCAGAAAAGATGAATTACCTGGGAATAAACATAACAAGAAATATATAAGATCAGTATGAATAAGAGTCTAAAATGGCATATAAGAAGACAAAAAGACTTTGACAAATTGAGGGACACATTATATTATTGAAAAACAATGCTCAATATCACAAACATGTCAGTTTCCCTAAGGTAAATCAAAAGTGTAATATCATCCTGTTAACAATAGGAGTAAGATTTTTAAACTATCTATGTTAATTCTAATGTTAATGTGAACAAGAAACTAGAAAGAGAACCCAGGAAAACTCTTGAGACCCCAGAACGTGGTGGAGAACTAGCCTCATCAAATATCAAAACATGATGGGTGCCCGACTTCAGCTCAGGTCATGATTTCACTGTTCGTGGGTTCGAGCCCCGCATCGGGCTCTGTGCTGACAACTAGCTCAGAGCCTGGAGCCTGTTTCGGGTTCTGTGTCTCTCTTTCTCTCTGACCCTCCCCTGCTCACGCCATCTCTCTCTTTCTCTCTCTCTCTCTCTCTCTCTCTCAGAAATAAATAAAACATTAAAATTTTTTAAAAAGTAAACATTTAAAAAATATATCAAAACATGATAAAGTAACCCAAACAGTGTGGTACTGGCGTATAATTATACAGACAGAAATGAAGTTGAAGAAATAGCTATGTCAATGGAAAGACAAACCACAGGCTGGGAGAAAATATTTGCAAAGCATATCCCTAATAAGGGAGTCATATATAGAATATATAAAGAAATCTCAGGAAGCAGCAATAAGAAATAGCCTCTCCGCAAAATTGGCAAAAGATTTGAACAGACAGTTTGCCAAAGAAGCTTTGAGAGATGGCCAGTAAGTCCATAAAAAGGTGCACCACTGTCGTTAGTCATTGGGGAAATGCAAATAAAATCACAAGAAGATACTGCTATACCTCTACAGGAATGGCTAAATGTAAAGTCTGACCATACCAAGTGTTAGTAAGAATATAAAGAAACTAGAGGGTTCATAGACTGCTGGTAGAAATGATAAACGGTGTATCCACTTTGGAAAACAGTGTGGCAATTTTTTAAAAAGTTAACTGTATACCTGCCATATGATTAATCTATACAACTCCTAGATTTTTAGCCAAGAGGAATGAAAACATAGTCCATACAAGCACTTGTATATAAATGCTCATGGCAGCTTTATTTGTAATAGCCCCAAACTGGGTGAATGGATAAACAAACTGTGATGTGTCAATAGAATGGAGCACAACTCAGAAATAAAAGGAAATGAACTTTTCTACAAAAGTCCTAATTGGTATTTTTAAAAACTATAAAGGCCATAAAAATCATTGTTTTTGATGATGACCTTCTGGATTTTGGCAACTTTTGAATGAAAAATAAAAATAAAATTCAGGGGCCCTTAGGTGGCTCAGTCAGTTAAGTGTCTGACTCCTGGTTTAGGCTCAAGTCATGATCTCATGATTCATGGGATTGAGCCCCATATCAGGCTTTGCACTGACAGTGCAGAGCCTGCTTGGGATTCTCTCTTTCCCTCTCTCTCCCTCATGCCCATTGTCCTCTCTCCGCTTGTGCACGCTCTCTCTCAAAAATAAATAAATGTTAAAAAAGAAGAAGAAGGAAGGAAATTCTCTAAGAGATCAGTGAAAACTCCATTAAGAAATGGTAGGATATGGCGATGCCTGGGTGGCTCAGTCAGTTGAGCATCAGTTCAGGTCATGATCTCACGGTTCCTGAGTTTGAGCCCTGCATGAGACATTGCTGTCAGCACAGAGTCTGCTTCTGATCCTCTGTCTCCTCCCTCTCTGCCACTCCCCAACTCATGCTCACTCTCTCTCTCTCTCACTCTCTCTCTCAAAAATAAACATTAAAAAAAGAGAGAGAAAACTGGGAGAATACATTTGAAGAAATGACACTGTTTTTGCCACCACACAGAGCCAGTATGGGTTTTCCTTCCAAAATTTGACATCACATAAACATCAGGAAGGCATGGAAGAGTTTATTATTCACATTATGAAGCTGTGTTGGGAGACAGAATAGGACCCAAAGCAGTCCGAAATTGGCTTGAGAGCAGGCAGAGTAGGGGAGCCGGCTTGGAGTTTTATCATGGTTGGAGGGAAGACTGGGATGAGGCTTCCTTTGTGTCGGTTAGGGTTAGGGAAGTTTAAGTCTGCTGGTACCAAAAGAGGGAACATCAAGCTTTCTTATCAGCCTGACTAGGTGTGGGGGCAGAAGGGGAATGGGGAGCATTGGGGTTTGAAAGCTATTAGCAAACACAAACAAAAATAGACAAAAACAGCAACATGATAACCTTTCTCCAACTGCCTATGAGTCATCATTCACTGGATAATTCAAAACTATCTCAAGCCAAGTTGTTTGGTTCTTTTCCTTCAAACCAGCTCCTCCTCCTATATTCACAATGTTGTTTAATGATCCACCCAATTACCAGTACTTGGGTAACCAATACCAGTAACCTGAGAGAAGCCTCATCCTTAATAACTGTGGGGCCCGGGATGAAATTATAAATGGAGGCTTCCAGCCTGAGGCTCACCTTCACTCTTCTTCTTCGCTCTCCTCTCTTCATAAAACAATTAAGTGGGCTAAGGATGGTACATACCATTTTAGGTCATCTTGGGCTCTACGTTTTCCATTTCTCACCTTATCTACTAGGCTTTATAAGTTCCACCTCAAAAGATATTTCTCAAGTTTCTTGCATCCTCTCTATATGCCCTTATACAGCGTTAGTTCAGGATCTCAGCTTCTCTCATTATAAATATTTCCATGCCCTTCCAATTTCCAAGTCATAACCATCCTCCAGACTGCCAATACAGTGACTTTCCTGAAATGTCAGTCTGACTATGTTTTCATGCTTAGCACCTACACTGAGTCACTGTTATCATTACGATAAAGTCCAAACTCTGGTCCATGTCATTTTACGGTATGGCCTTCCTCAACTCACACCCTTGCTTCTCTCATCTACCCCCTAACCTCAACAGCACTGAACAATCTAGTTACACTGATAAACTATCAATTCCTGCCTTTTTTGCTTTAGCTCCCATGCTGATGCCCCTGCCTAGAACTGTTCTCAAACTTCCTCTATGCCTGCCTCCATCAACCAAAGTACTACTGTTCCTTCTAAACATGGTAAGGATCTTTGAAGTAAGAACTGGATGTGAACTGGGTTTCCACCAGTTATTGTGTAACTTTGGGTAAGAAAATTAAATTTTCTGAGTCTCTTTCCTTAAAGAAGAAAAAAAATACCTCCTTCTTAGGATTTCTGTGATTTATACATGAGATGATATATATGAAGCACAGTGCATGGCTCGTGGTGAGTCCCTAGGAAATAGTAGCTTTTGTATTAATATACATGTGTATATATATGTAATGTATATATAATCATATATACATATGATTGTGTATATAAGTATATACATACTTGCCTCTATTGCATTCCATCCTGATCTTTTATTTTCTGCAATGTATAATAACTGGACAGTGAGTTCTCTTGTGTAAATTCTCGATAAGTATTTGTGGCATGAATTGCTCTCTTGTAATTGAAAGTGTGTTTCCAATGACCGGCATGTGGAGCCAGAGTCGCTTTCCTACATTGCTTTTATGCTGCTTTTTGTTCAGTGTCTACAGCTGCTGCCTTCAGGGCCGTTTTCTATTTATGGCCTTGTCTCTTCAGTACTGATGTATTTGGATAAAGATGAAAGCATAAATGTGATTTTTTTATTTTATAGATTGTGAAGCACTCTCCTCAGAATTTCTCATGTATGACTTTTTGAAGAACGTGATGATTTTTAGGCCCAGCCTGAAAGCCACTTCAACTTTTCAAAGGATTAACTTAGTCTTAATTTTTTTTTTGAAGAATCATTTTTTATATGAATTATTTTAGAATGAGCAAGACTATGGTTACCAAGAACCTGAATATGATATTTAAGTCCTGACAGGGGGTTGTAATCAATCAACGGCCAAAAAACTCAGTACTTACTATGTGCACAAATAAGTACTTTCTATCCCTTCTTAGGGAATAGGTCCCAGAACTATTCATGAAACATGAATATACATGAAACAATCAGAGAACAATTAAGGAATAGTTTGTGAAGTTCTGTCTTTACGCATTTCAAAAAAGGAAGAAATAAAGATGGACTTGAGTAATTGGGGAAGCTGCATCAAAGAGATCAAACTGACCCCTTTGAACTGGCCCCAAACTGAGACATTATGTTAATAAAGCAGAAGAGGAAGGGAGGATATTTGCACACTGTGGAGTGTGGCATGTATAGGAGAAGCAGCAGGATGGTTATGACTTAGATGGGTGTGCATTTATGTGTGTCAGCATGGTGGCCTGGGTCTGGCAGTAAAGTTGACACAATAGGTCGGGTGGAAACAAGAAACAGACAACCTTGAAAATTAGAGGAATGTGAGTTTTATGGATTAAGTAACAAAATTACTAAACTCCTAGGTAAAGCAAGATGAAGAGTGTGCCTTCAAAAGATCCACTTCAGGAAACCTGGGTGGCTCAGTTGGGTAAGCGTCAGACTTTGGCTCAGGTAATGACCTCACAATTCATGAGTTCCAGCCCCGCATCAGGCTCTGCATTGACAGCACGGAGCCTGGAGCCTGCTTTGGATTCTGTGTCTCCCTCTCTCTCTGTGCCTCCCCTGCTCATGCTCTGTCTCTCTCAAAAATAAACATTTAAAAAAAAAAGAGTTTGGGGTGCCTGGGTGGCTCAGTAGGTTAAGCATCTGACTTCAGCTCAGGTCATGATGTCACCGTTCGTGGGTTTGAGCCATGTATCAGGTTCTGTGCTGACAGCTCAGAGCCTGGAGCCTGTTTCAGATTCTGTGTCTCCCTCTCTCACACCCTCCTCTGCTCTCTCTCTCTCTCTCTCTCTTTCTCTCTCTCTCTCTCTATTTCTCTCAGAAATAAGTAAAACATTTTTAAAAATCTTTAAAAAAAAGATCCACCTCACTGTCTAATGGATTAAAGATAGGGGAAGCTTAATGCTGTTGGAAGAATGGGCTAAATCTGAAAGACACTTCAAAGGGCTACGTAGGAGAGGGACACAGAAAAGAGGAATTTGAGTTTTCATGCCTGTGGAAAGGATGTTTCAATTGACAGTGAATAATTAGGATGGAGAGTTAAGATTGTTTCTTTGTTTTTTGTTTGCTTGGTGTTTTGGGTTTTGTTGTTGTTTTGGAAAGGGGAACATACAAATTCAGTTTTAGACAAATTAACATTGGAAAGATGATAGAATAATGAGTAGAAAAACCCAGAAAAGAGTAGTAAGAAATAAAATTAAGAATAGAAGTAATGTTGGGACACCTGGGTGGCTCAGTTGGTTAAGCGTCAGACTTTGGCTCAGGTCATGAAATCCCTGTCGGTGAGTTTGAGCCCCATGTCGTGTTCTGTGCTGATAGCTGAGGCCCTGAAGCCTGCTTCGGATTCTCTCTCTCTCTCTCTCTCTCTCTCCTTGCACTCTGTCTCTCTCTCAAAAATAAATAAACATTAAAAATTTTTATTTATTTTTTTACATTTATTTATTTTTGAGAGAGAAAGAGAGAGAGACAGAGCATGAGCGGGGAGGGGCAGAGAGAAAGAGACACCGAATCTAAAACAGGCTCCAGGCTCTGAGCAAGCATTCAGCTCAGAGCCCAATATGGGGCTCAAACCCATGAACCTGAGGAGCCTGAAATTAAGTCCTCCATTAAGAGCAACCTCGGGCTGCACGCAGCCCCAGTTCCAAGAAAAGCTTCAGCTGAAACCACCCTCGGACCACCCTCGGATCAGCCAATCAAAAGAAATGTGTAACATTCCTGTGGTCTGAGTCAGGGCTGGGAACTGCAGGTAGTTACTCTGTACAAACTAGCCAATCACTCACCGCTTGCCTAAACCCCACGTAGGTCCTATGAGCTCACCTCATAATTGGTCATTTTCAAAGGTTTCTCAAAGGTCATGATTGGGTCCCACCAAAAGTAACGGACACCTCACAGACACTGAATGGTCAAAACTATTACTATGGGTGCTGTACAATTAGGATTGGTGCTTATGTGATGATGCTATACGTACAACGTGTGCACTGTAACACCCCCGTCCCTTACCCCATAAACACCCTGCTCGCTATTGTTTGGGGCTTCGCCTTGCTGCCGCTGCACTGGTTGATGGGTGAGCCCCTGCTCAAGCTTGTAATAAAGACCCTTATGTACTTGCATCGGTGTCGGCTCCTTGGAGGTCTTAGGGGACTCGCAATTTGGGCACAACAAACCGTGAGATCATGACCTGAGCTGAAATCAAGACACTTAACCGACTGAACCACCCAGGCGCCCCAAGAATTTTTTTAAAAAAGAATAGAAGTGATGTTATATCAGGAGATTCATATTTGGGAAGTTTGAAAGGATGGGTGAGAAACAATTGCTAATTTCATAAAAGTGAAAAGAGGTAAGAGAACTGCTGTTCATTTTGAAATGGAACAATTTAAACAGCAAGTTCTGTAAACTAACCCTGTGTTTGGTTCCTGTCCTCAAACTACCATTCGTAGGCAGTCCAATGCAAAGGAGCATACTCTAAAAGTGACAAATACTTAAAGCAGACATGTGAGTGTGCAGAGTTGAGTGGGAATGCATTTCCCAATTTTTATCTCTTTGAAAATATTATGGAAGAGGTGGGCCCTTACAACCCATGGAAATGCAATTGGTAAGGAAACATTCAAGAAGATCCCACTGCACAATGGAGTCAAAATTAAGTTTAATGCTATTCTAGAAAAGGACTTGAATTAGCAGCATCCACACAAAAGTCTACTCAATCTCCAAAGAAATACCTTAAATATATCCTACCACTTTAGCCTAAAACATTCTAAAAATAAAGGCTCATTTCCAAATGCTTTTTAGTATTGCAAAGCTGAAGGCAAAAATCAGAAAATCCTGCAAAAATGCCTTTGATGCTGTTAATGAAATGCAAAACAGATGCATTTGTATACTACTACCACAAGTCTTCAAGGAATGGGGCATTTGTTCTTTTAATAAAACAGGCTTAAAGCGTACCTTTTGGATTCATTTTAATGTCTAAGGACTTTAATGTTTGGGACAGAAAGAAATCCCCGTAACATAAAGGCAATTCATTGTTTTAAACTTTTCACTAATGTAATTGAGAAGAGCTTAGTTTTGAAAAGGTTGTTCATTCTACCAACTTTTTACAGTCAGAATAAATGCCAACCACTTATTTTATTAAGTAGAAGACCTACAACTTCAGATCCCATGATTATTCTACAAAATATCTCTGAATATCTGCTTCATTCCTGTCCTGATTTCTAGCCTTTAAGGCATAGCAAAAACTCCAACTTGTCCATGAAGCTTTCCTAAACACCTATATAGAGAGAGTATGTATGTCCCCTTATCTCTCCCTTGTTTAAACTTACACAACTTACCATTTAATTTTATTACATAATCATTTAATATGTCACATGTGTGTGTATATATTACATATACACATTTATACAGTTATATGTTTGGATATATACATATATACACATTCATATATATATGTATATATATATACATATATATATAGACACATACTACATGTAAATATAAAGTAGGTAGTATATCTAGTATATATACAGTGTGTATATATGACTTCTATATGTATGCTCTATACACAAATATGTTACTTATATATAGTGTCTTATATATGTATAAGTTCATATAACGAATAAGTTACCATTTATTAAGTGCCAGGCACTAATACATACATAATGTTACTCAGTCCTCTCCATAACCCTATAAATTGGTTAGTGGTATTATTTCCACTTACATTAGAGGTCACTGAAATGTAAAGAAGCTAAGTAAGTTTCATGTGGTCTCACAGCTAGTACAGACTATTGTCATTGGTATTAGAAAAATCAGGCATAGGAAGGGCACCAGCATGACTCAGTCAGGTAAGCGTCCAGCTTATCTCTCAAATAAATAAACTTTGAAAAAGAAAGAAATTCAGGCGTAGTATTTCTAGGTCAGGCAGGAAGCATAAAATCGTCTATTAATTCATCCTTTAGATGTTTACTTATACTACCCAGACTAGAACAAAAAGTATGGGAAATAAAGAATGTTTCATAATGGATAGCAAAGAGGAACTGTCTCAGAATCATGTGTGCTATAGAAAATCAAAGGGCCACAGTTTTGTGGCAAAGGGTGGCAGCTTATGGTGGGCCACTATTTTTCTTGACAGTGAAATTGCCCTCCTTGTCACCCCCAGCAGCCAGGCACAGGACCTTCCTACTCACCCACTGGCCTCTGTCCTTAACATGTCAAAAGCCACCCAGTATGGGGAAGTCAAGAATTACCAAACTTTCCACTTTATGGACCAGTTAAGTATAGTATTATCAATTTTTTTCAAATAAAGATGATAGAAGAAAAAACAACCATACATGATCATAATTATTTCATAAAATAATACATTTGAATATCAGAAAAATGGAAAGGAGTTCATCTCAGGAAAGGGGGGATTATGTGTTAAACTGAGAGAATTTTAAATAGTTAGGAATTATTTCATTTTTTCCTATTTTTATTAAATTTTCATTTAGCCTTGAACTGAAAAAGAAATCTGTTGTGAACTAGCACCACTCTGCAGGCGGTTCTAGGGAGGCACTGCTCTAAGCAACGTGAGGTTAGGCGGCGGTAGGACCAGAATGAGACTCCCCCACGTTATCTGTTCATTTTACGTGTTACCTCTTAGAGGTGCGTGCTTGGAAAAGCCTTAACTCACAACAGGATGTTTCCTTTGGTAGCCATTTTAGACAGCTCTTCAAGGGATAACATTTTGTCTTATTAATTCAATCAACAAATGCATGTTCCAGTCAATTGTACTTTAGACCAAGGGCCTTTTTAGTGTACATGTGCGTTTTTTGCTTTTAGTGAAGACAGATCCTGCCCTCAAAGCCCCTGGGAGCCACTTAAAGCCATCACCTAGCTCAGTTTCTGTTTCTAAAAACACACTCAGAATTTATAAGCATGACTGAAAACCCCTCACTAAAGGACCTCCTTTTTTTTTTTTCTTTTCAGATGTAAAATGATAAACTAGATCTGGACTATGTCCACGATCTGTGGCAATTCTAAAATAATGTGGTTCTGTAAGCACACACGCATCGGAGCTTGGTATTTATGATCTCTGGAAGCACAGCAGTACAGCAGCCACGTTTAAAATGAATACCTTCATTAATTAATTTTTCAACACCAGAATATGTGGCAAGGATCCCAAGGAAGACAAACTCAGGCAGAAAATTTAAAACCATAAGAAACTGCAAAGATTGAAAACCACGTAAATCCTATGCTGATATTGTAGATGGCGAGTGCTCCAGAAATTGTCCCCCCCACCCCGCCCATTTCATTTTTCCCCCCACTGAAGGAAGTCCCCTTTTTCCGTTTGCCCACCTTTGTTCATGGAGGTGGCCACTTGCCGCTGGCCCTGTTTGCTATTGGTAGCAAAAGCTTTAAACCTTCTCCAGTAAAAGGGCACAAGTAACACACACTGTGTATTCATAAAGAAGCATAAATGCCCTTCACAAACAGAGTGAAAAGGCCCATTCCTTATTTGGAAGACAGGGCATTGTCTTTCTGACAAGCTTTACTTTTGAACCCAGAGGACACCATTAGAGCACTTTTCCCTTCTTCCCAATAAAACCACTGAGACTGGAGCGGCCCACATTACTGTCTCACAGTTGGGGTGCATTAGAGATATGGAAGGTGTGCCTTGCCCCCTGACATGTACTTTCACCTTTACTATAGCTACAGTGAGGCACAGAAATAAAAGCAGCCACAAGATGAATTCCACTTTCCTCTTCAGCCCTTTATTGTGGTTGTATTGTGGGAAAATAAAAACATGTCTTCCATTTTAATATAGACCAAAGTCTGATGAACGGGAAATAGAGGAAGAACATATAGGAAAGAGCTTATGTGTCAGGTGGACCATGTGTGTCTGAAATATGTTATATTTTCCACTTAACTCTATTTAGGGAATTGATTATGGTCCACTGCTGCCATCCTGCCTGAGGAGCAATGGGGAAAAAAAACTGCCCAGCAATGTTTTTGAATAGAAAGGAAGTAAAAAGTGGAGCATCTTTTAAAGTATGTTGGATTCTTAAAATTAAATTTAAAAAATCTCTTAGATATCATGGCAGGGCTAAATATGGAAAATAGGACTTGTATGATATCTGTTCATTTATTTATAGGAAAACCCACAGAGGTACTCGTTTATATTAAATGTCAAAATCCAGGTTGGCAAAGACACTTTTGTAGCCCTTTCACCGAGTGACTTACCCAAATAGATAAGAACTTAATCAAATTTTTTAAAGGTGCTATACCTCAAAAAGATGGTTCCTCCAGCACACAGAACATTCTATTCCTAATGAATCCTGTATTTGTTAAGGTTCTGTTATGTCCAATTACTGCTATGACCCTTTTCTGTTCTTGAGCCATAGGCAGTATAGTAGGCACATAACTAGTGGATAGTCCTTCAGAAGGATATATTGAAGTATATTAAAAATTATGACCTGCAAAAGATGACAGTGTCACAGAACCATCAGTTTCTGGGGAGTTCTCTGCCATTTTTTAGGTGTGTCAAGAGTAAACGTAGAGTGTGAACATGTAGAGAACAAGAAATCCAAGTTCTTAAAGTAGTCACATTCAGCAGGAATGTCAATACTGGAAGCTGGAATATTTCTTGAATCCCCTTTATTATGTCCAACTATCCAACGAGGGATTAATGCTTTAAAACATCATCACCAAAAAAAAAAAAAAAGAAAAAGAAAAGAAAAGAAAAGAAAAAGTCACTTGATATATAACCAAATGCAGGGGGATTATATTTAGAATCTAGGGATTTGGTGAATAGGCTAAGGATAAAACATATCTTACAACTTAGATATTAACTTTATAGCTACTAGTTTAGAAGATAGTATCTCCCTGCATAATAAAATTGCTAATGATTGTGATTTAAGAAGTAAAGTGACTGCCATTCTGACAGGCAATGAATCTTACAGTGCAGTTTTAAAGAACAATATAATTACATCGACATTGCCAAAGCAGTGATGCGTTGGGAAACCTTGTCATTTTCCATACATAGAAACAGCCTGATCCTTTCTTCTTATTTATAATCCCCTTGGTTTGCTCAGATGCATCCAAAGCCCACCAGTACTTAACTGCCTTCCGTTGCTTTCTGAACAAAACCATTCTGAAGCAATTAATGAGGTTTTCCCCCTCTCTTATCCACTTTCAGAACAAGCCAAGATCACTGCTCAATTTCTTCTTGCTTTATATATCTTCAGGCCCCACCACACTCTGAGTACATTTAAATCATTCCTCCTGAAATATATCCCTTGCATCTATATCACAAGTAAAGTGAGATTCATGAACTTACAGACAAATGCATATCATCTCAGATTTCGAATTATGGCTACTTTTTGAAATATGAGAAAATTGTCTGGAAGAATTTGATATGGTTTAGTCATGCTGAACTTGCACAATTTGCAGTTTTTAGTCCTTTCAATTTAACACCGGGGTAGCTACCAGCTCAATAACTTACAGTGCCTCACCTATGGTATGTGCATGCCTGTGGAAATCTCTGGAATGTTAAAATCACTGGAAGAATTTTTCAAAAGTAATGCCAGGACCCACCCCAGATCAAGTAAACCAGCATCTTTGCTGGAGAATAAGATTTAAGGCATTAGTACTTTTAAAAAGCTTCCCAGATGACAAGTGCCTGGGTGGTTCATTTCCGTTGACAGTCTGACCCCAGCTCAGGTCATGATCTCATGGTTCTCCCAGCCCTGCGTCAGGCTCTCTGCTGTCAGCACAGAGCCCACTTTGGTCCTCTGTCCCCTTCTTTCTCTGCCCCTCCCCTGCTCTTGCATGCATATGCACTCTCTAAAATAAAATCAACATTAAAAAAAGTTATTTAAAGGAAAGCTTCCCAGATAATATAAATGTGCAGTTGAGTGCCACTCTTCTAGGATGTATAAGGATGTTCTATTCAGCAATGATTCTTACCATCAAGAAAAGAAATAATGATGCAAATTGCTATTTGTTATTATCATTTGACTAGAAAATCATAGTGTATTGGAAGGAAGCTTCCTCAATATGAGGGCAGGGTTCATTGTGCCATGAATCCTTCCACTGTATCTGTGAAGGACTCTGGTTATCCTCTATTTATAAGCATCCCTTACTTAGAGGCAAAATTCTAAAGGTGGAAGCACAAGAGGCAGCTTTATCTTATCAGGTCATGAGCCTCCTCCTTCCAGCCTGAACCAGGGTACTTTTCACTAGACCACATTTGCTAATGGACATCCTAATCTAATACTGTGGTATGCAGAACAATGCCCCCAGCAGCAATGTCCATATAGGAATCCTCCAAACCTGTGGATAGTTAGCTAACATAGCAAAGGCACTTGGGAGGTGTGATTAAGGATCTTGAAATGAAAAGATTCCCTTAGATTATTGAGGCAGCCCCAGTACAATCACAGAGGCCCTTATAAGTGGCTGAAGGGGGCCAGAATCAGAGAGATATGAAGATACTACCCAACTGGCTTTGGACTTAGAAAAAGGGGCTGCAGGCCAAAGAAGGCAGGCAGCCAGCCTCCAGCATCTGGAAGGCACAGGGAAACTGATCCTTTCCTTGAACTTCTGTAAGAAATGCAGCGCTGTGAACACCTAATTTTAGAACGTCTAACCTCTAAAGCTATAAGGAAACAAGCTTGTGTTGTTTTTAGGCCACTAAGTTTGTGGTGATTTATTATTAACAGTAATGGGAACCTAATACAGACACGTTGAATTACTTCTAACATTGCTCACCCTTGAAGATCCCTTCTACTTCTCCCCAGGTCCAGCACTCGTTCTTTTATTTATTCAGAAAACTGAATCAGGCGTTGAACACACACATATAAAAACATGGCCCTGGCTCTCAGGGAGTTCACGGTTGAGTGTGGGTATAGAAACCACCACAAAACAATTTTTTACAGGACATCAAAGAGGTTTGCAGAATGCTATGCATGGAGTGTCTCATCCAGGCTAGTGAAGTTTGCTTGGGGAGAGGATACCTGATCTGTTTCTTGAAGCATGAGCAGTGGCAACATTAGAGGACGATGAATGAGGTGGGAAAGCTGGACTGTTATAGGTAAAAAGTATTAAGTAGAAGCTGTGAGTAAAGAATTAATTGTGTATGGGCAAAGAGTTTAAGTAATTCATATATAAGGCTGTGTAGTCTAGGGAAGGGGTGTGACTGCGTAGTACGTATTGTTGGAGCTCAGGTGCAAATTAAGCGATGTTGAAATATGAATATTTCTGGCTGCACATCGTTCAACATGCCATTATTTAGCAACAACTCACAGGCAGACAGCACACACATTTTACTTAAAGAGTAAATCACCAAATAAAAAGGTACTCCAGGAATACCCTGATTTAGTTGTCACCTGGTATTTTGATTCTCGTGCAAATTAGCCTCCCTACAGGCCCAATTTCCTAAGTTTCCAGATGCATTCAGGTAGAGCTGGCTTTAAATTAGATGCAAGCTGAGAAAGCTGAAAATCCTATTCCACTGTATATGTGCCCAGTCTGGTCTCCTCTGCTGTTGTAAAGAGTGAATGCATTTTGAATCACATGGCCAGAGTAGAAATACTGCCCTACTCCCACTCCATTCTTGCCAGAAAATTAGTAATGGGAGTAATAATGAGGACAGAGTTCTGTAACAATAACCAATTCAGCATTTTTAATAGGAAGAGAAATAAGATTCAGATTGTGTGCATGCACGTGTGTGTGTGTGTGTGTGTGTGTGTGTGTGTGTAATCCTGCTCCACTTCTCAAGTAAAACTTTCTCAGGAATGTGTCTCCCAGATTGTCTCCCATTTTCTCTTTCCTCCCGCTTACCTATCCTCCACTGCTAGACCTAGGTTAGAATCTACCATCAAATGTGCTGTCGGAATAGGAGTTAATAGTGGTCTACACTAGATTATAGCAGAGTCTCATTCTGAATGTTGAAGGTGGTTATTTATATAACCAATTATCAGCACTTCCCACCTTACTTTCCTTCATTACTATAGTTTTTTGTATACATCTCCCCTCAGGAATATTTGAAAGATAAACATGGGTCTTACACTTTCATCCATCTGCATTCAGCTTAAAATACATTTAGTAAGTCCTCACTAAAAATTTGTTCATGTAACAAATACAGAGTCCTCTGAGGTGGAGGTTTCAATGGATCTTGATGATGAGGTATTAGGCCTAGAAAGAAATTTCATACCCACTCAGGCAAATTAAGATTTGAGTCAGTTGTGGGGTTTGTGCTTCATCCTTTAAAAAGTTGTCTTTTTAGCATTTGAACTTCTTAGACAAAAACCAACTTGGTACCTGATTCCTTTGTAGCAAATATTTCTCATCACAGCCTCATTCTGGAAAAAAATCTAGAACATAGGTTTGCCTGTTGTGCGTAAATCTGACTTTCCGAATACTGAGATAGTATGATTCAGCAAAATATCTTCCAACCACATGGTTGTTATGCTGACATAGCCAAAAATTTCTGAGAGGGAATATATGAAACAGTCAAGCCTGTTTCAATGGGACTGTTGATTTTCTGATTTCCTCCCTCTTGCTCATGATGGCACTTCAGAGCCTCAGGGAATTAGAATGTAACCAGGGACTGCCGTTAATTTTTTCAATGTTTATTTATATTTAAGAGACAGAGAGAGTGAGAAAAAAAAAATGCCTGAGTGGAGGAAGCGCAGAGAAAGATGGAGGCAGAAGCCGAAGCAGGCTCCAGGCTCTGACCTGTCAGCAAAGATTCCGATACCGGGGTTGAACTCATGAACTGTGAGATCATGACCTGAGCCAAAGCTGGAAACTTAACCAACTGAGTCACCCAGGCACCCTCAGGGACTACTATTATTTGTTAACTCAGAATTTTAGGTCTCCACAATACTTTAGATCATTTTGTCCTACTCATTCATTTTACAGATGATGAAACCAAGACCCAGACAGGTTAACTGACTTGTCCAAGTTGTAGATGTAGGCCTTGATGTGGGTCTCCTGACCCCTCTCCAGAAATTCTTTGTTCATCAAAACTATATATTTAAGGGATATTTTATATTTCTGCTATGAAACTAATAAGGTGACTATGGGCTGGTTCTTTTTTAATTATAACCTGGGTGTTCCAATTCCCGACTTACTGCTATGTAAGAAACTATTCCAAAACTTAGTAGCTCCATTCTTTTATTTATTATTCCTTTTGAGAGAGAGAGAGAGAGAGAGAGAGAGAGAAAGCGTGAGCAGGGGAGGGTCAGAGAGAGAGGGAGACACAGAATCTGAAGCAGTCTCCAGGCTCTGAGCTAGCTGTCAGCACAGAGCCCGACGTGGGGCTCAAACTCACGAACCATGAGATCATGACCTGAGCCGAAGTCAGACGCTTAACCTACTGAGCCCAGGCACCCCAAGTAGCTCCATTCTTTATCACTCACCATCCTGTAGCTTCCTATGCTCAGCTTGGGGTCCCTCTTAAAGATGAAGCCATTATAGCACCTGAGGCTGCAGCCCTATCTGGAGGCTTTGTCACTCACACCTGGTACCTAGGCCATACCTAGGCAGGCCAGTCATCTGCTTCTCTTCATGTATGGAGCTTGGGTTTCCTCACAATATGGACTCTTAGGGTTGCACTTCTTGTATGGAAGTCATCTTCCACCAGGATGAACCATCCATAAGATCAAGACAAAAGCTACAAGGTTTTTTCTAATCTCAGAAATCCAGAAATACTCCTTTTCATGCATTTTCCGTTGTATTCTATTGGTCAAGCAATAGATTCGGCCCAGATTCAATTGTTCAATGAGAGAAGTAGTAAAGAATCTGTGGCTATGTTTAAACTACTTATTTTACATATGTTATATATATAATTTTACTTATAAGTGCCTTATTTTACCTAGAATTTTATTTTACTTTAAATGTTTTCTTTTTTTTATTTTGAGAGAGAAAGAGGGGCAGAGAGAAAGGGAGAGAGAATTCCAAGCAGGTTCCACTCTGTCAGTGCAGAGCCCAACATGGGACTCAGTCTCATGAACCTTGAGATCATGACCTGAGCAGAAATCAAGAGTCAGACGCTTAACTCACTAAGCCACCCAGGTGCCCCTAGAATTTTAATTCCATGGAATCGTAAAATGCAATCTCTATTCAGGAAAAAATAGAAGAAGTCATAGTTTTTCTACATACAGGGAATATTTCTACCCCCAAATTATCCAAGGACCACTCTGAATGATTGTCCTCATTACTGCTAACATTTACCTTGATTTCTGCAGATAAGTTTCAATATTCTTAGACAAAGTTTATCTAAGTTTTTTAAATGGATTCCTTTCCTCTCTCATAATTATAATTATAGGCCCATTAGCTAACTAGACAGTTAATGTAAAATATGTGCTATTTCCTCTTTGATAAATTAAACACCAAATCTTCCCCAGTCAACAGACTGCATTAAGAGCTGACACATTACAGGTATAGTATTTCTACTAAAATATGTTACATTCTGAACAACTCAGAGAAAATCTGGAACAAACACAAAAAGCTAAATTGACACATTTTGTTTTCTGTGAAGTATAAATTATATATATAAAAGGCCTACAAGTAAAAGATAAAAATATAAGTGTTTTTCTCTCGTTGATAGGAATATATGTCTTTTATTTTTTACTTTTTTATCTACCAAGACCATAAATGATTTCTGTAAAAAAGCAATTTTAGAAAAGTTTTAAAAGAAGGGTTATGGACAAGTTTTGAGAAAAAAGAAATTTCTGGCAGTTTCCCTCCCTGTTGCAGTTGATCCCATAGATCCAGCCACCTATGAGGATCCTTCACAGATTGTCTTAGAATGCAACACTTCCAAACCTGAGCTCATTAAATCCCCCTGAAACTTCCTCTCCCTCCAATTCTTTTCCCTCTTCCTTCCCTGCATCCCAGCACCATGAACTATACCACCAGTGCTCTGAATTCTCCCACCCTCCTTTTACTCCTAGCCCCCAAATGCTGGATTTTAACTGCAGAATAACTTTCAAATCTTTCCATTTCTAACATCTCCAGGCCACTTCAAGACAGGATCATCTGTCACATATATTTCTGTGGTTGTCTTTCCATTTCCTCTGCACTTGCTCCATTTCAACACCAAGCAGTAGTCAAATTGGTTTTTGCAAGATGGAAACCAGGACATATCACACACCTGCTTGAAATCTTTAATGGCTTCTCATGGACTTTAGGATAAATTCCAGATTCCTAAGGTGGTTGGCAAGGCTCTGTATAATCTGGTTTCTTCCTCATCTTCTAGCTCATCTATCATCTCTGGCATCTCTTTCATCCTCTCTAGATCCAGTCATGATAAAGAATTTTCAAAAAGCTTCTTCTTACTTCTAGAATCTGTATATGAAATCTCTTCTTTGTTTTCCTTTTCTAAAGGATATTGTTATTCACCCTTCAAACTCCATTTTTTTTAGCAGTCATAATAAGAATAATAATGATGGTTACCATTTATTATGCACTTTATGTGCCTGGCACTATATACGTAATATTTTTTGCTTGCACAGCAGACCCATAAGGGAGTATATTAGCTGAAATTTTAAGATGAAGATACTGAGGTTAATTAATGTAAAATAAGTTATTTATACAAATTTCTTGCCTCTTAGCCATCATCTTCCTAGGACGTGGGCTGGGTCTCTGCTCTTATGCTCCACCTGATCTGTATATCCCCCAGTTGTGGCACTTCTCAACTGACTGTCTCTTTTTTCCTATTTGCTGTTTTTCCATTTCCCTTGCTGAAATTTCCTTACATTCAAGAAACCAATCTATCCCATATTGTACTCCCTATACTTGAACCTGTCCCAATGGCTGACACAGAAGACATTCAGAAAGCTATTTATTGAATTGATAAGATAATAAATGTTCTTTTCTCTGAAGTTTGCCCAGATTCTCAAAAGGCAGAAACTATCATATTTCATTATTTATTAACCTTTAACCTTTCCCTGTCTCCCCCACCCCAAGATGTCAAGGCTTTGTGGAATAAAAAAAAAAAAAGCTTCTTTCACACAAATGTTGGGAATGCTCTGCTCTTTACTGTATTCCTTAATTCAAAAAGATTAAAAGAAAAGATTTTTTTTAATTTTTTAAAAATGTTTTTTATTTATTTCTGAGAGAGAGAGAGAGAGCGTGAAGAAGGTCAGAGAGAGAAGGAGACACAGAATCTGAAGCAGGCTCCAGGATCTGAGCTAGCTGTCAGCACAGAGCCCTACACGGGGCTCGAACACACGAACCGTGAGATCATGACCTGAGCCACAGTTGGACGCTTAACCGACTGAGCCACCCAGGCACCCCTAAAAGAAAAGATTTTGATCCAGAAAATACCAACTGCAAAAAAAAAAAAAGGAAAGAAAGAAAGAAAAGAAAAACACATTAAAACCAAAATTGCTATTTTGAAATTTGTTTAAATCATAAAACAGTCAAATTCTGCATAAGCTATGCTGATAAAACAAAAGCCCCTTATTCTTTTCCTCTGTGTCACTTGCAACTCTTGCATTATTTACTGAAAAAGAATCTTCTCACCAGCTTGAGCCAAGTAACTTGCACTCACTGAGCAAAACCGAAAAAGGTGGGAGTGATATTTCATCCATAATTTCAGTATATATCATAGGAAAAAGAGACCTGTACAATCCAATCATGTAACAGAAGACCAAAGTTCTGGCTATAGAATTACAAACTTCCCTGTTTAATTATATGAACACAAGCCATTTAACCTCTTGGTGTTTTGTTTTGTTATGTTTGTTTTATTTTGTTTTATATAGAATGTGACCCATTATCCTATTTGCCTCTGTGTTAGGATTATAAATTAAATAATAAGTTGGAAGTGCTTATATAATTTTAAAATTATATAAGAACAATAAGGAGTTGTACATTTTAGTGCCAATACCTTTATTCAAGTATTATTCAGATAGAATCATAAAGAATGTACCACATTTCCTATTATAAAGGGTCTGTTAATCTTTAGTGATTTAAACAAATTTAAATGTGAGTACTCACAAAATAATTTTTTAAGGTGAATTTTGCATTCAGTATATGAACTTTTCTGAAATATGCTTTTTTCTGTTATTAACAAAAACAAAACTAAACTAAAAAAATCATCACCATCTTGCCAAAATGTAGATATCACTTAGGTCCATGTTTATTTTGCTTAACTACAATTTTTAAAATAGTAAGCCATGACTCTCACACAAGTATAAAGATTTCACTTAACTCATTAATTTGTGAGGAAATTAGTAAGATATTAGAACCAATTTAAAGCAAATTTGAAAAACAGACACACATGAATATAGTCCATTACAAATAGTGAAACACATTTGCTAATAAATACAAAGCAATTTAATATCCTATGAAGTAATAAAATGTAAAGCTTGTAGTCATCTTTTCTACAGGATATAAATCACCCCAGATGAGAATAATGTGCATTACTCTCAGTTTCCTACAACTTAGTATTTTACCTCTGCAGGGTCATATTTCACTCTAGTGGCTGGAGAGACAGTCAGAGATGCACATCTCTACATGTGCATGGGGAAATGAGATAGCTCCGCAGAGATCACGCCATAACACCTAGTAGTCTCCTGAAAGGGTCCCCAGGGACATTTTGCCCATTTCCAAGTCTGATGAATTTTCCTGAAAATAGCTATGGAAGTAAAATCTAGAAAGGTATGGCTGGTAGGAGCCCTTTCCTACTTAACATATTTTTGTTCTTAAATACTCACACACTGAAATCTAAGCAATTACCAAGTTAGAATCTTTAGTTGCTTCAGGATATACCCCCTTCCCCTCAAATTTTTAGAACTAGAAAATGGTTGAGGAACTGATTATTGTGTAAGTCTCTATAATGACACCATCTTTAAGATACCTGTAACTGGCCCTTCAAAACTTTTTTTAATGTTTTATTTATTTCTGAGAGAGAGAGAGACAGCGTGAGCAGGGGTGGGTCAGAGAGAGAGGGAGACACAGAATCTGAAATAGGCTCCAGGCTATGAGCTAGCTGTCAGATCAGAGCCCGATGCAGGGCTCGAACCCACGAACCATTAGATCATGACCTGAGCCAGAGTGGACACTCAACCGGCTGAGCCACCCAGGTGCCCCTGTAACTGGACTTTTCAAAGAAATAGCTCATAAAGTCAATCTCAATCAATCCATCGTAGGGCATCATCTAAAATCAAGATTTTGCTCTGTTGGTGTTTGATTTGCTTTCTATTTCTTATATGTCCTGCATTGTAATTTAATTTGAGTTTGGTTTTACATATGCTTTTCCTTAGATCTCCCCTGCCAGGTAATCCTTGGTAATATTTAAGCAATCCCAATAATTTCAGTTCCGTTTGTGTTACCTCAAACTGGTACAGTTAGTTGGTTTGGCTTTCTCTCCTGCTGGAAAGTGAGCTCCATGCAACAGAGCCATTGTCTTAGTCACCAGTGCCACCAAGGAATAAGGGCCCAATAAACATTCACTAAATGACTGTGGTGGCTGAACTGCATTCTAGAATCTTATGAAAAGCAAAACTACAGAATTGACTTTAATTTTTCTACTTTCATTCAGTGAATACTATTCAGTATTTTTAACTTAGCATTTTCATCATCTTGTATACATACAGCTTATAAATAATACACATAAAGTTAAGCCTATGAAAATAACTTTCAATCTACACTTATCCATTGAGAAGATCAGCTTTGATGCTCAGCCATTGAAATATCATAATTTTTTTTCAATTATCCTTCTCTATGTTTAATAGATTGACATAAAATCACTTACTATATAATTTTCTAACAGGGTCAAAATCTCAATGCATTACTGAAGAATAATGACATTTAATGTCCTGGTTTTTTCCTTTTTCAGAATTTAGCCAAAAAGGAAAGAAAACATCTAAATATAGAAAGAGAAAATAAATATTTTTTTTTATTACAACTAAAGAATTCCCTGGAACCAGGGTATAGTTAGGTCAATACTTTAAAATGTTACATGGAATATATTATGAATTTTAAACTCATAATGACAATGTTTAATTAGATAACCTAGAAAATGGATAATTTTCTAGAAACAAATATCCTTCATGATTCAAGATTGAATCATGAAGAAATAGAAAATCTGAACGCATAAATAATGAAAATTGAATCGGTAGTCAAAAACGTCCCAATAAAGAAAAGTCCAGGATTAGATAGCTTCATATATTTTCACATTTATTTTGGTTATGTTTAATATAAGATTCCTTGTCAAAATTTCTGATTGTTCTAATATGATATAGGGAAATTATCTCTTATAGCTCCCTAGGCTATACTACTCATGCAGTACTGTACCCTGTAAGTTCTGGAAAGTGGAGCTTGGGGGATGTGGAGATGAAAAGGCTCTTGTGAAGTGAAGCTAATGAAACTTTAGTTGACGGAACTTGGGTCTTTCCTCTGTGGGATGGGTGGAATGTCCAGAATACTCTCTCTTGGAGTTCAAATCTTTCCCCCAAAGGACTGTAGAGTATGTCATGAAAGGGCTTTAGCTGTGATTGTTCTATCTGTATGTCCTCACCAGCCATTTCTGAAATGGGGAAACGGTGAAGAAACCACCACAGTGACTTTTCTGCAATGATCAGACTATATGAGAGTGTTTTTAGGATGCTGTCAGCTCACTTGCAGTGCTTCTAGAATGTGGTAGAAGAGGGGCTAGGACTCTCCTCTGGGGCCTTGGATTCTGTCCTCCTACCACCTCTCGAGGTTTAAGATATGAAGTAAGACTTCCTTTGTTTTGTCATTGCTGGTGAATTTTCTATTCATTTTCGCTGTTTTCAGGTGTTTTGAATTTCTTTAGATATTGGCTCTGTGTGTGTGTGTGTGTGTGTGTGTGTGTGTTTGAAGAGCGTTAAACACCAAGATTTCCGTAAGGGTTAATAAAAGAAAATCCATTGCCTATTTCCTATCCCACCTGAAGGAACTGTCAGAATGTTAACAGATACATATGTGTGTGTGTGTATACATATATTCCTATTTTTTTCAAATAATTATACATTTTGAGAATAATTTGGAGAAAATAGAAGGAAAATAAATATATCAATATAATCAGAGAAGGAAAGAAATTCTTTCTTGACAGGGGCTTAGGTGTAGTCATAGAGAGAAGGAAAGGGCACTCCTTTCGAGGGTGTTGCTTGAGACACTTCACAAGTAGGAAAAACCCACCAAAAATGTGCTTATTGATTACAACCCCAAATTAAATTCCTGACACTCTACAGAGGCTGAAACTCAAATTATCCTAATTATAATTTTCAAGTCACTGAAAAATATTTACGTTACAAATAGCCTTGTATTCACATGGCACAGAATCTATTCTCCCCAATTATTATTATTGGAATTTTTCCGTGGCCCTGGGCATGCTTGCCGCATCCTATTCATCACAGCAACTAAATAATAAACCTGTTCCCTGCAGTTTGTCAAAAAACTGCTGGCTATGTTCAGAAGTGAGAAACAAAGAGAAGATGGTTACGGTGGTTATTAATAATAATTAATTATTTATACAGTGCTGACAGAGGTCTCATTGATGGAGAAGGCACAGAATCAGAGGCAGACTCTTCTCTGCCTCGAGGACTGAATTCTAAGAGAGAAGCAATTCAGATGTGAAATAAGCCGTGTCAAGCTAAGGTTGCAGCTTATAATTTCAAAACTTCTTTGGTATAAATTTTATTCTAAGAAGTTAATGAGAGGGGTACCTGGATGGCTCAGCTGGTTAAGCCTCTGACTTCAGCCCAGGCCATGATCTCACAGTTTGTGAGTTCAAGCCCCGTGCCAGCTCTGTACTGATAGCTCAGAGCCTGGAGCCCGCTTCAGATTCTGTGTCTCCCTCTCTCTCTGCCCCTCCCCTGCTCATGCTCTGTCTCTCTCTCTCAAAAATAAACATTAAAAAAATTAAAAAATAAAAAGTTATGAGAGTATATTCTATGGTAGTGACAGTTGCCCTTCAGTATTATACAAATGTAGATACAATACAGTATATCCTCTCCTTTCTCTTTGCCTCAATTTTGTTAAAGAAACAACTTAAAATGTGAATAACTATATTAAATCATACAATTGTTTTGACTAGAATGTTAAAGATGTAGTTTGGTTATAATTTTTCTTTCTTACTTCATTTTTAGCCATAATGGGGGTGGGTTTCATTAAACACAGTTAATAAGGCTGAGGCAAATGCTGGATGCAAGTAGGCTGGGAAGAGTATTCCAGCATGTTTTTCATTAGCAATATCCACTCCAACGATGAATGACAGGAAATTTAGAAGCTATGACCTCCCAGAACCTTTGGGGACAAGAGTACTCTCCAAAGAAGACTCAGGGACCTGCACACTTAGATTTCTTAGGAAATACTCTTTAGGTCTAAACTATTGTCCAGTTTAGTTACTCCTGAATAAGTAAACAGTTCTTTTTTTTAATGTTTATTTATTTTTCAGAGAGAGTGAGGAAACAGGTGAGGGGCAGAGAGAGAGGAAGACAGAGGATAGAGGATCTGAAGTGGGCTCTGAACTGATAGCAGCAAGCCTGATGCAGGGCTTGAACTCAACAACTGTGAGATCATGACCTGAGTTGAAGTTGGACGGTCAACCAACTGAGCCACCCAGGAGCCCCTAAACAAACAATTCTTATAGCCATTTTAGGGCTTGGGGATTTACAGTGGGATAAAGGCAATATCCCACTGTATTGAAGACCCTATTCTGTGGTTGGTCTTTTCAGGCTTTTTGTCTAAATATATTTTTTCCTAATGCTTATCATTGTGGTAAAATATACATAACAAATTTTATCATCTGAAACTATATTTGCATATATAGTTCCATTTAATAAATACATGTATCATGTAGTGCAAACATCATCACCATCTATTTCCAGAACTCTCTTCATCTTGTAAACTATAATTCTGTACTTATTAAACACTGACTCCTCAAGCCTCTCCTCAGTCCCTGGCAACCACTATTCTGTTTTCTGTGCCTATGATTTTGACTATTCGAGGTACCTGAGATAAGTGGATCTTATAATATTTGTCCTTTGGTGTCTGGCTTCTTTCACTCAGCATAATTACTCAATGTTCATCCGTATTGTACCAAATGTCACAGTATCCTTTGTTTTTTAGACTGAATAATATTCCATTGTCTGTATATACCACCGTTTGCTTGTGCCTTCACTCATCAATGGACACTTGAGTTCTTTCCATGTTTTAGCTATCATGAATAGTGTTGCTATGAACATGGGGGTACAAATATCTCTTCAAAACCTTTTCAGTTCTTTAGGTATTTACTCAGAAGTGAAATTTCTAGGATGGTATTTCTATTTTTAATTTTTTGAGGAACTGTGTGACGGTTTTCCACAGGCAGCTGTCCCATTTAACATTTCCACCAACAGTGTGTAAATAAACTTTTTTCCATATCCTTTCCAATGCTTGTTATTTCTCATCTTTTTTTCTTTTATAGTTAGAGGGTTTTTTTTTTTTTTGGTCTTATTTAAAAAGGTATCCCACCTATACCTACTTTATAAAGATAATCAACTTTTTTTCCCCAAAAAACTTTTATTTATTTAAGTTTCAGGAGTAGAATTTAGTGATTCATCACTTACATATAACACCCAGGGCTCATCACAACACGTGCCCTCCTAATGCCCATCACCCATTCAACCCATCCCCCTGCCCTCTCCCAAACTTTAAGTATTGCTTTTGATATGTAAATTTTAACATATTTTGTGTTTAGACTTAGAACACTCTGAAATAAGAATCCAAATTCATTTTCTCCATAGGGATACCAAGTTTTCCAGCTATGTGTACTGAAATATCCTTCCTTCCCTCTCAGTTTTTCCATGCTACTCCTNCCTTCACTAGTTTTATACTATCTTAATTACCACATGTTATAATAAATCTTTATATTTATCATGAGAAGTCCTTCTTCTTCCTCTTCCTCTTCCTCCAGGAATTAGACACGGAATGATGATCTGTCAAATGATCAGTTCCCCAAGGGCTGGGCACAGGGCTAATGAATCCAAGGTTGTGTTATCAGAATTGTAAAGAGACAAAGTCTTCTAGGATTACAATCTCTACATCCAGACACTTATCTTTCTAATGGCTGCCAGCTGTCACATGAGGTGAAGAGAGGAGTGACTTAACTAAAACCTACTTTCATTATTAAAAGTATTATATGGCTCTGTCAGCAGCGATGTCTCTGGGCTAGATATTAGCGCCTTATCACAGCACAGCCTGACGTTTTGAGCAGTTATTGGTTACTGAGTGTTGGGCAAGGCCTGGCAGAAGACACTTTGGATGTCCCCCCTGGCATAATTTTTTACCATATGCTCAAGTCTCTAAGAAAATTTGATTGACTGTCAGTGTGTTAAGATTCAGTGTAGGTGAATAGTTTTTAAGAAAGAAAATATGAATTTTTCTCCCTTACAGTTTATAAGTGTATTTCAGAACCCAAAGAAGAAAAAGAAGAGTGAAAATGTTCATTTTTCCAGAGTATGATTTCTTTCAAGTGTTGAGCCTGTAGACCTGCAACAATTTACAACTGAGCTAACATCTTTAATGTGTGAACTTGAGGCATCTGAAGACACAACACATGCTCCAGATAAACGCCCTCCGAGACAAGCATGTCATTTGGAAGACTTTCCCCGTGAATAACATTACTGACACATGCCCTGACAAAGTCTGTCAGATGTTTTCATTTTCAAGTAAAGGAGAAAACCATCTGGTACCCAGAGTAAAGAGTCTCAGGTCACTGCAAGAGAAACCCAGTATTTCATTCCAACTGAAACTTAGGCAAATTCCAAGAAAATAGGTCAATCTTCGATCACTAGAGTAATTTTCCACCCAAGTTATCAGAATTTTGATAGAAATATTCTCTAAGATATGAGATGCTCTGTTGATCTGGGGTAACTTAAAACAGAGAACTATTTTCAGTAGTCTATTAAGTAGGTAACACAGAAACCTGCCTTCATCTGGAGGCAGATAAAGTGAGTGAAGATTTATACATTCACTGATTCACTCAAGAACGAAAGGCCAAGTATAAGGTTAAGACTTAGCAACAAAAAGATCAGGGCCCGTCCCTCAGATATCTTACAAAACAGCAGAGGAAATACACAAAGAAATCATTCAAAACAATGTTGAGGGACATCTGAGGGGCTCAGCAGGTTAAGCATCTGACTTCTGCTCAGGTCACGATCTCACAATTTGTGAGTTCAAGCCCTGCATCCAGCTCCATGCTGATGGTGTGGAGCCTGCTTGGGGTTCTCTCTCCTTCCCTTCCTTTGCCTCTTGTGTGTGTTCTCTCTCTCTCAAGATAAATAAACTAAACAAACAAATAATTAAATAGAATAAAATCAATGTTGATGTGCATCTGGGTGGCTCAGTTGGTTAAGTCTCTAACTCGATTTCAGCTTAGGTCATGATGTCATGGTTCATGAGATCAAGTCCCACACTGGGCTCTGTGCTGGAGACCCACAGCACAGAGCCTCCTTGGGATTCTCTCTCCCTCTCTCTCTGCTCCTCTCCTGCTTGCATTTTATCATTTTCTCTCTCTCAACATAAATAAATAAACTTAAAAAAAAAAAAACAATGTTGAAAGCGATAGAAAGGTCTACACAGAGGAGAATAAAGGGAAGGAACACCTCACCTGTCTGGGTATCCAAAGATGGCCTCTGGGACCAGGAATAAAGATTCACTCCACACAATTACTCATCAGTTAGTAAATTTTCATAATACCCCATAAAAAGTTATGCCACTTTCCAGATGATTTTTTGTCTTTTTCTTAATACTCTCTTTCATAAAACCACACTAAATAAATATGCTTCGAGACATAGTAGTTTAAAATTATAATTTCAGGAGAAGACACATATGTTTACTTAACATTCAAGTCTGTAGTCAGAGACAATCATATGGAACAAATTTGTATTGTGTGCCATATTTAGATAAACTCAAAACCTTTTTCTTTGGGTATGTAAGTAAAGTCAGTGGGATGAAAAGGTGAGATTTTCTATGACTCTTCATAGAAAATGTGCACAGGCAGTTTTTCCGTAGACTTCATATTTTTTTATTTTTTAAGTAGGCTTCATGCCCAGGATGGAGCCCAATGCAGGACTGAGATCAAGAACCGAGCTGAGATCAAGAGTCAGACACCCAACTGACTGAGCCATTCAGGAGCCCCTCCATAGATTTCAAAACACTCTTGTGTTTAGCCTTTATTTTGCCCTAAAAGGCATTTTTCTGCACTACAACTTTGTTTTTAACTGTAGTTTGAATACAAGATAACAATGAACCTTGTTAAGTTTGAAAATTTGATGAGGAACATGGCACAGAAGAAAAAAACCTACAAAGAATGATCCATTTGCTTCTATACCCAAAACACAACATCCTGTCTTCTCTTCCTCATCTAGTCCAGACAACAAATTTTCAGTACATTTCATTTTATATACCATCTACAATTCTTTACTTTCAAACTTCTGTTTTGCTTATATAAGCTTGCTTTTGTGCTGTTATTGCTAAATGTTCTATCTATGAAAATTGTTTGGATAGCTTATGTTAAAATGGAAGACATCATGACATTTCTCATTCAAATTGCAGGGTTTTTTAAATTTATTTAACAACTTTCACTTAGTAGCTTGACTTTTTAGGAAAAAATTAAAGTTTCTCAGTAAAGGATAAATGTACAAGTCTAAGTCAGATCTTAAAACATTCTTTCAAGCAAGCTAGGAAAATGGAGAATTCAGATGGGCATAGAGGCGTAAAAGAGTAGGAGAAAACTTGAGGAAGGCAGGTCAGTTCAGGTACAAATATAAAGAATGAATATTTTTTTAAAAAAAGAGAAAGGAGAAGGGAGACTGGGTGGCTCAGTCGATTAAGTCTTGGACTTCAGCTCAGGTCATGATTTCAGGGTTCATGAGTTCGAGCCCTGTGTGAGGCTCTGAGCTGTCAGCACAGAGCCTGGAGCCTGCTTTGAATTCTGTGTCTCCCTCTCTCTCTGACCCTCGCATGCTCATGCTGTCTCGCTGTCTTGCTATCTCTCTCTCAGAAATAAATAAAACATACAAAAAATTTTTTAAATAAAAAAAATAAAAGCAATATGGTAAGTGATTGCATTGTGGAAAAATTTTTAAAAACGCACACATCTAGGATGAAAAGCAAGGGGAAAAGACTCCTAATGTCCAAATGTTACATAAGTGGGTATCCATGCTTAGCATCACATTTCCAGGAACAGAACCATACATAGATTCTAATTTTAGCCTGATATCTCAAACAGCTTTGTTGGAAGTGAAGATGATTTGTTCTAGGTAAACATTACTTGGCTCAAAAAGTACTTATAAAAATTATGAAGTCACTGACGCTAAACATGCATATGAATAGTTTGAATAAAATTATTTTAAGAAAACGTGAGTTTCTCTTTCCATTCAAGATGATCCGCTTCTCCAGAATAGGTATCAGGCCAAACTTTTTTGCAAGCACATTAAAGCAATTAGTAAGTTGAAATAAATTGCATTGGCATATAAAGACATCATGAACTCAAAGCAGACAGAACACAGTGGGCTTGGTGACCCTGTTTTTGCTATCGTGTATCAAGTGATAACTGACATGCCATCAATAAGGTCTGACATCCAGTTAGGTTCCTGTTCATAGGATGGTTGGGAGGGCAGAAGAGAGAAGAATTGACTGGCCCATATTGGACTTCAATCCATAACCTTGGCCTCTGTAACACAGTGATCCAACCATTTGAGCTCACATAACCATATGTCCATCTTTACACTTGGCAGGAGAAACACCACCATGACGTGTCTGTTTTTGTGCAATCGCAGTTAATAGGCCATTCCTTCCAACAGTGAGGAATTTTCCTCTCTGATTTTTCACACTACTTGCAAACAATAAAAGCTAATTACTAGTTGTCATAATAAGGATGACAACTAAACTCTCAGCACTCAAACCGTGTTTCTAGACTTTGCTGAGAATACCACCATTTTTATGTGCATGTGAAAGGATCTTAGCAAAATCCATTGTTTGTCACCTTTGGAACAGATTAAAGATACTATGAACCTAGTCCAAAGTTAAAGAATTGCTACCTTTTCATTTAGGCTTTGCTTCAAAGTGAATAAAGGGACCAGCAAGCTATTGATAGCAAAAGAAACTAAGAAGCTTGTTCAACATAGTCACATACTTAAACTGCTCATCTTTCCTTCTTTCCAGTTAAAATAACTCTTCTGGCCATGTTTTTCAAGGAAAATGACATTATTACTCAGTTCCATGAACTGGGCTTCATGGAATCCAGTGCTGGGAAGGACCTTTAAAATAATCAAGTCCTATTTCATGCTGAAAACACTGAGGTTCGGGGTCACAAAAAACAGTAGGTGCAGAGGCGCTCTTAAAAATATCTAGTATCAGGTACGTTGTATAAAGACAAGAAAGTAAATAGGTTTAAAAACAACTCTACCTTTGGAATTGGGGTAGGTGATCAAAGACAAGAATTTCCCAACTCGTTCTATTTTTTTACTTTTAGTTGCTTGATTTCACTTTCAGGCTCTAACTATTTACTGATTAACTAGTACACGCTAGGTGGCTGGCTAAATACTTGGATAATTACAATAAGGAAGCCATCTTATGACAACTATTTTGGCTTCATTTAGGCACATTGGAAGAGCAAAGCTAGAGTGCAAAAGTATTCTATACCTTATAGGAATCCCTGGCATCCATTCTCTCCTGGACCCACACTTCCCCTCTGAGACTCTGGTGGGTAAGACTTCGAAGAAAGGTGTAGGATGAACTGACAGCCATGAATGCAGTTGGGTCAGGCTGTTTATAGTAAAGAAACTGTGTTTTCTGGATATTATAAAATTAATCATATTTAAAAGTCAGGTACTTGGTGCAAAAATAAATTCTATTTTTGCCCTAAAATAACTACTTACTTACTATTAAGATTACTGAAAAAGCCTCTTAACTGTTTCCCCTCCATTGAAAATTATGAACAACTTGCGATCTTTACACTACATGCAGGTGACAAGTTAGTCTGCCATTGTTTCATGAATGATGGCAAAAGACATAGACTGTTGGGTCAGAAACAAAGTAATTTCTTTCTCACAGGACAGAAGACAACATGAACAATATATCTCTACCCATTCCGCTTATTTCTAACTGTCACAGGAGCTGGGACATAGAAGCAGATGGATTCTTACATAGGCAGTGGGTTGCATTATGGGAGAGGAAAGCCTAATCTTAGGGAAACAATCTTTTGTAACAGACAGTGAACTTGCCTGGTGTTGCTCTGGAGAGAGACACTATCTCTGTCTTCCAACTCTATTCACTAGAAAAGCACCCTTGAAAAAAATAGTTCAGTACAAAGGCAGTGCCCGTGCTCACAAGATATGCAGAAACGCAAACAACACATGGGAGATTGCTAAGCAACGTTCCCTATCTCGTCTCTGCTTTCTCTAACGTGTCATGCATAATACCTCTGGATTCACATTCTTTTGGCACCGTTGTGATTTTGTCAGCCTCTTCTTGAATAGTTCTCCGTGCATCCGTATCCTGCATATTATCAGATCAAACCTTCTTAGCCTGACCTGGCAACCCGGCCTCACCTTCCCCTGCGGCCTTAAACACGCCCTGTTCAGTTTTAGCTCTAGTGTCATGAGATGTCGCCTTTCTCCAAAAACACGCCACCTCCCCCAGCTCAGTGCCTCACTCTGCTCAAGCTCCCTCCTCGATCTGAAGTTCATTCCCCTCCTCTGTGTCCCCTCCGTATCCTGGTTGTTCTTAACACTCAACAGCTGCTCCATGAGGCTTTTCCTAAGGTGCCATTCCTGACTCGGCTCGCTCTGTTCCTATGCTCCCACCCGCTTGCATCTTTTTCAAGGATCCTACTTCAGTGGGTTGGGAATCGTTATTCCTGAGGCATGTGTCGTCTCCTTTGCCGGATCGCAATACCCTTAAAAATAGGGACTGTGCTTTCCTCTCTCATCCCTCACAGCATGCAACATGGTGTCTGGCATATATTAAGTCCCCTTTTATCCTGTTAATTGAGTTGGATTTTATGCCACTGCTTTCCCAAATCCAAAAAGAGAGATGGCAGAGGTAAGTGGCTTTCTCCTTACTCTGCATCTTCTAATGGGGAGAAGACTCTCCAGAGCCGCCTTTCGTGCCCCATTCTATTTACTCTTTGCTCTTTACTGCTCTGCCTCTCCTCTTTTCCTGGCTTTTCTCCTAGAGCCCAAGAAATGTTCATTAGGATTAGTGGCAGAAGAGTAGCCACCCTGCTTTCTTTTCCTCTCATGTAAGCCCCCCTTCCAGTAAGTATGTAATTGTCAGTTTGTCCCTTCCCCATCAGCAGGCAGGGCAGGATGGGGGAGAAGCTGGTCCTGCTTCGGGCCGGCAGTTTTGCTCGCAGGCACGGGTTCTTGGGGCCCAGCGTGGCTCAGGGACAGTTCATGAGAGTCCTTGTCTAATTTGCATATGTTCTCAAAGATGGGATTGACCTGGGACTCTCCACGTGGTCTCCCTTCCAGGCGTCTTTACTCCTTCCAGATTCCTGCTGTCCTCACCTGGACTGTCTTCTACATGTCCCGCCAGGGGGCCTTGTAGGGAAGCCTGGCCTTTAGAGGACATAGTCTCCACCTAGTGGCTGTCCTCTGACCCCGATGAGAATGTCAGCTCAAGGGATTTGTACTTACCCATTGTTTTATTTTTATTCCGCATCTGATAAGGCACATTTTTTGTCATTAATTATTACTTCTCTTGATCACTCTTCTCGTTGAGTCTAATTTGCAGATGCTGTATGTAAATCCAGAGAGAAACTGCCCCCAGCTAAGTGCATTGTAGCTGCTGACATGCACGGGAAAAAGAGCTAGAACCTCAGTGACTGAGGTTCAGGAATATTCTGTGAACAGAGGGAGGTGTTTGGGTCAAACCAAAGGAAGAAACCCAGACACAAGCCCTAAGGTTTCAGAAGGACCTAGTCCCAGTCAGGTCTCCCTGGGGAAAGATGGAAAAGTAATATATTAGTCTTTTTTTTCTTATTTATATTAACATAATTTTTCTATCTTCAAGTGGGGCCAGGAGAAACTAGAGAGGGCGAGTAGGAAGGAGTCTGCTCAGTCAGGAGGAACTAGGAACCTGGAGCGTCGCACTAACCCGGAGTGGGCTTTCCCTGTGGCCTGAAGCAGAAGCCGGATCCTCCACGAAGCTTGTTCCGTAACTAAAGTCAGGTCACAGACTGAAGGCTTATTTTTCTCCATTCAGGTGACTCAGGAACTCCCCAGAGCAAATTACCGCAGCGCAAATGACATAAGGCCAATTTCAAAGGCCACTCCGGGGAGTTGGTGGCACAAAGCTCTTCTCTGGCTTTGCAGGATGACTCAGTGCCCCTGCGAGGGTATTTGTGCAGCAGAACCCAGGGCGCCCGCTGTACACAGTGCCCTGACCGTGACCACTTCTGAGCAGGAAGTGTTACCTGGGTGCATGCAGCTGGCTCTCTGTGATTTTTCAGCCAGGTCAGAATAAATATTTTAAAAAGATGTCTCAGAAAAAACAGACCACAGAGGGACAGTCTACAAATAACCAAAAGTCTTTTTATGTTAACTTACTTCCAGAATAATTTTTTTTAATGTTCACTTTATTTTTGAGAGAGAGAGCACACGCGCATGAGCAGGGGAGGGGCAGAGAGAGGTGGGGACAGAGGATGCAAAATGGGCTCTGCACTGACAGCAGAGAGCCCCATGCGGGAGGCTCAAGCTCTCCGACCGTGAGATCATGACCTGAGCTGAAGTCACCGGACACTTAACTGACTGAGCAGCCCAGATGCCCCCAGGATAAATTTTAATAAACTGATTCATGTGCTTTCAAGGCCTGGACTTAAAAGAATAGTAACTCATTAGTAGGTCTTCCTAGATTTCTGCTCTCATGAGAATTAAGGCAAAAATGGTTAGAATTCATATTATTTTCTTAAGTTTGGGTTTTTTTTTTAGACTTTGCTTCATTTCTTCTCAGAAACTTAGGTCTATAAATCCTCAGATAATGAGAATCTTACAGAATAGAGACTCCTCAGTATCAGAAAACCCACATTACCTCCTCATCTCCCAAAGGTGCCTGTAACTTAGCAAAATAGGTGTTTGGAATTGTTTTATTCAATACGGGATGTTGAATGTTATAATAGGCAGACCTGAAGCCCTATAGAGCAAAAGTCTTATATATAAAGTTACTCATTATACCTACACCCAAATCACACAAAAGCACTAATACGTGCTTATAGCTGTCCTTGCAACTCAATGCCAAAGAAAATTATAGGGAAAAATATTCTAAGGAAGGAGGAGAAAATAGTGTTTGCTGCATGCAAAACTATTTCTCCTCTTACTTTTACCACTGCATTCCAGAGTAGTATGACTGAGTTCATGACCTTGAACCGAACTCAACTACATCAGCCCTTTCCTCCTGTACAGTTGGAATACAGTGACTGGAAAAAAAATCTAATATCCCTCAAAGAACATACATTCTTCATCTTGGCTTGGATAACATCCAAGTCCCTCCTTCTCAAGCTGAGAATCTGCCATTTTACATGCTGTCATCCTTGTCTTAAAGTAATCTCATTCCAAATCTTCCCCCCCACACACCCCTTGCCTCGCCATGCCTATCTTCTCCAGCCCATGCCTCTAGGTTGATTCCTGTCTATATTCAATTCTACTTCTACCAACCATAGACTGCCACATTTTATGTCTGTCTGATTCCTCCCCTTCCTAGGGAAACTAGAGTAGAAAGCCAGGCAGCCCTGTGAGGAGTACAGGACACCTTATTCACTGGTTGTTACAGAGGGAATTAGAATGAACTCTCAGAGAAACTATTGGCAATATGAATCAAAAGTCTTATGATCAGATCAGCAATTTCATTTATAGTTATTGATACTTAGTAAATGAAAAACAGTATGCCTAAAGATAGGTTAATAAGTGTAGCAGCAGCAAGTACAGATGAGTTGATCTGCATAAGATTTTTGTTTTTCTGTTACAAGGAGAATAGAATAATTTTCTTTGTGTGTGTGTATGTGCGTGCATGAAGGGGTGTGTGTGTGTGTGTGTGTGCTCATGAACAGGAGTACTCTGGAGAGAGAAATCAGACCAGTGATTAAAAAAACATGATGAAGTCTCTTACCTATTCTGTGGACTGCTCATGCGCCTCTAGAAGAGTAGCCTAGTTACACACTGTCTTAGACCAGATTTCCTAGAATGAGAGCGTGTTACAGTGATAAAACCTCTCTGGAGCTGGTGCAGCCTGCCTAGCATCTCTGGGCAGGAAGACCAATACAATCCCGGGGGAAAGATCACGAGTATAAGCTGCTAACCACAGTATTTATGGAAGCTGAGAGAGGGCTGTGATTCCAAGACAAAAGATCTACAAGAACAACCAACAGGATCTACTACATTCAACAAAACTGATGTACCTTGATAAACCTTGAAATGCACATCCCGTGGTTCTGCCTGAGAGTATTTCAGCAGATCTGAAGTATGCGCAGGGCATCTCTATCTTCTAAAAGACTTGTGTGTGGTTCAACCAGGCTAGAAAGCTACTTCTTTCATGATTCCAAGACAAAAGATCTACAAGAACAACCAACAGGATCTACTACATTCAACAAAACTGATGTACCTTGATAAACCTTGAAATGCACATCCCGTGGTTCTGCCTGAGAGTATTTCAGCAGATCTGAAGTATGCGCAGGGCATCTCTATCTTCTAAAAGACTTGTGTGTGGTTCAACCAGGCTAGAAAGCTACTTCTTTCAAGAGGGAGGCGTTCTAGGCAGAAGCTGAAGGACTGTTTTCATGAAACTCCCCCTGAGACTCTGGGTATAAGCATTACTTCCTTAGGACCTAGAAAACAATCTCCAGATCAAAATGGGAAAAGGCATATTCTGTCCTTTCTTTGTCAGAACACTGTCATGGTAGAGTCTGCAAATACTGCAAAGGACATGCAGAGGTGCAGTGTGAGCCAGCATCTCCCCAGAAGGGACCAGCATTAACAGTGCAGTCAAGACCCCTCATTAAAATTCTGTGTAATCCCTCAAAGATGCACTAGGGGAAGGACATATATTGACTAACTCCAGTATACAAGTAAGTCTTCTCCAGGGCCTTCTAGAAATAACTAATGGGATTAAATCATGCAGAAAGGCACTATGACACATCATAATTTGAAAATTAATGTGAGTGCAATCCCATATTCATTTATAGGCTGATAAAAATTGAGTCATTTTGGGTTCCACAATGCTTAGGATAGCAAAGGCAAAAACAAAACAAAAATGGAAGTTGCAAGTCCTATGTAAAAGGTTTTGTACGTACTGCAAGTTTATATAATAGGAACACAGCAACCATCAAAAATCCTGTTGTTCAATATGCGCAATGATATTTAGTGACTTGGGAGGAGGCTCCTGATACATTGTTAAAGTGAGGAGCAACACATGCAATTCTCTGTAACAAGTGTTAACATGTGAATATTTATAATCTCTGGAACGATGAATAAATTTCTTTCCTGAGTTTTTCTGCATTCGATATGCCTTATTTTAACAATGGAAAAATATAATGGAAAATAAAATACAGTACACCAGAGTCCATAGGTTTTCCCACTGTAAGACATTAGCTATCTGTGTTCATCTTAGATAGGATGAATGCAGCTCACCTAGATGATGTCACAAAAATTCGGCTGTTGTAGAGGAATGCAAGCCTGCATTGCAAAAGAGAAGTCACTGTCTGGTCCCTGAACAACCTTAGGAAGCCTTCAGCGTCATAACTCACCTTCCTAGGATTGTTTGATGGCACAGGGCAGAAGAGAGGACTCTTTCGAATAAAACTCAGAAAGACAGATCATGCTACTACCCAGAAGAGAACTAGAGTTTGGAAAGTGAATTTATTCCACATAACTGTCTTAGCTCTTCTCTCTTTGGCAAGGGAATTTTCATAGAAACAACATTTAGACAGTATGATCTTTGCTTAAGTTGCAAAGAACAGGTAATACTGACCCATCACTCCCCCAAAATAAAGAGAAGATAGTAAAAGTTTCCAGAAAAGAAAACAGGGCAAGTAACAGTGATTAGCAGTAAGAATAGCATTGGACTTACCACAAATCCTGACAGCTAGAAAACAATACTTTCCCTTTAAAGTGTTGAGAGAAAAATCATTATTTTTAATAATTTTTTTAAGTTTATTTATTCTGAGACAGAGACATCATGAGTATAGGAGAGGCAGAGAGAGAGAGAGAGAGAGAGAATCCCAAGCAGGCAGCTCACTGTCAGTGCACAGCCTGATGCGGGGCTCAAACTCAGGAAACTGGAGATCATGACCCCAGCCAAAACTGAGAGTCTGAGGCTTAACCGACTGAGTCACCCAGGCGCCCCGAGAGAAAATTATTTTTAACTAGAATTATTAGACCCGCAAGACTACCAATCAAATATAAGGTTAGAATAAAGCTATTTTTAAATATGCAAAATTGCAAAAGTTATTTCCCATGCACCATTTCTCAGGAAGCTATTGGAAGACGTGCTGCACCAAAATATAGGATTAAATCAGGAAAGGGGAAGATACGAGAATCAAGAAACTGAGAATGCAATAAAAGGAAGAGTCAGAGCGAAGTCTTGGATAGTGGCAAAGCCAAATCAAGACAATGTCAGGCCCGCGAAGCAAAGAATTCCAATTAGCAGCATGGCAGAGGCCTCAAGGAGTGGGTCTCCAGAACAAAAGTGCAACTGATAAATGATCTAAAAGGTTGGATTGTGTGGAAAATAATTTCAGAGTTCCTTGAGGGTGCAGAAAGCTTAAATATTCAAAGAGAATTAAGTATATGTAAAAATGAGCCAATTATCTCCAGGGGAAAAAAATAGAAAGCCATTCAGGGAACAAAATATAATTATAGAATGTTATTTTGCTCAAAGTAAATAACATTTATAATGTAACAAGAAAATATATGTGTGGATTTTACCAAAGTGTTTTAAAGTATGACGGCAAGGAAGAAGCACGAAAGGAACCCGAATCCTTGTCTCTCAAAATAAAAAATCCAGGGATATGTCTGAAAATCCTGAATCAACAAATAGCAGTAGCCAATGGTATCTGACTTCGTAGAGAGAAATCTCAGAAGGAACAAGAGAGTTGAAATTTCGTCTTTGCCTGTGGGGAGCCTGTTGCGGGACAGGAAACTGACAGTTTTTAATGACTCTCAGCACTCTATGGCCTTTTAAATTATTTCCCCTTAATGTTTTGTTACAAATAAAAATTAATTTAAAATTAAAAGACTCTTCAGTGCTCACTTCTATCAAACCTCGAAAGCAATAAATGAATCATATTCACTTTATTTTCCATGTCAGTCCAAACTTAAAAGTTTTACTTCATCCCTAAGATTTATCCACAGAGTACAACTACATTCCTGCCTTGGCAAATTAAGTTCATTTGGTAGGTTGAATAGAATACCCTGCCGGGGCGGCTGGGTGGTTCAGTCAGTTAAGCGTCCGACTTTGGCTCAGGTCATGAATTCGTGGTTTGTGGGTTCGAGCCCCGCATGGGGTTCTGTACTGACAGCTAGCTCAGAGGCTGGAGCCTGCTTCAGATTCTGTCTTCCTCTCTCTGACCCTCCCCTGCTCATGCTCTCTCTCTTCCTCTCAGAAATAAATAGAACATTTAAAAAAACAGCTTAAAAAAAAGAACACCTCAATACAAACCAGTGCAAGCATATTAATTACATTAAAAAAAAATAGTTAACTAGCTATATGTTAATTATTCTTCAATAAAAAAGAAAAGAATAAAATAAAAACAATTAACTAATATACCCTATCAATAACATATATGGTGAATTATTCATATGGACATCTTGCAAATGAATGTGGACATAAAAAAGAAGTAACATTCTGGAATTTGTTGTGCATAGAATTACATATAATTTTGAAAAGCTTATAATCAGAAGACACACCCTCATAAAACTGACATTGTGTCTGAAAATTAACCAATGACATTTTGAAAGATGTTGGTGTCTGCCTACTACCCAGAGGACAGGAAGCTAACTTCCTGAGCACCTAACGTGTTGTAAGATGACTTTGAACCCAGCTAGATGCTGAAATGCAATTCTTCCATCTTATTCAATCCTGACCAGCACAAATATCTTAGTGTGTATTGGGATTTAGAGGCTTCCTATACGAATCAGAAGTAAACCCTAAAGAGAAGCAAACAAGTTCAGAGTTTTCTCCCCGCTGGCCCTCTCACAATTAGGGATTTTACCATAGATGTCAATGAAGAATATTTTGACTGCCCAGAAATTGGAGTAGAGCTGTATCTCAAAACTATATGTATTCTTACTTTATAAGAATTCTAAGGCAAACCATGAGAGACTCTTGAATGCTGACAAAAACTGAGGACTGATGGATGTGGGGGGAGGGGGGGATGGGCATGGAGGAGGACACTTGTGGGGATGAGCACTGAGTGTTATGTGGAAACTAATTTGACAATAAACTATTAAAAAAAAAAAAAAAAATTTTAAGGGTTGGGGCACCTGGGTGGCTCAGTCGGTTAAGCGTCCAACTTCAGCTCAGGTCATGATCTCATGGTTCATGGGTTCGAGCCCCACATCGGGCTCTATGCTGACAGCTAGCTCAGAGCCTGGAGCCTTTTTCAGATTCTGTGTCTCCCTCTCTCTCTGACCCTCCCCTGCTCTCTCTGTCTCTCTCTGTCTCTCTCTCTATCTCAGAAATAAATAAAACATTTACAAAATGTTTTAAAAAATTTCTAAGGGTAGTACAGACTACATGGGATTTTTGCCAGAGAGCCTAACTTGAGAACTTAATTCTTGCAGAAGACGCAGCTCTACAAGGACTTCTTAAAAACACTTTGGTTATGACACCACAGAAGTTTCCCAACCTGCAGGGTTTTCTGCTATTGTAGTCATTCTGTCAGCACAGAGACCACCAGATCCCACTTTATTTGATAGGATGTTAAAACTTGATCTTGAGTATTTAGTATTTTTTCTTCTATCATATATATTATATATATTATATTATATTTATATTATTATATTATGCCGATCGCTTGGTTTAAAAGTAGCAGTCCTCCTCATATTCAGCCCCTAGAATATGGCATAAAAATTAAGCCAAGTGAAGCAATCTGTAACTTTCTGTCTGATATCCCTAGAACCGAGAGAACATTACATGATTTCTGTCTTCAAGTGACTAAATGTCTATATTAGTTAAGATTTTGTGTAACTGATTGTGACCAACAAGCATGATAATAGTGGTTTAGACAAGACCTAAATTTACTTTCTTACATACAAAAGAATTCATTAATAGGCAGCCCAAATCTAGTGATGTGGTTCCACAAACCCAGCAAAGTCATTGCTCACCTTTCCTCAGCCGAGCAGAATTGCTGTCAGAGCTCCAGCGGCCACGCTCACATTCCAGGTAGTCGGATGGAGGAAAAAGGCAAGAAAAAACAGAGACACTCCTAAAATCTGCCACATAAAATTTCTGCTCACATGACCCCGTCTAATACAAAGAAGGCCAGAGAATATAGTCTTTGGGGAAGTCTGTGCCCAGCAAAGAGCCAGGTTATCTCTCTCAGGAAAAAGGAGGGAAGAGATCCTGGAGAAGACAATTTGGCGTCACTGCCACACATGCATGCTCAGATGCTTCTCTACACTCTATTTATGGAACAATAGTAAGTGTTGTTAAATGAGAGCTCACATAGGTACCTGCTGTATTGTCACTAGCACATACTTCAATGAGATTTTCTTCAATGGTGTGTTCCATTCCCTCACCTATCAAGTGGTAACTTTATGCCAAAAGTACATTTTCATTGTCAGGTTTCAATTTATTTCCCTGAACTTCATCTTTGAAAGAAATGGAGAGCCTTGTTTATATGCTTACAGTGCAGTGTTTCAAGATGATATTACAGGGATAACAGAAATACTTTATGAAATTTCCCTACATAAAATACATGGAAGATTTCAGGGTTTGTTTTGGGCTGTTTTTTTTTTCTTTTGGTTTTTTTTTTTTGGTTTTTTTTTTTGTTTTTGTTTTTGTTTTTGTTTTTGTTTTTGCTGTAAAAGTTGAACTCAACTACAAATAAATGTCATTACGTTTTCACATCTCCAAGTGGCTTAGTGTGAGTTTCTGCACATCGCTGGCGGTAGAAAGTGTAGCTGCAGGAGCAGAAGGTGGGCACGGGCTGGAGGCGCCCATGAGCTCTGTCTGACATTTTAATAAATTCAATTGCATATGTGCTCTACTGAGTACTTGCTCAAGTGCAAATTTAGTTCACCAAAAATAAGAACTGTATAACCCATCAAGGTTTTCCTTTTTCTTTGTCCTTTTTTTAAAATCTCATTTATCCACACAACCCTGAACGGCACCATAACCCTCATTTTACCTGTTTCTACCTTCCTTCTTTTTTCTTTTTCTTTTAGCAGCTAGGCAGTCTAGACCTCAGAGACGTGATATAACATTCCCACCATCACACAGTGCAGGTGAGAACACAGCAAAAGAAAGCGTAAACACCTGCTTCTCTGCCACCTGGTGTCATGCCCCCCCAAATTATCTTAGCACTCTGCAGACGTGCCGTCTTGGTTTGCTTGTGACAGACATTTATGACTTCCAGTAGGACACTTGGCTCACGGCTTTACACTTAACAGAGAAACAATCGTGCATAGCAGTCACCTTGTAAAAACAGAAGCTCCTTGGTGGTTGAGAGCTCTCTGCGATGCTTCACTCCAGATGAGTGCATTAGGGGTAAAACGACAGAAGTCAACAAAATTAAATCTCTTGTGTGCCTGTGGTGTTAGATTTTTTTAAGTTTATTTATTTTGAGAGGGAGAGAGCATGGGAGCAGGGGAGGGGGAGAGAGAGAGAGAGTATCTGCACTCACAGTGCAGATGCAGGGCTCGAACACATAAACCATGAGATCATGACCTGAGACAAAATCCAGAGTTGGATGTTTAACCGCCCGAGACCCCCAGGCGCCCCACCGATGGCGTTATTTTAAAAAGACAAACTAAATATGTTTTATTGTTCTTGTCATTCTTGCTGATCTGAATGTTACCTCTGGGGCTCCTGGCTGAAAGCTGCTATAGGAGCTCATTAGTCCAAACCCATTAAGATGAACTGAACTGAAGCTTTGAAGGTAAGGGATGGCTTTGAATGGAGTGCTTTCGGGGAACAACATGTTGAAAGAAATGTTGACTTTCAGTAAGTGCAAGGATGCCAGTGGAAGCTGGGGGTAAAAAAAAGATGCTAGCGCTCCTGAAGGCTGACCCATTTTGCTGCCCGGCTCTGCTGACATTTCAAGTTGACAAACTGTCTTCAGTGCACAGTTCAAGGCCATAGCTAGTAACTAGACTGCTTCCTCTAACACAGTCTAGTTACTTCCCTCCTCCTTCTTTAAGAGCGCTTTCAGTACGCAAAATAAAACCAGAGGAAAGGTATTTATTCAGCATAGTCACACTAAAATGTGATTGGTTTAGTATTTTATGGCCTTCAGAAATATTCTTATTTCTTAAAGGAGATACATTAGAGAAGAAGAAGACAAATAATATTTACCAATGACTATGCACTACACATTATCTTACATAAACTCTGACGGTGATCTATTTGAAGGTGTCCATTAGTCCAGAAGACTGAAATTTAAAGAGGTTAAATTTTTATCACATACATACAGTTAGTACCTATTAGTTGTCTGTAAATAAAGGAGTCTATGCTTTTGACCCTACACTGTGGCAATTCAATCCGTCATGAGGATGAATTGCTGAGAAAAACAATGGTAGCTAAGGGAGAGGTGAGCCACAGCATTGTAAACTACTATTAGGCTCTGGCAAAAAATAAACTGTATGCCTGCAATGTCCAATACAATAGTCACCAGCCACGCGTGGCTATCTAAACTTAAATGTAAATTATTCACAATTAAATAATACCAGAATCTGGTCTGCCAGTTGCTCTAGGCATTTTTCGAGTGCTCACTCTTGGCTATAGCCTTGAACTGTGCGGGTACAGAACAGTCCCCTCATCACAGAAGTTCATCTGTACAGAACTCCTCTAAGCTATTTGGGACAGGGTGAGATGAAGTAATATAGGCTCTTCCTCCTAATTTTGATGATCTATAGCACTACCAAAATGAAAATAAGTTGTGTGTGTTTGTGTTTCTGTTTGTGTATGTGTATCTGTCTGACGTTTTCTCCCTTGAAAGGAGAAAAGGGTTTAACACAAAGGCAGGAAGGGAAAGGAAGACCAAGACGAGTCTTTCAAATGATAATGAGGGCAATTACCACAGTCTGTTTTGGATGGAGGGGTGATGCAAGACATAATTGGACCTTGCAAGGAAATAAGTTGTTGCAAAAGTAAACAAACTGGACAAAGAAGAGTTTAAAAGAGAAATTTCAGGGACTTTTGCTTCTGGCCAAGATGAAGTAACAAGGAACCTATTCACCTTCCTTCTTGAAACAACCGAAAAGCAAACAAAAACAGACAAAATGTATTAAATCACTATTCCCAAGACACTAGACATCAGAAAACAAAAGTCAACGATCTCTGAAAGATGGAAAGCAGACAAAGTAAACCTTACAGTTGCTCCAGGTTATAGCTTAAGAGAGATCCAAGGTCGCAGATCAAGAAAAGGGAAGCCAGGCAGAGCCTCACAGAGTAACTGGAGTTGAAGACAGAGCTGAGCATCCTAGAAGACCCAGGCAAATAGACTCTAAGACAGAGAAAGCTCCCCAGTGGGAGAAATCTACAGATCTGCAGAGTCCTCCTCAAGAATTCAGGAGAGTCCTCAGCAGCACATGCTGATGAGGAAACTTGTGTAAGCTGAGTTATGCCTTTCCCTGGACAACTGATATGGGACTGACGTGAGCAGGGGAGGAGTCCAAAGGAGTAGCCCCTTTTTCCTAACATGGTACGACTCTGAGGGGCAGTGTTAGCTGGACAGCTCCCTGCCAGCTTGGCTGAAGCCCACTGTTAGGGACCATTACAAATGTTTACCTCCCCTCCGCCCATTCCTGCCTCCACCCCCTTCCTCTCACACGGATTGATCCCTAATAAACATATGCACATCAAACTTCATCTCAGCTCTGCGTCCAGAGAATCCAGCCTGTGACAGGAGATGATTCCGGATGACAGCTCATTTAAATCTGGTTTGAAAAACTGTGTGGATGGTGGTGTAACTTATTGAGATGAGAATTAACTTTGATTAAAAATAGGTTGTGTGAATGAATGTGTGCAGTATACATAAAGAGTCTGATTCTGTTATGTTTGAGATGCCTATTAAATAACCAAATAAGGATGTGAAGACATTTAACTGTGTAATTCTGGACCTCAAAGGAGGAATCAGAGCCAGAGGTAAAAATATGCATAATGGGGCACCTGGGTGGCTCAGTCGGTTAAGCATCTGACTATTGATTTTGGCTCATGATCCCACAGTCTATGGGATCGACCCCCCAGTGCGGGCTCTGTGGAGCCTGCTTGGAGTTTTCTCCCTCCCACTCTCTCTGCTCCTCCCCAGATCACACGCTTTCTCACCTACTCTCTTTCTCCCTCAAAAAGAAAGAAAGAAAGAAAGAAAGAAAGAAAGAAAGAAAGAAAGANTTTTATGAATTTTGAGAAAAACAGGGAGAAGAGTTCATGTTCATAATCAATGCAAAACTTTTGAAAAGTCCTACAATAAAAAGAAGACTATTAGCTTTATTTCACTTGGAATTTTGTCCCTCTGTCTCTTCTCCATATATATATTTCTACAGGAAATTTTTCTGGGAGGAAATTCATTAAAGGCTTTACTCCTGAATCAGTTTGAAATTTGGATCTAGACTTAAAGTCCAACCTAGAATTTTCATTTTGATTCAGATAACATAAAAAGTTAGTAGACTGCATTTTAAAATTCTATAGCATTTGGAGCACCTGGATGGCTCAGTCAGTTAGCATCTGACTTCAGCTCAGGTCATGATCTCAGGATTTGTGGGTTTGAGCCCCATGTTGGGCTCTGTGCTGACAGTTTGGATCCTGCAGCCTGCTTCAGATTCTGTATCTCCCTCTTTCTCTGCCCCTCCCCCACTCATGCTCTGTTTCTCAAAGGTGAATAAATGTTACAAAAATAAATAAATAAAATAAATAAATAAAACATGATAAAATAAAATTTTACAACATTTCCCTATATCTATATAGACTATACCTTCTGGTCTGTACTTTTTCAAAACTAAAATTCTATAATTTCCCAATCTTGATATTTACTGATTTTGTTTTTCTTTTATTCTCCTTCCTCCTAGCTGAGCCAGACCATATGTGTAAAAATGAGAGAGAACAAGCCAAAGAAACACATTGGGATTTAGCGGACACTGCACTGTTTTCTTGGTCAAATAGCCAAGTTCTGCCCCTAACAGCCTAGATATTCTGGCCAAATCACACATCTGGGCCTCTGTTTACTTAACATGGAGAGTGGAAGGTGAGCAGATGTCCTTCAAAGCCCCTTCCACTGCTCACTTTGGCAGCACCTATACAGAAAGGGTCCTTCTGGCTCTAAAATGAAATGAAATAAAATTGATAACAGTAAGGAAGAAGGAGAAAAATACAAGATGCAGAGCTGTTTTGTTGAAGAACATCAGTATCTATACCTTCAACTTGTTCTACAACACACTGTAGCCATTTTATTAATATCTCTGGCACAGAGAGTACAGGATATTCCTAGTTAGTGTCTTACTAATTGTGAGTAGATTTTTTTTAAAGAGAGATTACTGTCTAAAATAAAATTTGCAGACTCCTAGATCTACATTCTTCTTTATATTACAATGAAGAGATAAGAGGTATCTATGATGTTTTCCATTTTAAGCTTGCTGTTTTCTGGAGCTCTGGAGACACCCATATTTGTTGCTGCTAAATACAGTATCAAGTTCACGGATTAATGAAATAATTTTCCTTAAGCCTCGACAGTTTTCATAGGAGGCCTGGTATTAATAGTGAATATGTTCTAATCCTTTCAAAGAGGATTAATGCTGGAGATATGTGAAGAGCAGACATATAGAAAATAAACAGTGGATCAGAGGATATCCAACTTCAAATAAGGAAGCCCTGAAAGCCATGTGAGACTGTATAGGGAAACTGAGATCATTTGTGAATAGAATTCATCAGTTCCAGGGAAAGGTAACTCTAAAAGTATAAAACATCCACCAAATCCTCGTATAACAGGCTGGGTATTGGCACTGGGGTCTTTTCTACTACTTTTTTTTATGATATATGGACTGTCTCAAATGACATATCAACTATTGATATATCAAGTGAAATACCAGAGACATGAGTGCGGATCTTGTCTATGCAGCACAGACATAAAAGTGACGAATTCATCCCCATGCTGCCAGGAAACAAATACAGAAGTGAGACTGATGTTCCCTGACGTCAGGCCTCTCAGGAGGTCCAGGGGTTGTTCTCGTTTTGTTTTAAACTACAGTTTACATCCATTTGTCCAAACAGCATTGACTCTGGAGAAAACCATGATATTTTGGCACCATGCAGCCTCTAAGAGAAACAAATGATTCAGAGAATAAAAATTAAGAGGAAAGCTCATATATTCAGCAGAGGAAAGTGCATGCTGGCCAGCAGGTGGAAACCCTAGGCAACCCTCATCTACACGGCTTCCAACAGACTTGCTCATTTTGCAAGAAGAATTAGAAACGGAGAATGTTTCCTAAACCCAAGGTCACAGCTCCTTTTGTTAACAGTGAATGAGAGAATTCTGGGAGGCTCTCAAAGAGAAGCTCATCTACCCTGGCTAGATGGGGAAAGCATTCTCAGATCTGAGTGGATATAGACACTAGTGGTGGGCACAGTAGAAGGATGGCCATGATCCCAGAAAAAGACTGGAACTGGAGTAAAACAGGCCTTAGACTTCAGGCAGCAATTGAAGAAAGAGGGTATAAAATTAGCAACAGCCAGTGATGGGTTGGAAGAGAAGAAGCTTGCCAAAAAGAACATGATCTTTAGAGGCTACTAAACAGACGTAAAGGAAAAATTGAATGTTCTGCATATGTTTTTCATAAGCAGCTGTGTAAAATATCTCATGAGCCAAGGTAAATAATAGAACTGAATTTAGCAGTAGGATTTTTCTTTACTTATTTTTTTAAATAAATCAGAGTTCTTTTATCCCCAAATACTTATTTATTTATTTTTGAGAAAGGGAGAGAGAGAGAGACAGAGAGAGAGGAGAGAGACAGAGCATGAGGGAGGGACAGAAAGAGAGAGGCAAAGAGAGAATCCTACACTGATAATGTGGAGCCCTATGTGGGGCTCAATCCCATGACCTTGGGATCATGACCTGAGCCAAAACCAAGAGCTGAACATTCAACAGACTGAGCCACTCAGTTGCCCTGCATTAGGGTTTTAAAAGAAAACATTTTAACTCTAAGCAGTAGGATTTTTAAGAATGTATATTTGCATTTTCTATTTCTATTCTCTAAAATCTATAAGCAGAGAGAGCTAACATACAAAAGCTTTCTATTAAAGTCTTAGATTACGGGATGATGCTTGGGTGGCTCAGTCAGTTAAGCATCCTACTTTAGCTCAGGTCATGATCTCATGGTGCGGGGGTTCGAGCCCCACATCGGGCTCTGTGCTGACAGCTAGCTCAGAGCCTGGAGCCTGTTTCAGATTCTGTATCTCCCTCTCTCTCTGACCCTCTCCTGCTCACGCTGTCTCTCTCTTTCAGAAATAAATTAAAAAAAAACATTTAAAGTCTTAAATTATAATGACAAAATAATTTCCTAGGAGAAACCCCACCTCTGCTACATTTAACCCAGTAGAAATCCTACTCACATTTTAAAATTGTTTGTGTCATTTATATAAGCATAAAGAGGAAATTTGGGGTTTGAGTGGGGCAAGGCATAGCACAAAATTATATTATATATCATAATTATATTTTATCACATCAATATTATATCATAGAAATATGTTATATATTCAGACTTGCTCTGCTTATATCTTGGTAAAGCCTGAGACATATACTAGAGAAAATAAAAGCTGGCAGATTTTTTTCTATCTGAGCACCAAGAGCTGAGCTGTGATTTAATAAGCTAGCATGTCAGAGAACTAAAGGATATATTTTGATAGAAAGAAGTGACCTTCAGGGTTTGGGAGAAGTTCTCAAATGGAAAAGTGTTTTTCACCAGAAACATAATGGTAAGTTAGGAAAGATCTATAAGACCTGCCATTCATCTGTGCTTGGGGAAAAAATAAAAAGCCAGGCAATAAAGGTGTGCAAGCCTATGCCGCATGGAAATAACTATGTGTGCTCTGCTAAGGAAAGATGAAGGGAGCCCCTCAAGCATTGACAGGAAGTCAGAGGGCAGACAAACAAACATCCTAATAAGGAGAAGCGCCCAGGAGGCTGCACTCAGCACTGAAAACACCAAACACACACACACACACACACACACACACACACTAGTGCGAAGAGTATTTCCTTTTATGTGTACAGTACTTTAAACACATCATCTCATTTAGCTTTTAAAAGAAATTAGCTAGCGGGTAGCGTGAGTGACTCAGCAGGTTAAGTAGCCGATTTCAGCTCAGGTCATATTCTCATGTTTCATGGGTTTGAACCCCGCCTTGGGCTCTGTACTGAGAGCTCAGAGCCTGGAGCCTGCTTCAGATTCTGCATCTCCCTCTCTCTGCCCCTCCCCTACTCATACTCTATCTTTCTCTCAAAAAAATAAATAAACATTAAAAGAAATTTTAGGGGCGCCTGGGTGGCTTAGTCGGTTAAGCGTCCGACTTTCGCTTAGGTCATGATCTCGCGGTTCGTGGGTTCGAGCCCCGCGTCGGGCTCTGTGCGGACTGCCAGCTCAGAGCCTGGAGCCTGTTTCAGTCTGTGACTCCCTCTTTCTCTGACCCTCCCCTGCTCACGCTGTCTCTCTCTCTCTCTCCTAGAAATAAATAAAAACATTAAAAAAATTTTTTAATAAAAAAATAAAAGAAATTTTAAAGAAATTAGCTAGAAAGAGAACATGTCTCAAAGAAGGTAAGTGATTTGCCCAAAGTCACACAATTTCAAAAGTACTGAGTACTGGTGTATTCACTATTTAAGTGAATTCAACCTTCCAAAAGCCCATAGCTCTTTATACTAAGCCATTCATTATACTTATAAAAATATAAATATTAATGAAATTAAGTTTCTGCAATTGCCTTTTTAGAAGGATTGCCTTTCTGCATTTCCAGGGTCTACAAGAAAGGATTTTCCTTAGGTACCATCACATTCCTTTGCTTACTCCACCAGGTGACAGACTTTTGACTACAGAGCAGGCCTGCATGTAGAAAGCTGAAGCTGTCTCCTGCTCAGCCATATGGTCAGGACAGCTATATGAGGAGGCTTCCCTGTACCGCATGGCCTGTCCCTGGCTGGGTGCATCTGCCTGATTCTGGTTTCAGTTAACAGGCCAAATTGACTGTCATGCTAAGCTATCTTTGCAACTTTGACTCTGCTAATTTGGACACAGCTTTAACTCTTTGTCATATTTCTCAACCTATTGTTGATCCCAAATGGAAGAGAGAGATACCATTTGTTGAAGACCCACTCAGAAACCCCAATTCTGCCAATAATGCTTTCCATTCTCAGCATGAGTGCCATTAAAATTTCAGATTCAGATATCAGGTTCTGATAATGGTAGATTGAGTAATTTGGCCCAAACTCTTGAGTTAAAAAGCTCATTATCATATTTTTTTGAATCCCTTTGAATGGCTTGAGGGGTCACAAAAAAAGAGAGAGAGAGAGAGAGATGTATTAACCCGAGGCTTAGGAAGATAAACCCAGAAGTTTGGAGCTCCTGTTCCTTTATAGATTCCAAAAGAAATGTCAGAGAGGACAAGAGACTGAATTGTACTCTAGTTGAAGGATAGAGGCATCAAAATTAGATTCAAAAGCTTCAAGAATCAGAGAGAAGGACCAAAATACTGCACCCTAGGAATAAGTGTAAATCAAAAGTAGTGATTTTCTTCCTATATGCCATGGATAACCTTGTACATGTTTAACCACGTATACCCTTACCTAAGAACACTACTCGAAGGGATGAGGAAGTGAAATGTCCAGTATCTCTTTTCTCCCTTTCTTTAACTCTCTTTATCTGGATCCTAATGACTCAACTAATGGGAAGAAATCCAGGTGTTATGTGACCTTAATCATATACAATTTGGAGATGCTTTTTAAGGGAAAACAATACAAAACTGGGTCTTAGAATAAATATACATGTTTTGGCAAGAAGATCTAAAAATCACAAATATGAAAAAGCTGAGAACATAAATGTAATAAAATCTAGAAAAGTTATATAATACTTTTGTTAATTAATTCCTTTACGTCTAGGTTACATTTCGAGATACAGGCTCCTTGACTACCTTCTCATATATATCAATTTTGTAAAATCTTTTTCAATTGAGAGAATAGGAAGGTAATTGAATTTTCCCTCTAGCATGGTTGGTGGATATGTATTTATCATTGATTATTGATGGTTTAGTTTCACAACTCATGGCATGTAAATTTTTAAGATTGCTATCAAATTTGGGGAATCTTCTATCGGGTTTCCTTTACACGTAAGACATAAAATTTTAAACCCATGAACACAAGCTGTAATATTTTAGAGCATATCTAGATTTGTTGTGCTGCTGTGACTATTTTTAAGAACTCTGAATTGACAGCACTCATAACCAGTTTGTTGTTATGTCATTGAGTCTGTTGTTTCATTGAGGATGTAGAAGAATTCTTGGAAGCCATTCCTTCCCCCTGATGCTGAAATACATCTATTCACACTGTGGCTGCAAACCACATGAATGTAATCCCTTGAAACTTACATGTATGGTCAATGTCTCTTTCTCTTAGACAGCAATGTCAGTGGTCATTCCAATGCCACTTGCATAAGGGGAAGTGAGTGGAGGTCAGAATCATTAAGAGACTGTGGTATTGATTGTGTTTAAATATTTTACTCTATAAATATTATCAAATATGTGAACGCATTTCCAAAGCCCCTTTTAAAATGGAGCGTGGGCATGACAGTCCTGAAGCTTAAGACTTGTTAACTTCATGATAAATCATGGTAAAACTTCTGTCAAATATCATAAGATTTTGGCAAAATCTGAAATTCAACCCAAGAGGCCTAATTCCCAATCTATAATTTCCTTCTTACTCCTCCCCACTTACGTTAGCCTAGGAGAAAGCAAACAATTTCTTCAATACAGGAGTCTCTCTTACCACCAGTCCCCAGTCAGTGAAAACTTAAAAGTCTGTTAATTCTCAAAAATAGATCTTAGAAGCAGCTCATGTTACAATAAAAATATCCTGGACCGAAGTACTATTAGGAAATTTGGATGAAGTAACTTTGGTCAAGTCAGTCAATGTCTCTGACCCTCACTTCTTATTAAAAAAGTGAGGGTCTCAGTAGATTACCACTAAAGTCCTTTTCTCAGCCTCTATTATTATAACCACAGGCATCACTGCACAAAGAAAATTTCTACAGTTTCCTATTTTACTTCTTTGATACCAGTCTCTCCATTTCTCAACTCATCCTCTACAGCCCACTCCCCATTAAACATCCTAGGAACATTATTTAACCATCCTATTCTACAACATAACAGTATTATTTAAGTCTTTCATGCTACAATATTAAGGTATTCTGCAATTCAGGAATCTTCTAGGGGAGCTTTAATTGTTTGGGGATCATATGATTTATTTTATATATGATTTCCTGGAATCTGAAAGCAAAGAAAAGATCTCAATGTCACACGTGTTATGAGAGAAAGCCTGTCCTGTGGTCTCAGCAAAGGCAAATACTATCTACGTCTTATGTCTTAAGAGTTGTCACACTTGAAACACATAATACAAAGGCTTCTTCTCTTTTATATACCTGCAAACTTTGTACAGGACAACTCACAGGAACACAACTTGCTCTTCTCAAATTGCCGTGAGTGATGGCATCTTAATTAGAAGCAGTGATCGGATTGCTGATTAGAATAAAATGAAAATGGAACACTTAGGAAGCAGCAGGCTTCCACCCTCCTTTGGCTGACAGCTAGGAGGCTATCACGCCTCACGCCTGGCGGCATCACACACTTCCGCAAATACCCAGTCTTAGACGTCACGCCCCTGCTCAATATCAAGTCAAACAATGTTACGATATCCTTCTGGGGAATGGGATGGCAATATCGGAGAGTTTCTGTTCAGAGCTTTAGGACAGCCTAGCAATCAATTTACAAAATGGAGAAGGGATCCATTCGACTAATTAGCATGAAAACATTATCAGTTTGTCTAAATTGATAATTTAGAGTTCTCACTGAAGTAGCGTTTAAGTGCCAAGAGTGAAAAAAATATCGCCTGTAGCACTTGCTAGATACAGTCTAAATTATTCTGATTCAACTTACTACTTCTGTCCTTTAAATATCTCAACAATAACAAGAAAAATGGTGACTTGCCAAATGTCAATATTTTCTGTGACCTGTTTAATCTACACCTCAGATTTGGGTATGTTCAGGTTACAAGCTAACATAAATGACTCAATGATCTCTGTTGTTATCAACTTAATAAAGCAATGTTTTGTGTAAATATGTTGAAAATATTAATGTGACAAGGGAGGAATTATGGCAAAGAGGAAAAAGACAAATGATTTATATGATCAATTTCTCTTCTTCACTGTGTAGCACTAAAAGGTATACAGTTCTGGAAACTAAATCTCCAAATTTAAGTCTTAGTTCTATTTTATTCTAATGTGAAAAGCTGTAAATTAGAAGAGAAGAAAGTGTGTCAATCTAAATTAGATTTTTGTAAGGTAGAATATCATGCCACAGAATATTTCAAACAACTATTACTACTACTGCAATTAACTACTAGTTAATTTTTTTTAAGTGGTCTAATGGGTTCAACATAATTGTGTAATTATCAAATTCAGACTACTGTACAAAAAGTTAAATGGTAATAATCCCCCATTCTGTTTCAGTTTGCTTTAAAGTTTTGAAACAATTTTCCTTTGTGTAAGGTAACAAAAAATGATATAATGTGGGTAGTAGTAAATCTTCATAAATTTCATCTCATTAAATTTTTAATCAAATAGATTGATAAGTAGGCAGATTGTTGTATAGAATGTTGTTCTTTATTTTTCTTTTAATGTTTATTTTTGAGAGTGAGAGCGGGGGAGGGGCAGAGAGAGAGAGAGGGAGACAGAGGATCTGAAGCAGGCTCTGTGCTGACAGCAGAGAGCTCGACTTGGGGCTCAAACTCATTAACTGTGAGATCATGACCTGAGCTGAAGTCAGATGCTTAACCTCAACCGACTGAGCCATCCAGGTGCCCCTATTCTGTATTTTTATTTTTATTTTTTAATTATTTATTTTTGAGAGAGAAACAGAACATGAGCCGGGGAGGAGGGGGAGAGAGAGGGAGACACAGAGTCTGAACAGGCTCTGGGCTTGTCAGCACAGAGCCCCACGTGGGGCTTGAACTCACGAACTGTGAGATCCTGACCTGAGCTGAAGTCAGATGCTCGACTGGGCCCCTAGGTGCCCCTCTTTGTTTTTAAATATATCAACAAAATTATATCTGTACACATTGTTTATTTTTATGTCCTAATATGTTTTTATCAATGTGCTTGCATCACATTTTTTCTTTCTGCTTTCATTATTATCTCTTGCTAACTTATACCCTTTAGAGAAATTTCAATGATATTTTGTGGTGAAAATAATATATTTTTGTCTTTAAGTGTCCAAAATGATGGTTTTATTCATGAGTGTTACAGTTTAGCTGGATACAGATTTTTGTCATCTTAATTACACTAGATCCAATCTATGCAATCTAAGTGATGTTTTGTTTATTAAGTTATACATGCCAGTTAAGGTATTCTTTCACTATCAGGATTTGTATTGCCCTTCAGTTTTGAAAATTGTTGGCTTTTCATCCTCTCTTAGATTTTACTAGAGCATCTAAATCTATGTTCTATTTCTCAGAACTTCACTTAATTTATTTCTTTATCTTTTTTTTAAAGATTTTTAAATGTTTATTTTTTGAGAGACAGAGAGAGAGAGAGTAGGTGGGGGGCGGGGGCAGAGAAAGAGGGGGACATAGAATCTGAAGCAGGCTCCACATCCTGACGCGGGGCTCGAACTCACGAGCCATGAGAGCATGACCTGAGCTGAAGTCGGACGCTTAAACGACTGAGCCACCCAGGTACCCCTATTTCTTCATCTTTTTAAGCCATATTCTAGGTAATTTTCAAAGCTCTTTATTAGAATTTTTCTTTATTTTTCTTCAACTGTCTCAAGAATAATGTGTTTTATGGTTCCATTTTAATTTCCTTTTTCATTACAAAGAATCTAATTGGTTCATGATTCACAAGTAACTGTTCTTGTTTCAGTGCTCCCTACTTTTGTTTTATGGATATTTCTTCAAATATATGTTAAATATATGTTAAATATATGTATGTTAAACTCATACATTTAAAGTACTTCCTAGATTATTTAATTACTTCTATATTTTTATAAATGAATTTTTTGTTTTGGGGGCTTTTTTGTTTTTTTTGTTTTATTTGTTTTCTTTTCTTTTGTTCTTGTTTTTGCGTTCCTGGGTTTGTTTGTTTGCAGTAGGGGATAATCTACATTATGAGGTTGTATTTCCTTGGGTGCTCTGTCATTTTTGTTGGTGTGTTTACTTCCCATGGATTTATTTTTTATTCTCTCTCTCATTTTTCCTCTCCTCTTGGGTGTTCTTTAAGTAGCTTCAACTCAGGTCCTGTGTTGAATCAGAAGCATATTTTGTATCTCTTCAAGGAGTTTGCATTTTCAGAACTGATGCTAATACCCACTATTTGTCTCATTGTCAGGAGACATAACCCGACATAGGCTCCAGGCTCTGAGCTGTCAGCACACAGAGCCTGACGCGGGGCTCAAACCCACAGGGATCATGACCTGAGCTAAAGTCGGATGCCTAACTGACTGAGCCACCCAACTGCCCCTATTTGTCTCATTTCTAATCATATAGGATTCTTTGCTTCTCTCCTCACCATTTATGAACCTGTTTTACCTGGATGCAGCCTTACAAAAGAAAACCATTTTTATAGCTTCCATTTATGAATGTGTGACTATAGTCTCCAGTGCCCTGCCCCTTGTGGGATACGTTCAGTGTACTTTTCCCTTAGACACTGAAATCCAGAACCCAATTGCCAGTACTAGGTGTCAGCACCCTGTGTAGTAATGGACTTAGTCCACTTCCATACCACAGGCTTGGCCATTTCTGTTAAAAGAGTTATTATTTTTAAATGGGGAAATGTATTTTTAACTATACTAAAAATAATTACATGTAATTTCTACATAGTGAAAGTGGAAGAGAGATTGTGAGCATCCAGATCTTCAAGATAATATGGCTAGCCAGAAATAGAACCAAAATGATGTAAATCTGGCCTCCGTATTCGCCCTCATTAAGATCATCACATTATGCATTCACTTAGCAGCTTTCCTCCTGCGTTCTCTGTTGGTTTACCTATAATTTGTTCACTTGTCCCCAGTGTCCATCATTAACATGAGCTGAGTACGAACCCAAACTTTAGAACGTACTCCATCAAAAATATTTAATCAGGAATGCAGTGTTCCTCCATTGGATAAATAGCAAAATATTTTTTTGAATATTTCTTTCTATATATATTCAAGAAAAAAAAAGTCTACAATGTATGGTTCACATATTCTCCTTCAGTCCTTTAGTAAAAATCAGCAACAAATAATAAAGATAATGATAATTAGGAGATTAATAAACACTAATGTTCTTTGGCAAAACTGGGTGTATATATGTGTACATGAGTCTGTTGTTATAAAGAATTTAACCAACCTTTGTTCCTGGTTCCTGGGAGGGAGGTCCTAAATGCTTAGGTCTCTTGAATTTTAGGAGTATCTTTTTGATGGTAATGAGGTAATTCCTGGTTCAGCCTTAGATAGCTTCAGGATGAAGGCTGGTTTGGTTGTTAAGACCAGTCACATGGTTAGAAGGCTGGGGCTGTGAGCCCTAAGCTATAAGCCTGATCACCAACTTTGGGGAGCAGAAGGGGACTGGAGACTGAGTTCAAGGTTGTAACAAATCATTCAATCAGTCATGCCTGTGTAATGAAACTGCGACAAAAACTCTGGGAACAAAAGCTCAGTAGAGCTTTCTGGTTGGTGAACACATTGATTACCAGGGGACTAAAATGCCCTGATTCCAGAGGAGGGATTCAGAAGACCTATAGTCCCTCGCAAACCTTGCCCTGTGCATGTCTTCATTTGGCTGGCCCTCTGATTTTACCCTTGGTAATAAAACTGTAATCATAAGTGTAGCACTTTATTGAGTTCTGTGAGTCATTCTAAACCTGAGGGGATTATGGGAGCACAACTTTACACCCAGTCAGTCAGAAATGTGAATAGTTCGGGGACTCTACTGGCAAGTGAAGTTGGGTTGGCATGTGAAGTGACGATGGTCTTAGTGAGGACTCTGCCCTTCAGTCTGTGAAGCTGACATTAACTCTGGGTGGTTAGTGTCAGAAATGATTTTCAGCACACCGGTTGGCATTAGAATACCTGCGGTAGAAATTGAATAAATTCTTATTATTTTTAATCAAAAACTATCACTACTGGGGTGCCTGGGTGGCTCAGTCAGTTAAGCATCCAACTTCCGCTCAGGTCATGACCTCATGGTTCATGAGGTCGAGCCCCGCGTCAGGCTCTGTGCTGACAGCTCAGAGCCTGGAGCCTGCTTGAAACGCTCTGTCTCCTCCTCTGTCTCTGCCACTTCCCACTTGCACTCTGTCTCTCTCTCTCAACAATGAATAAATCTTAAAAAAAATTTTTTAAAAATCACTCCTATATCTGACACATAAATATTTTATAAAATCTGATTTGGAAACTTTAGGACAAAGAGAAAAACCAAGAAGCATGTTTTAAGTTTTAGTAGCTGGCTGCCCCTACTGACATTGTGTTAGTCACTATAGTATGTGAATCTAAAAGCTGATGGATTCTTTTAGTTTCGAAACAATTCTATAAAATTGAAAATATCACTGAAGCTTGTTTCAGTATTATTATATGACTTAATTCAACGGTCTATTCCTTGAAATTTAACGGCTACTAGAATCTCTTCAGATATCAGTCAGCTGAGCACTGAAATAAAGAGGCTGCTGTTTGTTGGTAAATAAAGCCTATAAAACTTAGTCTCTCACCTTCATTCGGGTAAGACATAGCAAGATTAGCTTCTCTATATGTGACCTTGGGCAAGGCACTTTAAAATAGCAAGTCTAGGGGCGCCTAGGTGGCTTAGTCAAGTTAGCATGCAGCTCTTGATTTCAGCTCAGGTCATGATCTCACAGTTCATGAGACTGAGTCCCGCATCAGACTCTGCACTGACAGCATGGAGCCTGCTTAGGAGTCTCCCTCTCCCTCCCTCACCCTCCCTCTCTGCCCCTCCCCTGCTTGTACACATGAGCTCTCTCTTTCTCTCCCAAAATAAATAAATAAACTTAAAATATTTTTTTAAATTTTTTTTAATGTTTGTTTTTTTTTCCCCTGTGAGAGACAGCGTGAGCAGGAGAGGGTCAGAGAGAGAGGGAGATACAGAATCTGAAACAGGCTCCAGGCTCTGAGCTGGCTGTCAGCACAGAGCCTGACGCTGTGCTCGAACCCACGAACCACGGGATCATGACCTGAGCCGAAGTCGGACACTTAACCGACTGAGCCACCCAGGTGCCCCCCCCAAAATGTTTTAATATAAAATAGCAAGTCTACATTTCCTTACCTATAAAAGTACTTTATGAAATGAGCTCTGAATTCCCCTTCACTTAACATATTGTAATGTTTTGAGGAAGAAAATCATCAAGGAATTTAATATATCAAATCAGAATTAATAAATGATATTATACTGGGGGAGATTTTCAAACCCCTACTTTTCAATTCTGAGTGTTTAGAAATTTGTTTTCTTCCATGAGGCCCGTTGATAAGTTAGATATTATATTCTTCAAAGATAAGGAGCAAAAACTTAAAAGTAAAGTGGGTAGGAGGAAGGACTAGATCCTGGTAATTGTTCTACTCTGAATCTGACAAACAATCAAATGCCTAAGGTGTTCAGCAACTCTGATCTCAAGTCCAGTAAATAGTTGGTATGATGGTTCAAGACAAATAATATAGGTATGCTGGGCAGGGTATTGGAGTCTGGCAACAGAAATAACGCTGAGCAATATTCAGAAATCCAAGTAGTACCAGCACTTAGAGAAATCTGTCCTCCAGAAGAAGGGACAAATTCTTAGAGGGGTTCTGGGAAGCTTCTTTTATGAGTGAAACATGATTTAGAAACTGTAAGACAAACACATTCACTTAAGAAAAATGTGTATTTTCCAATTTGTTAGATGGAGAAACTAAAGCCTTGCCGAGCAAAAGGACCCATTGGTGTTTCACGGCAATCCTGTGGGCGCCAAGAAGACAGAACAGGCCGTTATTTGGAGAAAAAGGTAGGCCCTGAGTTTTCATCTTTGGGTCACCAGGTAATAGTTAAATTGACAATAAGGATGATCCCAAGGCACTACCAGAGTCAGTACTGAGCGCTGTGTCCTAAATCATCTGAAGAAGGGGCATTCCATCTTAATGCCTCAAATTAGAACTGGCTAGAAGCTGGAGGTAGGCTGAGTCCATGGGGAGGGAAGTCAGTGAGCCAGGCTAAGAGAGATGGAGCAGGGAAAGGCAGAGAAAATGATGGACAGAGACCAAGAACATTTGGCAGGTTGTATCTGGCAACAGTGTGGTAGGTATCTGTTCAGCAAATTTTGATGAAGCTGACACGTTGAATTTCGAGTGGTTTTTAAAAGTGTTCCTTAAAATCAGTCTCCCTCAAATATGATGATGGAAAATGGGGAAATCACCACCCAGCAATCTTAATAGTGCTGAATAATATGAAGCAGTTATAAAGCATGCCCCAAATAATGCATTCCTATTTAGGTACCAAAATAAACTCCAAAAATCGCCTTTAAAAAACACCATAGGTCTGATACGATGTGTGTCAAACCTTCACTCTGGCATTTATCAGGTTTCAAAATGTCTCAATATGTCAGGTTTACATCACATATTATTGATTCTTCTTGAAATTCTGGAATATTTTCAGGATTTAAAAATACATGCACATATGTAATGACAAGCCTTTACGTGGTTTGGAAAAGAGTGTCCCTGACAGTGACCACAAAGTTTCATTAAAAATGCTCTACTTAGTTTCAAGTTCAGATCTCCTCACTGCTATGACAGTCACCTAGGAGTGTGTTACAAATGAATATACGTGCACAACACAAGCTACTGCTTAGGGAAGCACAAAAAAATATGCATAGTAACCTTCTAGAATCCACATTTGCAAGCAGCATCTGCTCAAATAGGAAGACATGTGAAATGTTAGTGACATACAGAGACAAAGGAGAAGGATGGAGAGCTGGCTTATTTCGTAGAAGTATAACTTCACACCTGCTCATACTTCAGAGGATCAACGATATGTGGCCAAATAATTGTTTTTCATCACCAAATTACCAGAAGTACTTCTTCAAACAGCATGGAGGAGTAGATGCTTTTGAAGAACCTCTTACACTAAAATAGCTAGATCCTAGGTAAAACCTAATTTTTATTTTTCTTGAGAAGTCAGGGAAATCACCTTAGGGCCAGTCAGTTCACAAACCATGAACTGAAACCAAAGAGGTAAATTCTGAGAACACACAAAAGGTAGGGCTTCCCTGAAGGCAAATGCTGATGAGTTGGAAACACCAAACTGAACGTTTCTGAGATTGAACCGGTGATGGTGGAGCAGCTGATGGAGCTCCAAGTAAGGAGTGTGCCCTGACTCTGGCAAACACGAACCCAAGTACTACCAGGAGGTAAGCATCTTCCATTTAGTCAAAGAGGTTTCCTGAATGAAGAGATCAACCAAATATTTGCTCACCTTCACAATTCACTGATCAGCACAAAAATAAACTATCTTGAGAGAGAGCCCGTGGAAATAGACAAGCATGACTTCAAATACCAGTACTAGCAAAGAGACTAAAACAGCTATTATTTCTTTATTGCTTCAAGAAATTAAAAACAAACTTGAAAATATGTGCAAGGAACAATAAATTATAAGTGACCAAGGATATTTGAAAAGAAACCAAAGAGAAGCACCTGGCTGGCTCAGTCGGTTAAGAGTCTGACTTCACCTCAGGTCATGGTCTCACAGTTAATGAAGTTTGTCTAACTGTTCATGAGTTTGAGCCCCATGCCAGGCTCTGTACTGACAGCTCAGAGCCTGGAGCCTGCTTTGGATTCTGTGTCTCCATCTCTCTCTGCCCTTCCCCCACTCATGTTCTGTCTCTCTCTCCTCTCTCTCAAAAATAAATAAACATTTTTTTAAATTTTTAATAAAAGAAAGAAAAGAAACCAAATACGTGAAACTATGTTTCATTCAAGAAATGAAGCATGTGATAAGTAAATCTAAAAACACGGAGATGGGGGGGTGGAGATATTTTTCTCAGATGTCTTATTTCTTTATTTCAAATGCTTCATTTAAGACTTGCCAAAGAGAATAAATACATGGTTCAAATAAAGATTTCACATATGGGGGGCGGGGGGAAAGAAACATGAGTGGGGTTGACGCAAATGCTTGACGCTCAATTAACATACGCTGATTAAAAGTGATCAATCAATCAATGAAGTGAGAAATTGCTATATATACATCTAATTGGAATTCCAAAAGGAGAAAGAAAAATGAGGTAGAGGAAGCATTTGAAGAGATGATGACTGAGAAGATGACTGAAGAAATGATATTAATTTTCTAGAAATAATAAAAGATTCCAAGTGAAAAGTTCAGGAATAAATGAAAAGAAATCTACTTTTGTGAAGCTAAGCACAACCAAAAACAAAAGAAAACAAAAAAATCAAAGATCATCCAAAAGAAAACCAAAGAACACAACCAGAGAGAAAATGCAAATCAACCTCAAAGAAGTAACAGAGAACAGTTGATTTCTTATCAACAAGGAAAGCCAAAAAATAGTCTATATTTTCAGTATGCTGGGAGAAAATAATTGCCAAGTTCGATTTACATATTTGGCAAAAATATCCTTTAAGCACAAAGAAGAACTAAAGATACTTCCAGACAAATAAAAACTAAGAAGTTACCACCAATAAACATAAATCAAAGGAGTTAATAGATATACACGTTAAAGAAAAGGAAAGTCACCCTACATGGAAGGTTTGAGAGGCAAGATAGAATGAAGAGCATAAAGAAAACAATAAATCTGTGGATTTGTTGTTTAGAATAAGCTACGTTATATTATGGTAACACATTAACCCCCAAAGCTTACCATAGCAAGGTCTGTTTCCCACTCAAACTACATAGCCACTAGGAATCCTATGAGCCAGAGTTTTTGTTTGAATTTTCTCTATATAGACTCAGAATCACAAAAGAGCATAGCTATTCAAAACTAATTGGGGGTGTCCTGATGTTTTAACAGGTTTTTTTTTAATGTTTATTTATTATCGGGGCGCCTGGGTGACTTAGTCGGTTAAGCGTCCGACTTTCGCTTAGGTCATGATCTCGCGGTTCGTGGGTTCGAGCCCCGCGTCGGGCTCTGTGCTGGCTGCCAGCTCACAGCCTGGAGCCTGTTTCAGTCTGTGACTCCCTCTCTCTCTGACCCTCCCCTGCTCACGCTCTCTCTCTCTCTCTCTCTCTCCTAGAAATAAAAAAAAAAAAATGTTTATTTATTATTGAGAAAAAGAGCGTGAGAGAGCGAGCGAGACACAGAATCCAAAGCAGGCTCCAGGCTCTGCCCTGTCAGCACAGAGCTCCACACAGGGCTCAAACCTGCAAACCTTGAGATCATGACCTGAGCTGAAATCAGGCACTTAACCAACTGAGCCATCAGGTGCCCCCTGATGTTTTACACAGTTTTTAAAAGAGAGAGGGAAAAAAAAAAGATCCACTGGTCATTTTCTCTAATCCACACACAGCATTAGCCTAAAGAGTTTTTAATTTTTGATGTGTGTAGTGGCATTAACTTTTGAGTTGAAAGATCCGTTATAATAGGTGGCAAGCAACAACTTGCCAACAACACCTGACATGACTTGAAAAATAATTCCATAAAATTCTAAGAATTTCCCGTAGCTAAAATAAATATCCTGGGTGTTCTAGTTTTTGTTGCTGTTGTTTTTCTAGTTGTTGAAATCATGATTCTTTTTCTTTTATAATTATCAGGAACCGAGCAATCTTTCACATTTTGCATACATCATTCCTAATCTTTAAAACAGAATTAGGGGCGCCTGGGTGGCTCAGTCAGTTAAGCTTCTGACTTTGGCTCAGGTCATGATCTTGTGGTTCCTGAGTCCAAGCCCTGTGTAGGGCTCTGTGCTGTCAGCTCAGAGCCTGGAGCCTGCTTCGGATTCTGTGTCTCCCTCTTTCTGCCCCTCCCCCACTGTGCTCTGTCACTCTCTAAGAAATAAAGATTAATTAAAAAATTAGGGGCACCTGGGTGGCTCAGCCAGCTAAGCCTCCAACTTCGGCTGAGGTCATGATTTCACAGCCTGTGTTGGGCTCTGTGCTGACAGTTCAGAGCCTGGGGCCTGCTTCAGATTCTGTCTCCCCGTCTCTCTGCCCCTCCCCCTCTCATGCTCTGTCTCTCTCTCAAAAATAAATAAGCATTTAAAAAAAATTTTTTTAATGGAATGATATCTTCTTTTGATTATTATTCACTTTTAATTATGTTCTTTTTTAATGTTTATTTTTGAAAAAGAGACAGACCATGAGTGGGGAAGGAGCAGAGAAAGGGGGAGACACAGTATCCAAAGCAAACTGCAGGCTCTGAGCTGTCAGCAGGGCTCAAAGTCACAAACTCTGAGATGATGACCTGAGCCAAAGTTGGAAACTTAACTGACTGAGCCACCCAGGTGCCCCAATAGCATTCCATTTTTAAATAAAAAAAGGATTAATAAGACTCCACTAATAAATAATTGTATCAGGATATAACCCAGGTTCCTGTGCTTCCAAAGTCCATCAACTTCAGCAACCAGATCATGGTTTAGTATACTTTTATTATTTATAATTCTAAATACCTTGACTATATGCTTAAATGTGGCTTAAGCTTTATAGGATATTTTATTCATTCATTCATTCATTCATTCATTCATTCAATATCTATAGAGTGCCTATCCCCCCGGTGCTATTTTAGGCACTAAGGACAGAACACTAAGCTAAGAGATAGCAAACAAATGAACAAATAAATACATGTCAGGTGGTGATAAAAATGCTAAGAAGAAAAATAAAGCAGGATAAAGGCTAACAAGTGCTAAGGTGGGCTGGAATGCGGAAGTACTTTAGACTATGTGGTCAGGAAAGGGATTTTGATATAGTGACATTCATATAAATAATTCAACAAATAAAACTATATATGCAATTATTTGACCATAAAACATGGCCATTTATATATGAATTTGAGGGTTAAATCAAGGGTGTCTTCTAAGAAATGGACTCCCTTTGCTCAGAAGTCATGGATTAGAGTCAGTATAAACAGGATAAATAAAATAGACCAAAGGAGATTAGATGCCACTCTGGAGTAGGGGTGTCTGACATTTGATGCCCTTAACTTTATCCATTGCTCTGGAGAAGAGAGTGAGAGACCACAAGAAATACCATTAAAGATTTCTGTGAGGCTCTGAAGTTTTTGAAGAGGCAGCCCTAGCCCAAACCACTCTTTATGATTTTCTACTTTTTTAAGACTGATTGTGTCAAATCCTTTTGAGGAAAGGATGGAAAGGGAAGGTCCCTATACAACTGCCATAGTGGTTTTTTATGTAATAAAAAGGAAAAGTTGGTGATACATTTATGTTGAATGTTTGGTAATAACAAACTGCCATGGTCACTAGATAGTTGAACGCGTCCTTGACTTCTAACCTTACCTTTACAGTAGTTAGTTTTTCTCCCCCACTGTTTTCCTCTGTAAGAACAGCCTTTAAATTCTCTGAGTCCCTGCAACAATAGTCAACGTAAATGTATTGTGTTCAAGTCCTATGTATGCTTGGTGATGAATAACACAGATATGGTGCCTATTCTCTGGAGTAGACCTTCTAGAGAAGCCGTAACTCCCAGGAGCCATTGCTGCCTATTTGGAATCTCCAAACAACCAGGTCCACTGATTTTAGGATCTTCAGGATGATTCACTCACCTCCATGATATATTTCATCTGCTTCACATAGCCTGAAGTTCATGGCTATAAAAAAGCCACGCATTTTTATAAGACTTGGATGCTTAATCAGTATCAATCCATTGGAGAGAGAAACCATCTAAGTTTCTGTAATTCATTCATGAAATTCCTACCAAGCTATGAAGTCTACTCTTAGGGGACAGGAAGCAAACTTCACTAACCTGCTGGATGCGGGCCCTACACAAATTAGGCAACTCAATAGCTAAATGAATTTACACCCAAGAGACAGCTTGTTAACTCTTTTGAAAGGAAGTGTTACCAGGGCAAAAGAGGGCTATGGAAATAATAGGAATAAGACAAAGATATAAAATGAAGAAGATGGAAGTAGTCTCTGCAGGATGAAAACCACACAACCTAAATGAATTCTTTTCCTGAATTTCTGAAACCATTTCTATCGTGTCTTGTCAGTTTTCACTAATTTATCAAAGTACTTTGCTCAAAGGTCAGACTGGAGCTCCTTGAAATACCTCATGACTAACCAGTTTCCATAATCAGTTTGAACTGATTGATATTGATATTGATGCTTTTCCTGCTTCTCTCAAGTAAAAAATCAGGGAATCTCTGAATTTAGCACTGATAATAGTAACAAGTGCTAAGTGAAAATAGTGCCGCTGAAAATACACTAATTGATAAACAACAAAAGACATGTAGTTGACGTAGAGGAGACCTACTCACTGGCTCACTGGGTACAGTGTCTGGAAAGTAATACAGTAGAGCTAATTATACATGCAAGAAAGTGGGTGAGTATCCAGTCAGCACAGTAGCTGGGGACAACCCAGAAAAATGTCTCCCTTGAAATGGGCCCCATCTTAGTCATTTTTTAAGTTTATTTATTTATTTTGAAAGAGACAGAGATGGTGTGAGAAGGGCAGTAGGTAGAGGGAGAGAGAGAATCCCCTCATGCAGGGCTCACTCTCACAAAACCATGGAACCATGACCTGAACCAAAACTGAGATTCAGATGCTTAACTGAGTGAGCCACCCAGGTGCCCCTTAGTCCTTGTTTTTCATCAGACTTCAAATGATATAGCACCAAGACAAATGGCCTTGATAGCATATCAAACACTTTGTAGAATATAACTCTCTTGGTTGAATCTGAATCTGAACAGCATTATAATCTCCCAATGGTTCTTCTTAACATTCATATTTTCTTGGAAAGTTGAAAATGAATCCTGGAGACCATACCTAACCCTCTCCCATGAACACAGATCACTTCAGTGTTTTCACCATCAATCTGCCCACTCCACTTGCTTCCTCCCCTCAGCCTGTACTCTGCCCCTCAACTAGAAGAGGGCAGTTCCAAGAGACCTCCCACCTGCCTCTCCAAATTTGTTGTTTTGGTCTAGGCACAAATGTCTCTGGTGGCTACAGCTTAGTGTAAGACAGAGAGACCAGAAACTGGCCAGCCTAGATGCCTTGAGTAGAGATATGCCACTCTTTTCTTTTTCTTTCCTTTTCCTTTCTTTAGTTTTCTTTCTTTCTTTCCTTCCCTCCTTCTTCCTTCCTCCTTCCTTTCCCTGTCCTTTTCCTTCCTTCCTTCCTTTGTTCCTTCCTTCCTTTCTTTCTTTTCTTTTCTTTCAGATTCTCCTTTCTTTCCCTCTTTCTTTTTTTTACAGTATAATTATTGAATACTTACAATGTGTTAGGCCCCAGATAAAGTTATATCTAAGAGAGATAATGGAAAGATAGATAAATAGATGTAAACATAATAAATCTTTCAACAACTTGTAAGTAGGAAATATAACTAACTCTATTTTACACATCCAGAAACCAAAGCTTACCAATGTTGAGGGACCTGCCCAGGACTCAGGTCACTCTTATTCCAGAGTCTGTGTTGCAAGGAGGATGCTTCCCAAGTCTGCATCATCTTGCTGGCACACTGATTTACCTTGCCAAGCTGTCCTCCTCATCCCAGTCCCTCAAGTTTTTTTTAAATGTTTTATTTATTTTTGAGAGAGAGAGAGAGAGACAGCGTGAGCAGGGGATGGGCAGAGAGAGAGGGAGACACAGAATCTGAAACAGGCTCCAGGCTCTGAGCTGTCAGCACAGAGTCCAATGCGGGGCTCAAACCCATGAACATGGGATCATGACCTGAACCAAAGTTGGACGCTCAACCGACCGAGCCACCCAGGTGCCCCCAGTCTCTCAAGTTTTAAACTGCCTGTGTTTCTCATGCCCTTTGAGGAGACCAGTCCAGGAGGATTTTCCCAGGAGGATCAGAGCACCTGGAGGGCATGAAGAGCCTTAGGTGGTAGGGCACTCAGGGATCTTCTGGTGGTGGATGGAGCTGTGGCGGAAAGTACCAACGGAGATTAGACAGTCACTAAAGTAAATCTAAGTGGCTTCCCAGTGCTTTGCAAAGAAGCCCATGTTCATAAACATGAAGACAAAGCTAAATCCAAAAGTCTAGTGTCTACTTCCAGTCAAGGAAGTAGGCCAAGGAGTGAAAAGAGTGGAGGTTGAAAGCTGATTTTACTTCACTTACGTCATGTCCCCAGCTTGGAAGAAACGGACAAGTGCAAAGTCAAGAGCCCAGAGTCCCATGCAGCCCTACAGAGAGGTTTTGTCTTCCTGAAACCAAGACCTCCCCTGGTAGCTGATTCTGAATAGTGACAAGTAGCATCATGGAGTTTCCTCAACTGCCGAGAGATGTCCACACTACTCAGTAAAAGCAGAATCAACAAATAAGTCAGGCAGAGAAGGACAAATATCATATGTTTGCACGTATAGGAGGATTAGGAGGAACTTGACGGAGGAACAAGGGGGAGAAGAAGGAGGGAAATGGTGGGGGAAAGGGAGAGAGGCAAACCATGAGAGACTCTTGAATGCTGACAAAAACTGAGGACTGATGGATGTGGGGGGAGGGGGGGATGGGCATGGAGGAGGACACTTGTGGGGATGAGCACTGAGTGTTATGTGGAAACTAATTTGACAATAAACTATTTGTAAAAAACAAAAAAAAAGCAGAATCAACAAAACTAATTGGCAGCTAACATTTCCTGAGTGGTTTTGTGTGTGTGTGTGTGTGTCAAGCAACATTCTATGTTAATTCTAAGTCCTTTTAAACAAATCAGTTCCTTTAATCTCAACAACATCTTATTTTATCCCCCATATTACAAATGAGGAAGCTGAGACACAAAGAAAGTAAGTAACTTTCCCAAGACACTCTGATTATAAATTGGGGAGGCAGATTTTAAACCCAGGAAATTGGCTACAGAGCCTACATCAGTTTTCTTTAACGAATTTAAATTCCATAGTGCTTTTTCTTTATATTATACACATGGATTTGACGAAACCTTGAGAAGAATTAAATAAACAGAAGGCATATGGCGTTTACAATTACCAATTGTGAAAAGCATTTATTATGGAAAATTCCAAAACTGATTATTAAAAGAATATTAAGAGCAGCTCTAGGAAATCCTGCCAAGAAAATTCTAAAAACTTAGAAATCAAAGAAGACTTCTGCAGAGAAGGGCGAGCTGTAATGAAACCAAAAAAAAAGAGCTAAAACGATGACCTCTTTTTAAATGAACAAGGAATCTGCAGAGGAACAAACTAATGAGCCAGATTCCGAGTCTTCCCCCAATTCTGTGGGGAGCTCTGTTCACTGCTGACCCTGTGAACACGCGCTACTCACTCAGCTCCTGGGGAATAATTTGCCCCAAGATCAGAACATGTGAGGACTCTGATCTCACTCCTGACATGAATTTTGTTAGTCACCAGAGAGTTAGGAGTGCAGATTCCACAAACAAAATCTGTTTGTAAAACAAGATTGTTCCATTCGGAGCATGTGTTTCTCTCCAGTAAGCTAAGTGGTGGTAAAAATTTTTCATTGAAAAATACCACTTGCATTTTCTCAAATTAGTTTGGCCCCACAAATCTGGGAGGATATTTCAAAAAGAGGCTGTCAACCCATGTTGTGGAAGTGTTATAGTTGTCACCATGTGTCATGGCCTGAATTGTGTCCCAACCCCAACAAATTCACACACTGACCCAACTGCAGAAAAAAATCTTTTGTCCTTAAGACTATAATCTATTTTATAGAATCTTTCGAGTTCCATCACTTGTTTTTTTCTTTTTTTCGCCCACTCATTCATTAAAAATTTGAAGCCTATCTTCTGTCAGGAACTGTGTAAAATCCCAGTGGAAAATGAGACTAATATAATCATGGATTCATTTAACAGTAATGAAGAAGCAGCTTACAATGTGCTTGTGTCCCTCAAAATTAAAGTGCCAGGGCTTTAACTGGCTCCGTGGCCTTGAACATGTAACTAAAGTTCTCTATGCTTCAGTAAGTATTCTTATTTTTTTGAATTAGAAACTAGGACCTATTTTGGGGTGCCTGGGTGGCTCAGTCGGTTAAGCATCCAACTTCAGCTTAGGTCATGATCCCACAGTTCATGAGTTCGAGCCCCACATTGGGTTCTGTGCTGACAGCTCAGAGCCTGGAGCCTGTTTCAGATTCTGTGTCTCCCTCTCTCTCTGCCTCTCACCTGCTAGTGCTCTGTCTCTCTCTCTGTCTCAAAAATAAATAAAAACATATTTAAAAAAAGAAACTAGGACCTATTTTATAGCAAGATTTTTTTAACAGATTAAATAAAATAGCATATGCACACTATCTGGCAATGGTAAGCATTCCATAAATCTTTATTATTATTGTGCTTGTTATTATTTCTGTAATAATATAGTTATTCTACCCCTAACTGAAATTCCAAAGGAGAAATCATGAAACTACCCCACAGTGTTTTAAACCCTCCTTATCTGCTTTATAACCATAGAAGTGTTCAAGGAGATTTGTGAGGAGATTTCTGGAGGGAGTGGCTTCCTGAAGGTCCCCTCCTTTCTTCAGAGGGGTGACAGGCTGCCCTGTGATAAGCAGGAAGAACAAGAGAGAATTGGTGTTTCTTCATTTTCTTTAACCTAAAGAGAGCAAGCTTCCAGGGAACCAGTGGGAAAGTTTGTAATTTGTTGTCTGCAATTGAGAGACGATGTGATGTGATGTGATGTGATGTGATGTGATGTGATGTGATGTGACGTGACGTGACGTGACGTGACGTGACGTGATGTGATGGCATTTGCCTGACACATGCTCTGGAGAGGGAAAGGTAGAGAAGAGCATTTGAAAAGTAACTCCACTCCCACCAGTGATGTGGACAAGGAATGAGAGATTGTTCCTTACGGAAGGAACTAAAAGGGAAATGTGTGCCTGGAACCATTTCAAATTCTGCTAAGATGGCAACCTGGGAAGGTGATGGGGATTTCAACAGTGAGAAGGTATGTACAAAACATGCTCCTAGAGACTCTGGCTGAGGGAGTAGTGGCCTGCCAAAGAGAAGTCCACTAGACAAAGATCCACATTTAAACATCTAGAGCCAGAGAATAAGCTAGTTCCTGCCAGGCTCAGTGATCAGTCCAGAAAGAAGGTGTTCTCCCCTAATCCATCCCTGATGTTCTCTGACACAGAGGGCAGAGAATGCAAACACCACAGTGATGCCTCACACCCCCTTACCCCCACCCCAAGGCATTCGGCCCACCAACTTCAGATACCAGAAGGAGCAGGAAGAGGAGGTGAAGGTGTAACTTTTATGGAAGAGTGAAATGTTAGTGCAGGTCTTTGAATACCAGATTTATGACTTGACAGAGCATTTTGTACCTTAAAATAACCGTAATTCCGTGCTTACTTTTTCTTACCCTTACTAAGAATGAGCATAAAGGTCATGGACATGCTGTTTTCATCTATTGACAAGAGAAATGTCTTCTTAGTGAGTAAGTTGTAAAGGGGCAGTCGGAGACAAACTTTTCATTATGGTTACTGGCCAATCATGATGTTTCTTCAAGGTACTGTCTACACAGTTATCAAAAACTCCATGCAAGGCACTGTGCTAAGTACCACATTACAACTATTAGTCAATATTGAGGAATGTCTATGAGCAGGCACTCTACCAAGTTCTTTACATAATAATCTCAATTACTCCTCCAATAACTTTTTTTTTTAAGAGAAAGTGAGCAGGGGAAGGACAGATGGAAGAGGGAGAGAGAGAATCTTAAGCAGGCTTCATGACACCCAGCATGGAGCCCATTGTGGGGCTCGATCCCATTACCCTGGGGTCATGACCAGAACCAAATCAAGAGTCTGATGCTTCACCAACTGAGCTACCCAGATGTCCCAAATCCTCACAACAACTTGTATGAAACATGTACCATTATCACACTCATTTATCTGATTAGGACAATGAAGTACAGACATCAGGTTAAGTAATTTTCACAGGGTCACCTAGTAAATTAAGTGGTCAGCCAGGATTTTATTTCATTTCTCTGGCAGTGCCATTTATATCTTTTACTGTTTCCCGTAAATGTTATTTTCTATTTACTCTTAAAGCTTTCTTACTCAGAAAGATTAGTGTTAAAGAGAGCTCCCCTGCCTATTGCCTACATTTAGTAATCATTTCCTAGCAATCTCCCATCATGTGTCTAAAATGAAACTTGATTCCATTTTATCAAGGAGTACAATGCTCCAATAAGCAAATTTGAGTCTAGGTTGTAATAAACCCTGGGTGGATTTTTAAAAGACAAGTTTAAAGTTGAATGTCAAGAGAATTCTATTCCATCTAAAACTAAAGCAAATGATGGGGCACCTGGGTGGCTCAGCTGACTGAGCATCTGACTCTTGATTTCAGTTCAGGTCATGATCCCAGGGTTATGGGATTGAGCCCTACATTGGGCTCCACATTGAGTGTGAAGCCTGCTTAAGATTCTCTCTCTCTCCTTCTTCCCCTCTCCCCCACTTACATTCTCTCTATATATATGTAGAATAGAATAGAAGCAAATGTAAGAGTTTTCTCTGACCCACAGGCATGTGTTGTGCAGAATTCAAACAAGGAATTCAGTCTTCATTTAATAACAGCTAGGACAGCTGAGTAAACATCTTTTTTAAGTTTATTTCTTTATTTTGAGAGAGAGAAAAGAAGTAGGGGATAGGCAGAGAGAAAGGNGTATATGTAGAATAGAATAGAATAGAATAGAATAGAATAGAAGCAAATGAAAGAGTTTTCTCTGACCCACAGGCATGTGTTGTGCAGAGTTCAAACAAGGAATTCAGTCTTCATTTAATAACAGCTAGGACAGCTGACTAAACATCTTTTTTAAGTTTATTTCTTTATTTTGAGAGAGAGAAAAGAAGTAGGGGATAGGCAGAGAGAAAGGAGGGAGAGAAAAAATCCCAAGCAAGCTCCATGCTGCCAACATGGAACTCGATGTGGAACCAACATGGAACTCACAAACCATGAGATCATGACCTGAGCCAAAATCAAGAGTTGGCTGCTTAACCAATTGAGCCTCCCAGGCACCCCTGAGTAAAAATTTATTAAATGGAAAGCACAGGACCCATGGCTTATATATGCCATGTGAGTAAATGACTTTATATCACTATATAATCACAGTATGCCAGATATGATCACTATATAAAACAGTCCCAAAAAGCAAATACAGAGAAACATGTTTCCAAGAGAGACACAGTTGTTAGGACTAGAATTCAATGGCAATTCCCTCACATTAACATACAGCTCTCCTAACCCAGTGACAAGTTGGGCACCTTCAATTGTGTATTCACATAGCAATTTGTAACCCTCATCACAGGCTTGTTGTGGCCATTAATAATGAAAAATATGTTTGGATTACACTAATATGTTCCACTTACATTTTTAGGCCTGAAGGAAGAGTTCTTTTTATATAATACAAAGAATGGAAGCTGAAAATACAACTTAAACATTTAGTTTCAGGGATGAAAGACCAAGCAGAAGAATAACTCATGAATTCACAAAACATCCATTCCTATTGCAGCTGTTAATTGACCAGCAATAAATTAGAGAAGTAATATGTTTACTTATGTGTTACAGTTTTATTAAATTACTAAAATTATGTGCCTACCACTTGGAATACAATCTTTTATTATTGTTTTCTGCTATAGATTTTCATTTAGCCTCTGGACAGAATCCATATTTACAAAGTGCTTTGCAATGGTTCTGAACTTCCTTTTAGTGGCAGCACTCTAAGGCTGCCTACAATACTGGATGAGACACCAGTTCTCTGGGTTTAAAGAAGCCTCAGGAAAGCCAGGGGAGAGAACGATAGCCAAGAATGTTTTTACATTATTTTTTTTCTGTACTCACAAAACCTGAAATCCATATCTTGTCCAATTAAAACAAAACAAAAGAAAAGACAAAAGCTCTATTTTGTTAGGTCAATACTTTTAAAATTATTTGTAAAGGCTTAACGCAAGGAGCTTTAAATATGCTTCGTTATTGTAAATATGAAATCAATGGTGCTGATTCTACAATCAGCAGTTTCTTGACTCATTTTCTCTGATGTTTTTCAAAACATGATGTTACATGCTCAATCCCCTTAGGACCAGTAGACAAAGCAGATGGCAGCCCCCTTAGGAGACTGCCTTCATTTATTTAATAACTTGGATGATATTCATGCTGCTATATTGAGAGACTGATGAAAGCAGATGTGTCCACGAAGTTCTCTAGCAAAGAACAAGCCCGCCTTGCTAGAAGCCAGAGTTCATCACATCCAGTTGCCAAGCAAAAGAAAAGGGAAGTCAATCTTTGTGTTCAGAGATTCTCAAAGCCAGACTTCTTTGGCTCAGGCTCTGTTGCATGTCCTCTGACTAATGGAAGCCACTACAGGTGCCATCCTGGATCTTTGCAAAACACTGAAAATAGAAAGAATGTCTGGGAAGGTGCTCAAGATCATCTGTCTCCTTCATTTTCCATGTGAGGACTATGAAGCTGAGACACAGGTATTTTCCTGACTCTTCTTTGTTTTTTCTGTAGTGTCATGAAACACTAAAGAATTCACATGGACTACTTCCCTCTACCAATTTGTAATATCACTCACTCTTAACACCGAAACTTAATTCTTATTGTAAATTATTGAAAGAAAGGTGTTCTGGGGTGCCTGGGTGGCTCAGTCGGTTGAGCATCCTGCTTTTGATTTCAGTTCAGGTCGTGATCTCAGGGTTGTGGAATGGAGCCCCACCTTGGGCTTGGTGTTAAGCATAGAGCCTGCTTAAGATTCTCCTCCCACCCCCACCCCCCGTCCTGCTCCCCTCCTTTTCTCTCTCTCACTCTCTCTCTCTCAAATAAAAAATAAAAGTAAATAAATAAATAAATAAAAAGAAAAAGAAAGAAAGAAAGTTGTTTATTTCTGCCACCTACTATTAGATTAATACAGGCAGATTCCCTTTTTTTTTTAAGTCAGATTAATTACACTAACCTAACTGTTTATAGGTCTTAGTGTCGCAGGCAGTTAAAACATTTCTTTTAAAAAAAAAACTTTTTTTGTATTGCCTTCATTCAAAGATAATTTGAATAAATAATCTCACAGAATAAGCTCAAGTCAGTATCCACCATAGTCCTAAATGGCTTCACACTTACCCCACTACAGTATTACAAAGAAGCAATTTGGATTTTGGCTATAGAAATGTTCAAATAATTGTAACTATTGGAGAGTCAGGGTTGTGGATGACTTGGCCATGGGCAGAAGGACAGCATAATAAACTTTATTTACTCAAGTCCAGTCCCTGCCAGGAAGAAACTTGTCTCAGTTTCTTTGGCAAGATCCGAGGTTGTTCTGTTTTTGTTTTGAAATAAATTAATAAATATGAGACACTAACACTGATTTCATATTGTACATAAATTAATACAATAGTAAAAAGGATGTATGGCCCAGTTTTCCCTGGTTTCTCTTACAAAGCAGCATTGAGTACAATATATTAATTAGTATACACCATTTTAAAAGTGAAATACCAAAGGAATCATTTTTCTCCTAGATTTTGAATATTAGCACTAAACATGGACTCCTATGATATAAATACTAATATGTAAATATTAATATCTTATAAATGCTTTGTAGAATAAATAAATTATGACAGTCTCATTATCATGTAAGTCAACATAGTATGGAATGCAGTGTTTATTGGATCCATATTAATAAACCATAATGAGACTATATAATAAAGAAAGTAGCACATGAGCTTCTTTGTTTCACTCCTTGAGCAATAAATTGTCATGCTCTGAGTTTGGGAGAGGTACCACTGATGTTTTATTCTGGTGAGAAATCAAATCAAATGTTATGATATCATTAGATTCCATAGGACATTTTCTAGAGGAAAACATTCTCAGAAGGTCTACATACATTTAACACACATTTCTTCCTGTTATATATGCATCATTGTACCTCCAAGAATGCAAACCTGAATCAGGTAAAATTGGATCATCAGCCATTTCTGTTAAAAAAAAAATCAAGCACTGACTCATGGATAATGAGAAGTAAATTCATGAGTGTGGGCATTCAGGATCAGAGACACAAATATAAATGCTTCTGCTATTCCATGACCCTCTGGTAAATTGTGTTTTTGAAATCACTTCTACCTGCAAAGTTTGGACTTTCAAAAGTTGATTTTGGCCCAGGTCAGTAAGTATAGGATATGATTATAAAAGAATGAGATGGATTTGTTTTTAACAAGGGTATCAAAGATAAATAGAAAGATGGAAAGATGATAGATAGATGATAGATAGATAGATGATAGATAGATAGATAGATAGATAGATAGATAGATAGATAGATAGAGATAGATAGATAGATAGATAGATAGATAGATAGATAGATAGATCCTTCAGACTACAGGCAGCCTTTACCTCCTAATGACTGAAATTTTTATAGCTAACAGAATTCAGTTAAAAATTCCTAAATGGCTTCACACATATCCCACTATAGTGTTACACAGAAGCAATTTGGATTCTGGCCATAGAAATTTTCAAATCATTGTAACTATTGGAGAGTCAGGGTTGTGGATGACTTGGCCATGGCCAGAAGGACAGCATAATAAACTTTATTTACTCAAATCAACTTGGGCTACTATATTTTTTTAACTAAGTAGAGGAGGTATTTATCTTATTATTTGTTTTGAATATTAATTTAAATTGGTTGTTTTAGACATCTCCATTTGTGTCGTAGAGTTGTCTTGTTCACAGGAATAATAAAAGCAGAGTTGGTCAAAACTGGCATTTGCTCATTTCCACAAGCCCAGTAATAGCTACCATAAAAATGGACAGTAAGGCTGCCTCCGCGTATGCCGTGAGCCAGACTTCCAGGCTTGGGCTGGCCCCCTAACCTCCTCTTGCCCTTCAGCCTTCTTTCCTGGTCCCTGACACACGTACCAGCATCTGTCTCTGGCACTGCTCAGACTGCGGTTTTGTTGTTAAAGGGCAAATGAAGGAAAGAGGAGGAGGAAATGAATCGAGGGAAATAAGAAAGGGCAGAGGTGAGGAAAGAGTACCCAGAAAGAAAATAAAATTATTTCTCTGTGTATCTGGTACAGTCTCTTAAAGTGATTCTAAAAAATGAAGCTCAAAGCAGAGCTGGAAATAGAGAATTAAATTCCCGTCCACCCTTGCTTTCTCCTACACCCTACTCGGCCTGGGTTCAGACTTTTACCTTTAATTTGGCTGCCTCTCCCCATTCCTGGACCCCCAAACTCCAACCCAGATTGACAAAGTGACATATTTAAGACAGCTGGTCATCTGTGCCAGAATTCAGCCTATCTTTCCACTGTAGACTCAGGGGCTCTGGGCTCAGTATGGATGTCACATCCAGGGCTGAAATGATTCTCTCTTCCTGGAATCTAAAAACAGGGACACAGAGATTTCATTAGCTGTATGAAAACTTGAACTAAAAGACCAGATGGACCTGAGAATTAAGCATAAGTAACGAATCTATAAAAAGAAAAGAATGAAGCCGATGTACATCCAAGACCAAGGACCTGTGTGTGCCTGTGTGCAGGTGTATATATGTAAGAGAGAGATAGAACCAAAGACAGAAAGAGACAGGGAGACAGAAAGAGACTTGATTACTTTCTCCTGTTCAGCTCCAGGGAGGACCATCTGCACTTGCTGCATTTAGACCTTATAAAAGTCCATGTATTTTTAATCATCCTCATCATACCCTCCTTGACTTTGGTAATGTCAAAAGGTAATCTGAGGCACATTAAAATTTTTGAGGGTTTATTTTGAGCAAAAGTCGATTTCAAACGTGGTTAGAAGCACTCTGCCAACAGGAGCCAGGGGAAAAACTTATTACAGAGAAAGTGTGGAAGCAAAGAAAGGAAATTAGTAGATTGGCTATAGCTTAAAGCCTAGTTAGCTGTCAGTAATTGGTTGTCCTTAGCATTTTGATTTTGTAACCTGGGGGCATTTCTAGGCTCAGATTTTGGTTTGCTTCTGTAAGCAATCACGGTGCAAGATCAACATCAGTCTAATGGCCTCCCTGTTTAATTAATTTAATAGTAGATTCTGCCTCTTGTTACCTAGCTATAGGCCTTCTATCAGCTAAAAAGTGAGATACTTTGTGGGGAAATAAAAAGAAAACGGTACTCTGGCCACTACATTAGTACATTTTATTAATCCAAGTTAATCTTTTGTTTGAATTGATTGCAGATTTTTCCTTGGGAGGGCCAACATCCACTCAGTGGCTAGTTTAGTAGTCTTAACACACACAGCATTGCTGATCCGAGTTTCCGGGATTACAGAGAAACAGTTCACTAGGCAAACGTTAAACCAAAGACATCCTGCAGCCTACCATTCCAGTTAGCCATCAGCACCCTTTGCTTTCAGCCAGGTCACATTTCTTCCCAAAGGTGTGGGTTGGATTAAAATACAAAGCTAATATTTTCTGGGTAGCATTTGCTACAACTATAAACTGAAAACAAGTAAATATAATGTAGATATCACATCGGAGCTTGTGTGCTTGCTTTCTCTCATTTCTTTCTTTTTCTTTTCTGTATATCATTATTTTATTTACTTATTTATTTATTTTAAGTTTATTTATTTTGAGACAGAGAGAGAGCAAGCATGTGAGCAGGGAGGGGCCGAGAGCAAGGGAGAGAGACTCTCAAGCAGGCTCTGCAATCTCCGTGTAGACCATGATGGGGCTTGGACCCATGAACCATGAGGTTATGAACTGAGCAGAAGTCAAGAGTCAGACGCTTAACCAACTGAGCCAACCAGGTGCTCTTCAGTAAGTCATTATTTTAAACATTTTTATTACCTTCAAACACACAAAAACAGGATTTTGACAATGGGAAGACATACTGAAGGTATCTTCAACGTCACTAAATTTGGTTTCTCAAATGAGTGATTATTATCCTAAAAGCAAAAGAAGTTTCTGAATAAAGGAACATAAAAACATATAAGCACATTTTCTGAATGGAATTTTTGTTACTTAAAATAATAGTGAATTCCAGAGTACTTGTTTAGAATCTCAGTGTATACTTTACCAGATAAGGGGATGGGGTTAATAAATGAGCATCTCTCATACAGAAAGCTGACTAACCCATATTTTAATACGGGGATATTATCTTAGTCAAATGTTAAAAATTAGTGGAGTCATTCCGCTAGCTTCCTTTTTACATCATCAGCTCTCCTTTTAGGTCCTTTCTGACACTTAGTCAAATGATTCTATATAAGACTAAGAGTTATGAAATAGCAATTTAAATTCTCAAAAAAGATAGTCACACAAAGATACAGATTGAAAAATCATCATGTAGTCTTTGGATAGATAACAAGAAAATAGTTTCTCACAAATAAGGTTATCGGGTAGTTCAAGTACATTGCAAAACTCTTAAAAGAATCATAAATGTCGGAGCGCCTGGGTGGCTCAGGCAGTTAAGCATCTGACTTCAGCTCAGGTCGTGATCTCACGGCTCGCAAGTTTGAGCCCAGTGTTGGGCCCTGTGCTGACAGCTCAGAGTCTGGAGACTGCTTTGGATTCTGTGTCTCAGTCTCTCTCTGCCCCTCCCCCACTCACACTCAGACTCTCTCTCAAAATTAAATAAAGATTAAAAAAAATTTTTTTAAAGAATTGTAAATGTCACTGATTGAATTTCAGATCCTAAAGAAACACCTACTGTACCTCAGGCCCAGAAAAGATGCATAATAGTAGTGACAACCCGTTTTTGGAAGAGCTGAGACACCTTATCATGGTGCCTCTTATTTCACAACAGAATTTTTCCATTGCCCCTTGCTTGTGAATTAAATTTGATATTGTTTCACACTCTAAAATATTTGCAGACAGACCCGACTAGGGTATCAAAGATTGGCAGTCACGACAGCACCATACTTTGCCATATTTTGCTGTGACTCTCTCACCAACTCACTATTACAGTACCTTTACCAACCAAAGGCTGAAACCATGGCAAAGCGGACTTCATCTTTTCGAAGCAGAAAGCAGGAAGTTAAGCAGTTAACCACAGTAAGACTTGGGTGCGAGGGAATCTTCAAAATGAAAATCTCTCCGGCCACTAAAAAAATTAACATGCTTTTCCTTGGTGTTCTTTACCAAGTTACCTGATTACAAGAAAAAAGTTTGGGACAGACAAGTCAATCAGGACCCTCACTAAAATGCTACCTCTGTGACTGCCTTTGAAATGACAACATATTAAATGAAGGATCATCTTTCTTCTCAGGTGGTAAAGTGAGGTTTAAAGGGCTCAGAAACTCCCAGCTCCTTCAAGAATGGTGTATATTCCTTTAATTAAGGAATTAAGGTGAAAGATACCTTGTCTACTTAGAGTAAGAGATGGGATCTGAGCATGGTGACTTAAGAAGTAAATGAATACTACTGCCTTTGGAGTAATGGGAAGGAGAAACAGTCTGGGATAGGACTGGATAGAATAGTCTCTGGAGGAAAGGGAGAACTGTGTGGAAAAAGAAAGCTGAGAGATTTAAAAGGACATTATAACATTGCTCAGGATAACCCCTATTTAATAAGGTTCTTATGGTTCTTTAGAAATAAATGGCTTGGAAGAAATCCAAAACAGTCCTACCTTAAAGTATATTGTACTTTATAGCAAGCTTCAAATGCATTAGCCTCAGTCATTTTTCTCTGCCATAATCTTCCAGCATATGTACCCAAGACATGCTTCGCATTTTTAAAACCTCACATCTTGCTTCATATGTGTCAGTGAAAGGATATCCTTCATACCTTTGGTGCTAAAACAAAATATAAAATATTACCTGCTGCTAAAGATGGCAGACCATTTACAAAGTCTGTAACTGACCAGCACATCTCACTGCCAGGGTTATTAACAATGGATAATACAGAGGTAAAATGACAGTAATCTATTCACAAAAATGCACATACACACACCATCATTGACCATCGTCAATTACAAATACAATCATCACAAGTTTTAGTGTTTCAAAAGATAGTTTTGTTCATTAAAATTCTTTTCCTAAATGAACATATTGTCTTTGATAAAGAAAGCCCATGTCTCTGTAGAGTTCTAAAAATGATTTCTAGCCTACCTACCTCAGAATATATAGACAAGTAAAGGAATTCAGGCAGCTGTAATAGAAAAATAAAAGGCTAAGAAAGAATTTATGCAGCAAATAAAAGACATCTTAAAATAATGTCATGTAAAGAATATACAAGAAGCTGTTAACAGAAATTAACAGAACGGAGAGTAGAAATTGGGAGTATAGGAGTGGATCAGGGGAGATCATTTTTATTTTTTACTTTAAGACTTTCCATCCTAATAGTTTTTATCTATTAGTGAGCATGAATCACTTTTATAATGAAATCAAAGCCCCTAAAATGTTCCAAGGAATATCTGTGGGCATTAAAAAAAAAAAAAAAACAATGGTATTTTACAGAATGTATTTGGATGTCAGTAACATCCATGGGGCGTTCCTCTGACATTTTTTTAAGCGAGACAAGTAGCCTTTGCAAATAAAACTGTCATTCTGTTAGCAAAAAAAGAAGCAGAAGAGGGAAGACCTTGAGTTGATATCTAGCAATTTTCCACAGGTCCCTTAGACTCATGCAATACTATGAGGATAATAAGGTGAAAAGACGGACCCTCAACAATGGCAGAAAGCAGCTGAACCCATCTTGGAGCTGGCTCTCTCTAGAACTTTTGTATTCTATAGTACCACCATTGTTTAGGTCACTTTCTTAGGGGATTCGCATATTTGCAGCTATAAGCTAGAGGACTGCTCTGAGAGACTTACAGTCCCGCAGGAATTTGGGAAAGTTTCTTGAGGAAGACAGCACAGAGCTGGGCCCCTTGGGTTTGAAAGCATTTGTCAATGAACGGTGTACAGGGTGAGTCTGCCCTGAACAAAGACCAGATTCTCTGATCTTCTGAAAATTAGAGACTATATTTTTCATGTACAGCAATCGATTAGCATAAACTCTCTCTAAAAAATCATTTTTATGGAGTCAGAATTACCTTAAGTTATGAGAAATTTAAAGCAAGTATCTGTAAAGTAATAATATAAAGCAAAAGTATAATTAAAACTTCAAAAGTCTGCCAATTTGTTTTCCATTTCATGCATACAAGACTACTATCTAGCTGAGGAAATGTATACATAAATTTATACATTTCACACACACACGAAAAAGCCTTTATTTTAACTTGTGGAGAATTTTGCATAAGGTCAACTGTCACACAATAATAGTAAGCATCTATTGAATGCTTAGTATATGCCAGATACTATTCTAAGCTCCTCACATATATCAATTCAACAACGTTATCAGAGAGATGCTACTAATTCCCCATCTTTATAAATGAGAACACAGAGTTTAAGTGACTTCCTCAAGCCTCACAGCTGGGACAGAGCAGAGATGGGATTAGACCTCAGATAGCCTGGTCCTCCTGCTGAGATCTACTGTACCATTTCCCTGTGTTAGTTTGGTACCATGTATATACATTTTCTCTTCCTCAGGGCTACATCATACAGTCTTCTGTCTACTTGGGGATCTCAACTAATATATATCTAATGTTTTAACCATGAATACTCATTTTTTTCTTTATTATCATATGATTGTAAGATATGATAGAGAGATAGATATGGAAAGAATTCTTCAAATGCAAAAATGATGCTTCTTTTCTTTTCATTGGAAAACCCATTATAAATCTTGTTTTCCAAAAATGGATTTGGATTTGTTTAGATCTACTGAAATAGTTGGTCTCTAATCCACCTGAAGCCAAGTGTTGTGCATTAATGAGAAAAGAGCACAGGATTTGACTTCAAGAGCACCCACAAAAGATTACTTCAAACAGAATTTGAACACATATCAACACAGTCCATAATTTTGATTAATTGTGTAAAATTGGCATTTTCCTTTACCTTTTAAGAAAGAAAGCTAAATGCAACAAGAAGAACTAGAAAAAAGAAACAATATGCATTAGTGAAAAATTAGCAAAATAATGAATCTTCCCCAAATTTAACAAGACGAAAACAGTGAAAGAGGGGTCGAAAGTAGGGAAGTGCATTAGGGTTCTGAGGAAGAATTAAGACAAGAATTATGTGTTAGCAGAAAAGAGTCAAGGTATATACACATCTCCAGAGTGCATCTTGATGCATCAAGATCTCAGGTACAAAACTAAAATTAACAAGACTACTAACATGCTAGAGATGGAAGCTTCAATTATTCCAGTTTGGTTCTAATAAGCAGAAGAGAATTAAAATGGAATCATACAAATAAGCCATATTTGCAAGAAGAGAGGAAAAATTTTGAATGCTAAGTAGACTTAAAGCTTTTGATATCCATTGATTGGGAAAAAGTAAAGACTAGGGCTATTCACTTATGAAAATGCAAGAGCATAGGGAAAATGCCTACAAAATTGATACATGGCTCTGGGCTCACCCTACTTCTCAAGTCATTGGTATAGGAAATTAATCTCAACTCATGTAAAGGTAAGTGATCATAATGAAGCCAGCAGAAAATCTTTTCTAGCAGATACCCCAAGAATAAAGGAAGATAAGAATAAGGAAAGAAAAGTAGATGAAGAGCACCCACCACAAAAATATTGGCATAGAGCAAATGAAGAATCTAACAGAATATATCACCTGGGATGCAAAAATCTGGCTGAAACAAAGGCTTCTGTAAAGCAAATGCAAGATAGAAGAGACAGTCACAATAGGAGGTGGTGAAGTGTAAGAGAGAAAGGGAGTTGCCAGAAAACATCAATATGAAGAAAAACTCTTGGTCCTACACATTAAAAGGATAAAATGAGGATAAAATGATTCAACTTCTGCTCATAAATTTGAAAATTTACATAAAATGGAACATTTCTAGAAAAGCACAAATGTCAAACAAAACGGACTCAAGGATAAAGTGAATACCTGAGTAACATTAAATAAATTCAGGGGTGCCTGGGTAACTCAGTTGGTTAAGCATCTGGCTCTTGATTTTGGCTCAGGTTATGATCTCATGGTTCATGAGGTCGAGAGCCACATAGGGCTCCACACTGACAACACAGAACCTGCTTAGGATTCTCTCTCTTCCTGTCTCTCTCCCCCCGCCCTCTCTCTCTCAAAATAAATAAATGGAAACAAAAACAAAACATTGGGTGCCTGGGTGGCTCAGTTGGTTGACCATCCAACTTTGGCTCAGGTCATGATCTCACGGTTTGTGAGTTCAAGCCCCATGTCAGCCTTACTGCAGTCAGCATGCAGAGCCTGCTTTGGATCATCCATGCCTCTCTCTCTATGCTTCTCCCTCTACTTTCTCTCTCACTCTCTCTCAAAAATAAATAAACATTTTTTAAAAACATTAAACTCAAACCATAGTTGAAAGCTTTACACAAAAATAATCACCAGGTATGCATGACTTTATTAATTCTACCAAACATTTAAGAAACAATACCAACTTTATACACATTCAGAATATAGAAAAGTGGGAAAACCTTTTGAATTCATTTTATGAGGTCAATAATATCTTAATATTAAAAACTGGCATTTAAAAAAAATACTGGTCAATCCATCAGGAAAATAAGTTCAAACTCTTAAACAAAATATTAACATGTCAAATCCAGCCAATAAAAAGAGTATAATCTATTAGGATAAAATTGAGATGATTCTAGGAATGCCAGTAATATTTTAACATGAGCAATTTAACATGAACATGAACACATTAGAGTGTATTATTGCTTGAACTGTTCACCTCTCTTTGAATCCATGCCCTTGATCATTTAAATTTGCATTTCCTTCCACTACATTAATTAGGAATGCATTTCCTGCGGCTCCTTGGTGGCTCAATCGGTTAAGTGTCCAACTTTGGCTCAGGTCATGATCTCAGGTTGGTGGGTTCGAGCCCCAACAACAAGCTCAGAGCCTGGAGCCTGTTTCAGAATCTGTATGTCCCTCTCTCTCTGACCCTCCCCTGCTCACATTGTCTCTCTCTCTCTCAGAAATAAACATCAAAAAAAATTTTAAAGGAATGCATTTCCCTTCTTTTTAACTTTGAGCTTAACCATGTGATTTTTCTGACCAATGAAATGTTAGCAGTGGTGGGATGGGAGGAACAGAGACTTGAAATGGTTCAAGTGAGTGGACTTGATATTTAGTATTTCTGCCATCAACGTTAGAAGAACATGCTCAGACTAGATGACTAGTCCCAAGATGAGTCTGACAACATATGAGCAGAGCTGTTGCACCTGACCTGGAGACCTGAAGAGTAAATGACTGCTGTTTAAGGTGTTGAGTTTCAGGATGGTTTGTTGGCAGCATCGTTATGGCAATAGTTAACCAAAACAGAAATGAATGATGCCAATGTATATAGCAATATATATATAGCATTTTTTGAACCAGATAGTGGAAACTGAGAAAAATGTCATGAATCTCGAAAAGTGACAAAATACAGGACACTGAAAAAAAAAATGATAACCTATGTTACGTAGGGGCAAAACTGTTACCTACTATAGCATGCAAAGTGAAAAATGTACCTAATGAGGGGTGTCTGGGTGGCTCAGTTGGTTAAGCGTCTGACTCTTGATTTCCACTCAGGCCATGATCTCATGGTTCGTGAGTTTGAAGGTTCATAAGTTTGAGCCCCACATCTGGCTCTGCACTGACGATGTGGAGCCTGCTTGCCATTCTTTCTCTGCCCTGCCCCCATTTGTGTGTGTGTGCATGTCCATGTGCTCTCTCTCTCTCCTTTTCTCTCTCAAAAAAAGTAAATAAACTTTTTTTTAAAGTGTACCTAATTAACGTGTAGTCTTGGGAAAGATGTTTTACAGGCAGGATGTTCAAAGCTCCAGCTTATCCTTTTTGCCTGTACAAAAAAGACACTACAAAGCAAAGATAAATTCAGAAAAGAACTGGCCAATTTACAATCAGACTTTAGACGGTATATAAAGAGGCCAGAACTTGCTAGGCTGAAAAATAAAACTGTCTTTCATCTATACCTTTCCAGAGAGTAAATTTTCAAATTGTGAGGGGGGGTGGGGGAAATTAAATCAAGACTGCAGCCATTTGATTAATCTTGGTAGTAAAAACTGAATCAAAGATGAAGCAGTCATGTCTTTTGTTAAAAAGCTATGAAAAAATTAAGGTGGTACCTAGTAGACCCTTCCAGCTGAATAAAAAGACTCCTAGAAAGCTTAAGGATGTGGTCCCATAGAAATCTGATAGACCAAAAATACCCATAATTAAGCCTAAAGAAAGCAAGAAATCTCTTTAAAAGAACCATAGAGGCAGCATTTTACAAAAGGAGTTGAGTTAAAGTTCCTTTTGCAAAGGTAATCAACGACCTCTATTAGCTCAAGTGTCACTAGCTTGGGCTAAAAGGACTGATGCTGTTGGAGATTTTAAAAAACTTAGTCCTCAACTTCCCAGAGACAGTATGCAGGCCAATGAAACTGCTCACCTGCTCCCCCTGAAAGCACAGTCTCTAATGCCTTTCCTCCGAAGAGGCCAGGAAGGATAATGGAAGAGGATGATTTCCTAGAGTATTGAGGCAAGAGCCAAAGGAAACAGTTCATGGGCAGCCATTCTCAGATAGCAATGTAGGTTGATCAAGTAATATTTTCTACCTCCCATATAAGTGATGATGGTAGCGTTTTCCCAATGGAATTTCAGAATCACCTTGGACTAGGGGTTGCTATACGGCTCCCTTCTCCCATTATCTAAGAGCACCTATTATGGTTGGTTACCTGGTCCACAGGTTAGTGTTGCCTGTAAATGAGATGATAATTTGACTTTTTGTTTGTTTGTTTATAGCCCTCTAGATCAATAGGAGTGGCATCTTGATCTGATCTGAAGCCTCTTGCTACGTATTGTAAGATTCTGGGGATTCTGGTTGAGCATAAATGTATTCTTTATGGAAAGAGTTGTAAATAATTGTGGCCAAGGAGTGAAGATCTGTTTACTGACCCCTCCCACTATCCATGTCCTTTGTCCTGTAATTTTGAGGCTCCTTTCCCTGGGTGGCAGAGTGCATTTCCCTCCTTTCGACCCAGAACTAAGCCAAGTCAGTTGCTTTGGCCAGTGAGATATTAACAGACCTGATACAAGTGATTGTTGTTTTAAATCACTTAATTTTGGGGTGATTTGCAGTTTCGTGGTAACAATAGCTTTCCAATACACAGACTAAAGAGGAAAAATAATGTGACCATTCCAGTGGATGAAAATAAAGCATTTGATTTAATTCAACATCAGTTCATGATAAAAATTTTAAATCTCAGAAGCTAAAAATAGAAGGGATTTTCCTTATTTTGATAAAGGATCAACATAAAAAAAAGAGAACTCCAGCAAATATCATGCCCAATGGCAAAATGTTCGAAACTTGATAAGATCAAAAATGAGAATGGCATATCTTCCGTCCACATTTCTATTCAAATTGTGTTGGAGAAAAAAGATAACAAATACTGGAGAGGAAAAAAAAAAACTGTTATTTTCACACACACACACACACACACAGTAGAAAATGCCAAAGAATATGCTGATAAAATATTAGAATTAAAATATATATAAAAATTGTATTTCTCTATAACATCCACAAACAAAATATTTGTGCAATAAAAAATAAAAAATAAGTCTCACCTTCAAGATATATTCATTCAGCAAATACCATGTATTGTTAGACATTTATCATGAATAACAATGCTCATTGAAGGAAAAGCCCTTGTACAAGAACTATGATACTTCTTGGGTTGTGGTTTCTTTAACCACTAGAATTTATTCAATGAATGCTTGAATTAACAATGAAGCTATTGTTTTGTTTAGTTGGGTTTGGATTTTTAAATAATTAGTCCAGGGGTGCCTGGGTGGCTCAGGCAGTTAAACCTCAGGCTCTTGGGTTCAGCTCAGGTCATGATCTCATGGTTTGTGGGCTCCAGGCTGCTTCTGGCTCTGACCTGACAGTGCAGAGCCTGCTTGGGACTCTCTCTCTCTCTCTCTCTCTCTCTCCCGCCCCCCCCCGTTCACGCAGGTAGGCATGTGGGCGCACTTTCTCAAAAATAAAAAAAATGTTTAGAAAATAAATAAATAAATAAATGACTAGCCCAGGCCTCATTCAGGTAAACGGGTCTCTTGGGCCTGAAAATCTGATAGAAAATCATGAAGACATTCATCCAAGTTCCTTGCCGTAGTTACTTTTAATAGTTTTGAATTGTTCCTTATTTATTATTTTCAGCTTTCAAATATCAACATCAGGTTGGGATTTGAGATGGCGACGTAAGAGCATCCTGAACTCAGTTCCTCCATGGAGCGGACGGACTCTGGGGCTACAGGTGCAGCTATAGGTGCAGCGGCCCCTCCGCGTCCCGGGCGAGAGAAGCTGCGCAGAAGCAGGTAGGAGAGGCTGGGACACAGTCTCGCCATAAACCCCGCCCACGGCGGCGCCAGGACCCACAGCAGGGAGGGAACTCAGATCCCAGAGCTTCTCCCTCAGGACCCCAACGGTTTGAACCCACATCAGGCACCCCCAAACTTTTAAGTCCTGCATCTGAGAGAGGAGCCCTCAAAACACCCCGCTTTGAAACCCAGGAGGGCTCCTCTCCTTCAGACCCCCAGGGCTCTAAGGACCCGAGAGGCGGCTGGTGTGCAGGGACTCACCTCCCCGCCTGAGGTTCGCGTGGGAGAGGCTCCTGGGCTCGTCTTGGAGGGTCGGCCTGAAGGGCAGGCATTTGACAAACACTGGCAGGCCTGTTAGGGAATTTTTTTTAATGTTTTTGTTTTATTTATTTCTGAGAGAGAGAATGTGAGCAGCGGAGGGTCAGAGAGAGAGGGAGACACAGAATCCGAAACAGGCTCCAGGCTCTGAGCTGTCAGCACAGAGCCCAACGTGGGGCTCGAACCCACAGACCGCGAGATCATGACCTGAGCCGAAGCCGGACACGTAACCGACTGAGCCACCCAGGCGCCCCAATGCTAGGGAATTCTCTGAGGATGGAGACTGGCGGGTGCCATCTTTTCTCTCTCTGTTTTCTTCTTTCCTGGCGGGCGCGTTCTCTACTCTAGCTCTCTGCCTCCCTACCGCCCGCTGTTGCCTCCCAGACAGGAGCTTACATACACGTGTCGGAGGCCGGATGTTTGCAGCTGCAGCACAAGGGACCCCGGTACCTCACCTAGCACTGGTGGCCAGGGGGGCTCAAGCTTGCTGCCCCCACTGACTGTCTGTATTTGCATACTTTATTTTTTTTTTAATATTTTTATTTATTTCTAGGAGAGAGAGAGACAGCGTGAGCAGGGGAGGGTCAGAGAGAGAGGGAGTCACAGGCTGAAACAGGCTCCAGGCTCCGAGCTGGCAGTCAGCACAGAGCCCGACGCGGGGCTCGAACCCACGAACCGTGAGATCATGACCTAAGCGAAAGTCGGATGCTTAACCGACTAAGCCACCCAGGCGCCCCCGTATTTGCATACTTTAGAAGCTACTTACTGCCTGAGGGTCCAGTTGCCAATCAACCTGAATCAGGTGCTGAGATCATTCCCTTCAGGTCCCGGACTGAACCACTGGGAGCCATCACCGATAAAACTGGCGGCTGAGACAATCACAAAGGTTTGAAGGACAACCCAGAGGTAGGCCAGTGTTGGACCGTGAGGTTTATCTCCTGCTCCAGGCCACTCCTTCAAGACAGAGAGAGAGGTAGCCGTTTTACCTAAAGCATGGAAACCAGCACAGAGAGTGGAGCAAAATAAACAGGAATAGGTTCCAAACAAAAGAATAAAATAAAACCTCAGAAAAGTAAACACCATTTTCAGCCTTGTCATAAAAGGCCTTGACAAACAGAATGTATGCATTTGTTCTTCTTTCTTCCATACAATTGTTGTATCATGGTTTTGTTGGTTAAAAAAAAAAATCCTCAGGGCATCTGGGTGGCTCAGTCAGTTAAGCATCTGACCTTTGATGTTGGCTCAGGTCATGATCTCAGGGTGGTGAGATCGAGCCCCTGGTCAGGCTCCATGCTGGGTGTGGAGCCTGCTTGATATTTTCTCTCCCTCTCCCTCTGCCCCTCCCCTCTCATTCTCACACTCTGTCAAAAACAAAAACAAAAGCATCTTTTTCTATGTCTTCAAGTATTGCTGGGTCAGTATAAGTCCTGATAAACCTTAGACATGCTGTTAAAGTCAGGGATAAGGTGTGCAGGGAATTAGATGTTGAGACAGAGAATGAACAATTCTAGTTTACTGTTCACCTGCTTTCAGGACTGATGATGATAAACTAATTTGCGTACCTCAGGACCCACAACACGGAGGCTGCCCCAGAGGCCCAGCCCACACCACAAGCCTGAACCTAAATCAGCTTGCATGTGGAGAAAATGCCTCACTGTCAAGGAAGCCTACCATACACGAGTCACAATCCTCCAACTCAGTTTTAACTAGAGTACCTGACCCTAGAAAATAGGGTCTGCTCGCCCTATGAGGAAATCGCTGACCCCCTAATCAATCATGCCATTTTTCATGTTGCCTTTTCTAAAGCTCTACAAAACTTTCCCTCACCCAAAATCCCTTGGGAAGAGCACTCCACAGATTGTTAGAACTGCACTCCCTAGTCCGTGGATTGTTTTACCTTGAATAAAAGACATCACGCTGTTTACTTAAATTGTTTTATTTTGTCATTTGACAATAACAAGTGAGGCTATGCTTTCACTTCTTCTATTCTGGACTAGTGTCTAGAATGCAAGAAGTCCTCAAAGATGGACAATATATCTTTTTCTTAGTTACTATCTGGTACAGCATTTAATAAAATGCTCACTTACTAAATATTTAGATTTCTACCCACCTATCAGTCCTTCATGATTTTCACTCTTCTGTTTTTGTATTTTTTGTTTGTTTGTTTAGACCCAATCTTTAGATTCTTGTCTTTAGTAGGTTGTGATAAGAAAGAAGTGAATGGGGGCGCCTGGGTGGCTCAGTCGGTTAAGCATCTGACTTCAGCTCAGGTCATGATCTCATGGTTCATGGGTTCGAGCCCCACTTCAGGCTCTGTGCTGAAAGCTAGCTCAGAGCCTGGAGCCTGCTTCGGATTCTGTGTGTGTCTCTCTCTCTTACCCTCCCCTGCTCACGTTGTCTCTCTCTCAAAGAAATAAATTAAACATTAAAAAAATTTAAAAAAAAAAAAGAAGTGAATGACCATCTGCAATATTAGTACCTCTTTTTCTTCAACTATTGCCTTTTAAGAGGCCTTTCGAATACTGAATATTGTGCCTTTGTGCTCTTCCATTACAAAGAAGATGGAATGTGATGGTCTTACAAGTGTCCTGGCATGAGCTAGCCTCAAACATTAGCGGTCCCTTGCTTTTAGTTTCTTCTCCACATCTTCAAGTTGACCAGACTCACTTCTGAACAAAACAATGTGCCTTTGTGGTCATAAATTCCAGGATTTGTTGAAAGGGTCAGTCAGACCAGGAAACGGAGTTTTACAGTTATGCACATTTGGAGGCAGAAACAGCACTTGCCTGTGGTTTGGTTTTGGTTTTAGCTTGTGTTTTTTATTTCCATTTCAATAGAGGCTGACCACTCTTAAAAGGCGGTGGAGATGAAACCGTGTCTATTCTGATGATTAGCACTATGTTCAAACTTCTAGTGTACACATATGTAAATCAACACAGTTCTCATTAATTACACAAAAACGGGAAGATGGGGAACAAATGGCTTTCTGAACGGCATGTTAGGCCAAATTATCTGATTTTAGCAGTATCTGTATAGCTAAAGAGCTCCCCTTTCTACTCTCTGTCCTCAGAAAGAAACCCAGAGCTTTTAAAGGCCAAGAAAAAAAAAATTACAGGGCATTCAGAGGGGGCAGCAGAGACTGTATGTTTCCAATTATCTTTCTCATTATGAAGGACTGTTCCTTTCATATTATTTTGCATCAGCTTTTAGTGTGCTGAGTTGAAAAGCAGTTTCACCTTGCTCTGGGAAAATAAGAATCTGAATCCCCAACTGGAGAAAAGGAAATGTGTACCAGCCATCATTATTGAAGCACACCTCGAGTTGAGTTTCGGATCTGACTAAAAATGTGAATAGCAGGAAAACACAAAAGAGTCTATTCTTTGTACCCATCTGAAACCAGGAAGTGATGAATCCCACTGGAGCGGGCCTGTTTCTACTTGGTTCCAAACCCAGTTTTCAGATGAAAGCGCCTTGGAGAGGTAAAGCCTTGCTTTGTTCAGCAAATGGTCGGCTTACCTCCAATGCTTTAACCAGCAGGCCTTGTTCTTTCTATTCTGTCCTGAACCAGTTTCAAGAGCAAAAGGATGTTTGTTGTTTCAGGACTGGATGTTATGAAGGACCTTTGGAAACCAAATAGTCTCAAGTACATGCTCTTGCATACCAATGTTTCTAGATCTCAGCTGGCTTTCACAGATAATTTAAAGTTGCATATGTCCTAAAATAGTTGAGTATGTTTATCTCTTGCTATAACACATTTTAAAGAAGGAAAGTAACTAACTTAACATTTTAAAAAACCTAAAAATTATGAGAAAAAAATAAAACAAAATTGAAACTAGGACTCTAGATATAAAAAGAAAAAATAAATCTCCTTTTCTTTATTTGGAAAGAAGAAAAAGAAAAAGATCAAGTTGGATGGGAAGGAGGGAGGGTGGAAAATACGAGATCGACACAAAATCCAGATAATGGTGATGAGGGTTTGGGGTGATGGTGGGATTCAGAGCTGATGGCCAAGAAGGAATTCCTGAAGACATCTTCGGTGCAAAAACGTGATTTTATTAAAGCATGAGGACCGGATCCGTGGGCAGGAAGAGCCACGCTGGGGTTGTGAAGAGTGACTGGTTATATACCTTCAGGTTGGGAGGGAGTTAAGGACAGGATAAGTCTCTAAGGAATTTTGAAAGCAAGGTTTCCAGGCCCTTGAGAGGCTAGCTGTTGTTAGGAAAATGTCATGTACTAAGGTTTAGTAAAACCTCAGTCATGAGCCCCTTCAGATGTAAATCAAGGGGTCATATGCTTGGTGTATAAGTGCCAACACATATTTGGGGGTTAAAGATAAAGGAGGTTTGCAAAGGAATGTTTATATGTTTAAGTAGAATGTTGGGGGGGGGGGGCGGNCCAAGCTCCCCTTTGCCCCTAGCAAAGTGTCATCATCAAGGCACCTGAGCTCCCAGAGGAAGGTTTCTGCCTGTTTCAAGGACTTGTCCATGGCTGTAGACAGTAAAGGAATGTAATTTTTCATTTGCCTTTGTTTCCCTCATTACCGTGGCAAGCGCTTAAACAAACCCTCTTACATCTTGATGAGGGTGATATTAGGGCTCCAGGAAACAGAGTCTATAGGTTTCTGGAGATTAGTCTATGGGTAAGATTGCCTTTTTCTTGCAGTTACTAAGTTATCCATAAACTGAAGGAGACTCCTGTCCTGCATGACAGTGATCTCTATCAGTCAACCATTTTTTTTTCTTTCCTTTGTTCTTAGGCAGCCAGGAGTGTCCAGCAAATACCACACATATCCCATCTGTGTGTGTTGGGGGTGGGGGGGGGAGGCGGGAAGGGAGACAGGTATTTTGTTAGCTTATACTTTGCCCCCATCTTGCCTTATGCTCCCTTATCGATGGGATTGTACCTTATTGAGGAGGAAAAAAATTTTATCTGCCCTTCAAAGTTCTTCTAGCTGGCCTAAGAATCAAATTGACATGAGACAGAATAATAAGAGAAAATCAAACAAAGTTTAATAACATGTATACCTCCTGTACACATGGAAGAGACCCTGGAGAACTGAATAACTCCCCAGATTGGCCAAAGACGTAACCTTAAATACCATCTCCCACTAAGGGCAAAATGTTGGGGGTAAGGAGTCAGTTGTGGGAGGTTACCAGGAAAAGCACAGTAAACAAGGGCAAGATCGTTACCAGATTTAAGTCCATGCCTTCTCCATTGATAACAGTTTCTAGATATTTAAGTTTCCTCATCTTCCTGGTACTGAGGGAGATACTCTTACAAATGGAGCTTTCCCTTATACATGTAAATTTCTCATACAAAAAGGTAACTTATACAGTTTTTAGAGTTTCTCTTGTGTCTGAAATTTCTTAAAAATAGTCAGTCTAAGGAGTGCCTGTCTGGCTCAGTTGGAAGAGTATATGACTCTTGATCGTGGGGTTGTGAGTTCAAGCCCCACATTGGGTGTAGAGATTACTTAAAAATAAGTAAATAAATCAAACTTAAAATAGATATCCAGCTTAAAAAAATAATATACATATTGGGCTGGCAAAATTTTTCCCCTATAACCTATATGAAAGAAATAAACATTGAAATGCAACAAAAAATATGAAACATTTCCACATTATTCCTCTTTACCTCCCTCCTGCATATTACAATGTACATTGACATAATATCATTTCTTGTGAATAAGAGTAATTTAATTAGGGCAAGGTGTCTGAGACCTGAGGCCCAAGAGTTTTTCAAAGCTTATCATTATAAAACAAGATCTACAAATTAACCACATTTTGATCTAAATGACTCAAACAACTTTATATGCCTATTTTTTTCCTTCTAAACTCTACTATCTTCAGCTGTTTAATTCACTGCTGCATTGACAAGGACTTTGACAAAAATTAGTCAGGCTCCTGTGTCCTCTCACTTTGGGCTGCTGAGCAAAGAATCCTACTAAACAAGTTTATCAAGAATCCTTACCCTTGATGTCCATTCAAAGTCCTTTTCCTCTACCCTTGAGGTCTAATCAAGTTACTCCTTCTCACCCTTGACACCTAACCAAGTTCCACTTAGTAATTTTTCACCCACTCCCTCACTTTACCCATTGGCTGTATAGCCCCATTTGTCCTAATTGTATTTGAAGTTGAGTTCATTTTCTCTCCTGTATTGCAATAGTGTGACCCTCTACTGCAGTAGTCTTGAATAAAATCTTCTGTGTCATTTTTAACAAGTGTACAGTGCAATGTTTTTCTTTAACAGCATCTAACTCAGGATAGCGATGTGGTTAATATTGGGATTCTGCAATGATCTGATTGAGTTCAGATCCAATTGTAGTATTTGGATTGGACATGATATTTACCTTTCGAAGTTCTAATTTTCTTACTCATAAAATAGGAATAATAAATCTACATCATGTGGTTGTTGACAGGGCCAAACAAGAGGATCCTTGTCCCTGTGTTTGGCCCAGAGTTGGCTTTTTTCTTTATTTTTGAGAGAAAGAGAGAGCATGAGCGGGGAGGGGCAGAGAGGGAGGGAGACACAGAATCTGAAGTAGGCTCCAGGCTCTGAGCTGTCAGCACAGAGCTGGACACGGGGCTCGAAGTCACAGATCAGGAGATCATGACCTGAGCTGAAGTTGGACACTTAGCCGACTGAGCCACCCAGGCGCCCCACAGCTCTGTTTCTTTAGAAAAGAACTAGATCAAGGATCAGTAACCTTTTCCCTTAATAGCCTGATACAACTTGACAAGCCAGACTATCTTCAGGTGGTATTAGACATCATTAGGCTTTCCTCCAGCGCTTTTCCCTGAGAAGGAAAGGATAAACTGATGAGGAAGCATAAGGCAAGCTGAGGGCAGAGCACAAACTAGGATACCCATCCCCCCAGGTAGGATATGTGCGACATGCCTCAAGCACTCCTGGCCCAAGAACAAAGGAAAGGACAGAAAACGAAAGGTTAAACTAATAGGGTCTCCACCAGTTTACAAATATCTTAGTAATATTACAAGAAAAGGGCAATCTTATCAATAGCCTAATCTCCAGGAACCCCCTACTGTTCTAAGGATAATACTTTGCTAGAGGGAAAAACAACCCTAGCTTGATAATAGCTAAACCTCCAGTAATCTGTGAGTCTTCTTTAGCATATGGAAATCCCTTTAAGAAATTTCCTCTTGACTTTACCTCCCCCAACTCCACAGTATATAACCAGTCACTCTTCAGAACCCCAGTGCAACTCTTTCTACACATGAGTCCTGTCCCCATGCTTTAATAAAATTACATTTTTTTGCACCAAAAATGTCTTCAAGAATTATTTCTTAGCCATCAGCTCCAAACCCCCACTACCACTCCAAAACCCCATCATAAACAGATAGAGTTTATAGCCAGAGGACCAAGCACATGACCTGCTTGGTGCTGTTACTCTAACATGTAATGTTGAATTAAAAGTCTCCAGTGGCTCAAAACACCCCAGCAGTGGCAAGTCCTCAATCTTTCTTTCCAGAAACGTCTTTAAGTTCTTAACATTATGATATCTTATCTTTATGTTTTAATTATATCTTCACTTCATTCATCCCCTTAAGAATTAATAAATTCAAATCACATCTCATTCTGTTTTCAATGGAGTGGACTAAGGGAAAGGAGGGATGCTGTACGACTTCCAGAATAAGTAAGATGTTGGAAAAAATGAAGGGGTGAGATACAACCTGAAAATATATCAATGGGAAAGACGGATGAGGACTAGAGAGAAAGAAGCAGTATTGTGTATTATTTTAGGTTTGACCTACAAGCTCAATACTTGGCATGATTTTCCACTTCTTCCATCAAGAAGCCTTCTGGACCAGACTCCTCAGAACTGGATAAAAATAGTTAAAACATCAATTCCTACTCAAGACAGAAGAAAGGAGGCAAGAAATTCTTAATTGCCTGGTATTTGGTATTCTCTTCTCATGTTGTGGGTCGGCCAATGGCTTAAAATTTCCTGTCTCCTGGGTACTTTTGTGGTTCACTGCTCCCCTCACCAATTGACCAAGATGGCCTTAATAATCCTCTCAGTTTGACTTTAACTTTAGACACTTTCTTTCTGACTATAGGCCCCTGACTTCCCTTTAACTTAGAGGATTTACTCCAGAAAATTTGCAAGTGGAAATTCTTTTTCTGCGCCTTTGGGATGTAAATCTTCTCCCAGAAATGTAAACATCTAGAAAGATAGTGCCCCTGTCTCCAAGTCTGTGTAGGAAAGTGGAAGCCCAATTTATAAGCACTGATTGGCAAACACAAATGGCCTAATCACCCTGACAGACCTCCCCCTAAATGTGTTCCAGTGATCTCCCACTAGCTCACATCAGAGCTTCTAAACTCTGCTGCCTTTTGTTTCAGTGGAGTTGATCCCCACTGCAAATGGTTGAACAGAGTCTTCCTTACCATTTTTAATAAGCATCCAGTGAAATTTTTCTTTCATATTGTGAATATCTCAGTTGGAGATTCTTAGGCCAGAATGAATGAATCTCTATTATCATATCGTATGGTTTTTATCAGCCCTTTGGAATCCCAGGAATACAGATTTGCCGATCTAAAGGTAACATTAAGTGGTTAATGGATTCTCCTGTGCAATGCATTGGTTCTGAAATAGGATTGGAGTGGCTTGTGCTGATACTGTATCATGGCAGCAGTGGCACTCTCTAACCTCAGAAGGTCCAGCTGAAGAACTTTCACATTTGGAATTTGGGGCCACCTATCTTCTGCCTTGCAACTCCTTAACTTTTATAGAGCCTCTAGCTTTGCAAGGGCTGATAGAGCAGTACTGGGGCTATTCCTTTAAATTGGTTATGTAATCAAGCTAGTCCTAGTGAAGAGGCTCACAATGCAATGAAGATTCATTTTTTTCTCCAAACTAATATTCATGCTCTAGAAAATACTGAGTGGTTCTGTACTTACCCCACTGGTCATAATATCCCCTTAACTATGGCTCAGGTAGACCAACTTGGATTGCAAGGACCCAGTTTAGGACTGTATATATGCAATCAGAAAAAAATTCTCAAATAGCAGTCAAATGAATCCAAGCCAGAGTCCTTTACACAGAACTAAGGAGCAAGGACAGAATACAAGTGGAAATGCCTAGTCCAAAGGGCAGGAGAAAGTGAGATCATAAATTAAAGACCGTGTTTAAAGTCTAAAACCCAGTATGAAATAGTTAAAGCAGTAGTAGTTGAGCACAAAGGAGAAGAGAAGGAAAAGTACCAAGGAATATTCACCTTTAGGACTACTACATGTTTATAGAGGGCTAAGTATGCATCTAGGATAAATAAAACCACTGTTTCCAATGTTCACCTATAATATAACTACTTCTGTAACTAATGAAAGAAACAGAAGAGAGAGGAAGCCAACTGGTAGTTGTTATTATAGTGCACTGTGTCTGCAAATAAATTTGTGTTGCAAAAAAGAAGTCAACGGAACTTACAAATTCTAATTATAGGCCAACTTTATACCTCATAATCTAAAAAGAACCCCAAATAACTGCCTGTTATGGCATCCAAATATCATATCAGATGAAAATGAAAATCCTTTGTTTGGTAGGTTTTTCAAAGATGTTCTCTCAGCAAATATACCTATGAATTTTTGTTTTGTTTTGTTTTCCTTTAAGTAGTTAAGGTAACCAAGTAATTGCATCCATTTGGCAATCTAGTGTGAAAATCAACAACTTTAACACATGTCTAGGATTGAAAACAATAAATTGGCTCATTTGAGCTGCAATCTTTTTGAATTGGGACTATTTGAACATCTATGTTCAATTGAAAACAGCCTTTAAAATAGCCTAAGTAGTGTTGTTTAAACTGTCACTTAAATGTTTCATAAAATGTTATTTTCTATCCAAAAGAAAACCCCTGAAACTACCCTATGACTTAGCAAGAGCACTACTAGGAATTTATCCAAAGGATACAGGAGTGCTGATTCATAGGGGCACATATGTCCCAATGTTCATAACAGCATTTTCAACAATAGCCAAATTACGGAAAAAGCCTAAATTCCATCAACTGATGAATGGATAAAGAAGATGTGGTTTATCTATACAATGGAATATTGCTTGGCAATGAGAAAGGAGGAAATCCTGCCATTTGTAGCAATGTGGGTGGAACTGGAGGGTGTTATGCTAAGTGAAATAAATCAGTCAGAGAAAGACAGATATCATATGTTTTCACTCATATGTGGAACTTGAAAAACTTAACAGAAGGCAATGGGGGAAGGGGAAGAGAGAAAAAAGTTTCAATCAGAGAGGGAGACAAACCATAAGAGACTCTTAAATACAGAGAACAAATTGAGGGTTGATGGGGGGTAGGGAAGGGAGAGGGGAAAATGGGTGATGGAGGTTTTTTCAGGGCTTTTTCTTCCCCTTTACGTAGGAGAGGATGACTAGAGTAGGCTGGAGTATTTCCCTTCTGCCAGATTGGTTAGTCTCTGATAACACCCCACTGAGATGCCTCTGGTTAACTAGTTTCTCCTGAGGGCAGGCCTTGTTAAGAAAACCCACGTCTCAGTTAAGGAGACTGAGCTGTGACTCCTTGTATTCACGTGACTTTCTCTCTAATTTTGGGATTTGCCCTGTGTCCTCACTTCTCTTAAGAAATCAAGAGTTGATTTTTCAGCCTGTTTGGCTTTTTACTTATTAAGACAGAGTAGCAATTTCCAATCTCTTTACATGAGAATACTCAATTGTTCTTTAATTTGTTAAAGGTAATTTTTTGCATGCAAATAATTTTCTTTTATGTAGTCAAATATATCAATTTATTTATTGCTTCTAGACTTTGAATATAGTTTTAAAGCCTTTTCCAATACTGAGGTTAGGGAATAATCTACCTATGTTCTCTTCTATTGTTTGTATGGTTATCTATCTATCTATCTATCTGTCTTTATCTCTGTTCCACTTATTCTTGTGTATAGTATGTTTAGATTAGTATAGTAATTTATTCTTATGTATAGCATAAGGTCTAAAATCTAATTTTGTTTTTCTCCATATTATTACCCAGTTGTCTCAGCACCATTTACTATAAAGTCCATCTTCCTTACAGTAACTTGAGATATCATTTTTATCTTATACTAATTCCCATAATACTGTGCCTATTTTGGGGTGGTTTTTTTTTGTTTGTTTTTTTGTTTTCATTTTTTTTCCCCCAGTTCTATTCCTTTAGTCTATTTGTCTATTCAAGAGCCAGTACTGGGCTGATTTAATTATGGCGACTTTGTGATGTGTTTTAACGTCTGGTAGGGCTAGTCCATCTCATAGTTTTATGCTTTCAGTGTTTTTATGGCTACTCTTGAATAATTTTAATATAAACTTTCAAATCAATGTGTCTAGCTCCATTAAATATTTGCTGGTATTTTTATTGAATTGAATTAAAATAATAACTTAAGGAAAACTGACAACTTTATCATGGTGAGTCACCCTTCCAAGAACAGGAGTTTTGTTTTTGTTTTTGTTTCTTTTTTCATTTGCTCAGGTCTACTTCTGTGCCTTTCAAGAGTTCACTCATACATACAAATTCATTTGACAAGTCAAAGACAGCAGATAAACTTGTCCATATGTCCAGTCCAGATTCCTCTTGGTTATATCCTGAGACCCAGGGCCCAGTAGAAATCCAGGAATGGGCTTCAAGGCCATAATGAAGCGCTTAAGATTGTATATAAAATGTGTGTGTGTGTGTGTGTGTGTGTGTGTTTTAAATGAAATTCTTTTTACCTTGTTTTCTCTGAGATGATTATCATTTTCCTCTGCATTCTTACTCAAGTATAAACTTTTTAGAATGTAAGATTTTCACAACAGCAATATTATGTTTACAAAAAGAGACATTTTTGTTATTAGTGCTCCCAAGTCCAATGACCCAAGCAACAAATAGTTTCTCTTCATTCAAAATGGAGCCAAGTAATCTGATAGAAAAGGCTATAAGAATGATCCTTACACTCAAAAAAAACCTGCAGACTTGTTTGGGACAAAGTACTAAAATCAAGTAGAGAAACATAAGAGTCACTTGCAACCTTGAATTCAACAAAGGGTTCAATAAGGAAGATCTCATAGAAAGAAGACTGTCTGCAAAGATGCCTTAAACTTGGTCCTTCTATCTGGAAAGAGAAGAGATTCCAGATAACATGATGAAAGCTATAAAAACATGACTGTTATTTCTTTCTCCCATCGTTTCCCACATCGAGGTTTTTCATTTCCCAACAGTGACAACAGAATTGAAGGTATAGAATGGGTGAAGGAAAATATTTCTTCTTTTTTCAGTGGAACAATTGTCTTCATTAGATTAAATTTTCCAATTGTGGTGACATGTTGAGTTGGCAAGATCCCCAGCAGCTGACACTCTATTCTCCTCCCCAGATTTATAGTCTATATCTTCTCTCTCTCTCTTCTTTTGCTTTTTTTTCTTCTGTATCTTTTTCCCTTCTAGCCTTATGCCTACACCTTTCACTAGTATTAAGAATGTTATTTATCTCCAGTATAGGTTTTTAGCTTTATTATCTTCCAGGTTATTTAGATCAGTGGTTCTTAATTGTCTGTACCTAGAATTGCCTGGAGCACTTTTTAACAACTAATGATATCTAGGCCTATCTCCAGAGATTCAGTTTAGTTGGTGTGGGTGAGGCCCAGCCATTGCAATAATTCAGAATTCTCCCCAGTGAACCAAATATGAAGCCGGAGTTAATAATAGTGACCCAGAGTTAAGATCCATCAACAAACTAGTTCTGTGGAAAAACCAGTAGGTTACCTTTTCATAAGGCATGAAAACTCTCTCAGCCCTTATCTTCCATCTTTTAAACTTGGAATTGCTTTTTTCCCCTTCATCCGTAGTTCTATTTGACAATCAATAGAATTTTAGAACTGTAGTATCCATAGATATTAACTCAGCTCAACTTTGGGACTCTAAAAGAGAAGTAATCTAAAAGCCAGAGAGGAAAAAAAAAAAACCTTTAAGTGAAGTGCCAGGACTGCTTTATATAATTGCCCTTGAAATAGGGCTTTACCACTTTATTTTTTCAGATAACCCTAAATATATGTTCAGTTGTTAGCTGTCTCTCTCCAAATCTCTGTCTTCCCTTCTGCCTTCCAGCTTGTATGCTTCCCGCCTTATAATAATAAGATTATGACCTTCTGTTTGCTGGAACAGCTTTTAGGTGTGTACTTCTTCTCAACTTATATCTCAGATCTCCCTCATCAAAAATTTCATTCTTTCTAGCAATTGCACCCCCAAACCCTACACACAGCTGTAAAATAAGCGCACAAAGTCATTAGGTAAAGCCTTGGTAGCCCAGAGAACCGTCTTCAAAATGATAAAATATGAAACATCATATTGTTTTGAATTAATTCTCTATATATGAAAATTGTAAAATTTTTCTCAACATAAAAACCTAAAAACAAAAATACACTGTGAGCGCCATCTCCTGGACACAGCATTCTGACTTGTGAATGTGCCCTCCCTCACTGCCACATTAGAGTGTTTTCGCTTTTCATCTTTATTTTACCTACTACTCTTCCAGAAGAGAGGTGTAAGGTAGCTTACTAAATATACAAATAATAGAAAAGTACAAACTTAGTTTAAAATACGCATGGGAAAAGGAATTAGAGGACCAGGAGGAGAACAAAACACTGATAATCAGGGTTTTCACACAGCAGCAAAGAAGCTATAAAATTTAGTGAAATGATGACTTCGTTTTATTTTATTAAGTTTGAGTTGCCTGTAGGACATCCATGAGGAACTTTCAGGTGTGTACTGTGTGTCTAAAGCTCATCGGGTAGATCTGAGAGAGAAACACAGATGTGAAGGTGATGCACATGTGGTCATGGAAGTGCTTGGGCTACCTGGGATTGTGGAGAAAAGGAATAACATCGGATCCAGCACAGGGCCCTGAGGAAGATCGGGATGGAGCCGACATACCTGGTTTTAATCCCAGGCTCCTCTACGGACTAGAGGAATAAATAACATTTAAGTTACATTTTAAAAACATATTTTAAAATAGGTTTTGCCTATAACTTCATCATGTTAAACAGACATGGAATTTTTTGGTGGTGTTGTTTGTTCTTAAATCTTTCTCTAATCAGCAATTCCTAACTACTTTGGGGCTGCTATTCCTGATACCTAAAACTCTCATCTCTGACCTGGGAGAAGTCTAGATTAGAAGACACAGAATTATGGTGTCTCATTAGAGACGGATGTCAGCTGGGCTGACTGGCTTTCTGTCCTTCTCCACCCACCCCCCCAGGCTGTAGGATGCTAGGTTAGGAAAGGAGCAGAGGCCTCAGCAGGCTCTGCTGTGTCCACACTTGCCTACCTTCTTAGCTGTATACGATTTCCAGCTCCTGAGGAGGAACAGGCAAAGAACTGCCGTGATTTTTCTAGCTACGTCTTATTTTCTTAGAATTATTTAGAATGCTTTTCTTTTTCCTCTTTTTTAAAATCTCATGTGGTTATTATAAACATTGCTTGTTGCAGCAAAAATCTCACTTCAGTTTTCCTTCATTGTGAACCAGATGAACTTTTTCACTGAAACAGACATATTGTCTCATTGAATTTCAGGTCACTTGCAATTTCTTTTTTCTGAATGCCACAGAGAGAAAAGGACTGAATTCCTAAAAACTGCCCTACTCTCGCTCGCACTCCCCTGGTAGAGCTCCATTTCGGTTGAAATCCCCACACATTACTTCTTTTCAGGAGTGTTGTCAAAGGAAATATCTTCCGTAGGGCCTGGAAACTTGGCTAAGTGGTTCTGTAACTCTTTACGACCGATTCCTTTAGCATTTCGTCTCTCAGGGCTCTGTAATAATTTCTATCCAGGTTTAATTGATGGGATATAAATTTCCTTAATCTATGGGAATTTTCTCTGCCTTTGAATATTTTAATCTATTGGAAAAATATGGCCCCTCTTTACATCTGTGCCAGTGGCATAACCAGATGCTGATGTTTCTTCCAGTCTAGGAAGTGGCTTTTTCTTCTAGCCCTTTCCATATGTTCACTTCATGTCGGTTTCTAAAGCTATTTAACATCTCTTTTGATTCAATTCCGTACTTAAATGATGCATTTCACCTCTAAGGTAATATTTGATATATATACTCTGAATTTCCTCATTCAATTCAGGGATAATTTTGAATGTGGAATTGTGTCATAGGGGATTGTGTATGAATTTTTTTTTAATTTTTTTAATGTTTTATTTATTTCTGAGAGAGAGACAGCATGAGCAGGGAAGGGTCAGAGAGAGGGGGAGACACAGAATCTGAAGCAGGCTCCAGGCTCTGAGCAAGCCGCCAGCACAGAGCCCAACGTGGGGCTCGAACCCACAAACTGTGAGATCATGACCTGAGCCGAAGTCGGACCCCCAACCAACTGAGCCACTCAGGCGCCCCATGAATTCTTAATATAAGTAATATTTATTTAATAAAACCAAACAAGCAGAAGGAACAAGTGATTTAATAACCATAAGATAAGAAAAAGAGTTAATTTTGAACTTTTGGTACACTATGGTATAACCACTTATTAGTCTCAGCACTTTGGGTGAAAACAAGAGCTATAAAGTTAAATGAAAGTATAATACACATTACAAATAATTTATCAAGCTTTTTTTTTTTTTAAAGAATATTGAGGTCAGAATTTATCATTGTTAATAGTGATCTGAAATGCATTTTCTAATTACCAAACATAGAGGTATTTTATTTCTTTAACTTTTATTTTTTTGGTGGGGGCATGCAGGGGCAGAGGGAGAGGGGAAAGGAGAGAGAGAGAGAGAGGGAGAGAGAGAGAGAGGATCCCAGGGAGGCTCTGAGCCCAGGATCTCAGGACTGTGAGATCATGAGCTGCGCCAAAATCAAGAGTTGGACACTGAACTGACTGAGCCACCCAGGTGCCCCAAACATAGAGGTATTTTAAAGTTGTGCAGAATGCTTCTGAAAATATTTATGAATCATATTTAATATTCTCAGACCATGTCTTATCAGTAAAGTGGTAGCTACAAATAGTTGATACAGCGATTTAGTCAACTTGAAAATACAAAATTTACTTAAAAGTCAAATCCACTAATCTTCAGAAGATAACAGTGGATATTTCCCCAGCTCTACCTAGAAATTTGGGAAATTTTCTTATTATATAGAGAATATGGAATAAGGATTAGCTAATCTTAGAATCATAGAATGTTACCAGAAGAAAGATGGGCCTAAGTCGCCTGACTGCAGTTTTTATAACTGAAGAAACGGAAGCCTCATCCAAAATAATGGCTTATTCAGAATCAGGGCTGGTGAACACAAAACCCAGATCAAGCCATAATTCCTGCCTTTCACAGAAGTTTCCTTTCCACTCTCCTATTGTACCGCCATATGCCAATCCCAGCAGCTGGGCTCCTCTGATGCAGGGACTAGGCCCTTTGTGTGACTGCGCCTGAGAGAAGCCAGTCTTGTTTGTCTCTCCTTGTTGTAGCTGCCCCTCCCACGCCCTCAAGAAGCCTTTCCCTGATGTGACCCTGCTCATTCCTTCCCCACTGAATCTTACCAATCCTTCATCTGATCCCCCTAAGAAATCCAAAGTGGCAACTCACTGGTCTGTTCCATTAACCAGGTAAATATGCTCAGAAAGAGACTTAGATAAGTTGTCCCACATGTTTGTGTTTCAGAGTGGCCTTCATAGAGTAATTCCCAGCCTCTTATCAGTGAACGCCAGGCAAAGCAGCTGGCAGGTGGGTCTAGCTGAGAAAACAAAAAAATGTTGAAACTTTTTTACTTCACCATTTAGTCTGAAAATATCTGAATTAACTTCAGTAATCAAAATGTATGCTCTTATAATTTAGATCACATCACTTGCTTTATGAAGTAGAAAAAATATTTTTGAGAAGTATCATTGATTTTAACCAAGGAACATTAGTTAGTATCTGGGCATATTTGAGAAGATTCATTCAGCTTTCTAATCTTATGCCTAGAAATTAGATACTAGCTATGCAATCTACTTATAGGGCAGATGATATAAATTATTATAGGTACAAATTACTTATCACTACCAATCTACTGAGGATTGCAGTACCAGGAATTCCTAACCAGATATATGTGGAAGGCAGTTCTGTGGCAGCTGAGTGGCAGATATTTATTGTGTGGGAGGACAGTGTCTTCCTAGTCCCTGAGAATACACATACTCCACATACACAGAGATTTTGCCTTGCTGAGTATTTCATATTGTGTAAACATGAGTAGAAACAAAACTAGGCCTTCAGTCAAAAGGTGTGAACCTCTACTCATGAACATAGAGGGCTTCCACTTTAACACTTAATGAAACCATCTAAGAAGAGAAACCTGTTCCTTCATCTTGCTCATTGTCTCAGCAATAGTTTACTTGGCATAAGTTAGGATCAAATATATGCATACACACACACACACAAAAAAAAAAAGAGCAGCAAAGTCATCCAATAATGGAAAAACAAAGGAAGGATAGAATGTCAACAGATACTGTAAAGTTTCATTTGGCACATGTACAAAAAGTCATTGTCCCAGCCAGGTGACCATATGCCTATAACGTGGCAGGAATCCAGGGCTCCAGTCTACCACTCTCTAATTTGGATTAATAATTTATTGTATTATTTGAAAGGTTGCATAAGATATCTAGTTAGCTGAATCATAAAGAACAACTCATGCCAAGTTACACCTATGGTTTTCGATGTTAACCATGCAAAGTACATGCCCACTTTCATCTGCCTGTGGAAATACCCATGCACCTAAAGAGAATGTAAAAAGAAGCATCTACCAAAGGTGAGTTGGTAAGAGGTGCTGCACGGGAGAAAGGGAGGGAAGAGAGGAAACGCGGGAGATAAGAAATCAATGTGTGTTAGATTCCCACCATATGCCAAGCTCGCTGGGAACATACAATCCTCACAACAATTCTGTGAAGCAGGTAATAATAGTACTCCTATTGGAGAGAGGAGCAGATTAAGATTTAGGAAAGATAAGTAAATTGCCCATAATCATTCAACTTTCTGGGTAGAGTCCAAGTTCTTCATGGAAATGTTGAGCTGAGTGGGCCAAGAAACACACCTCAAGAAGAGAAAAACTACAAAAGGGTTCCAAGACAACATGTGAGCAGACATTTGATCTGCAGCACAAACTGAATATGCAAGTGCTGAGGACATTTCAAATAATATTATCCAATCGTGTTAGTAAGAGTGACTCAGAATTCTTCATGGAGATAAGGCTTGATGTGGCTCCGGCGCTTCTCAACTTTTTAAATAATGAGTTGCTCTATATTTAAAATGCTGACCTAATTCCTGAAGCTGAGAAACACCAGATGAGTGTAAAAATGAAAAGTACTTGAGTTGGGCCAGGAGGAGATCCAGGCTGGCCAGAGTAAAAGGTTAAAAATAGCATCTTTGTGAGGTGAGGGGAAAGAAGCAGACAAGAGAGCTTCCTCTTCCAGCAGAAAGCTCTCTAGCTGGCTGATAGGTCACATCTGCAACGAGAGGCGTCTTTCACTTCTTTACTGTGTAAGTAGTTACAATTCATTCATGCAGGTGTCTCAGCTTTGACCATTTCAGAAATACACTGGTACTAAGAGAGGGATTATACTCCTGGCAAACCTTTATTGGTTCTTTAATATCTATTTTTCTTCTATTCCAGAATCACACATTATTTTTAAAAGCTAGCTACCATGAAGTTCACGAATGAGACTTATTAGGCATGCAAACCACAAAACACTTCTCCCCCGACCTCCTATTGAAAGCATTTCACTTTCAGCATCATGAATTTTCATTTATTTCTCCTGGTAGAGAGACAGGGAGATGAACAGTGAAGAGTCTTCTGGCAACATGACATTTCATTTCTTTCCCTTCACTGGGGAAGGGCTGCTGAGAGTGGTGGGGAAAGAGAATGCCTTGACTCATGGCTCCAGTTTTTGTATGCTTAATTTGAGGGGGCTGGAGGGGATGCTGTAGATGTTTCCTAGATGTGAGATTCTGTGTTTCTATGGACCAAGACAGATAAGGACTGAAAAAGATCCTTGGGATTTAGCAAGTGGACAGCCAGTGGTAATTCAGCAGAGAGCAATTTCTGTGAAGGAATGTGAGATTAGAAGTTAAGGTTAGGTGAGTCATGGAGGCCAAACCGAGATGAAATACAGTAAGATATGAATCGGGCATAAGCAAGTGGAGACCAGGATTAGACATTTATCTTTAAGTTGGCCTGGCCCTGGGGAGAAAGAGGGAATGCAGTTGGAAGGAAGAGAATATCCATTTGGTGAGACAGAGGAAGTTGATTGCTTGCTTGCATTTAATGATGGGAGAAATAGAAATATGTTCACATGTTGCCAGGAAAGACATCCTAGAGACAGACAAGCAAAAAGAATGTAAAAAAATCAGGTCCCTGAAAAGGTACACGTGGAAGAGTTTCAAAGATTCACCTTGGAAAGAAGGAAGTGATAAAACAGTTCATGAAAATGGTTAACTCCCCTGAGGAGGAAAGGAAAAGAAAGAAGTTGAAATAGTAACTCCACAAAAAATGAAGCTTCATAGAACTTCAACAGTTCTATCCCTTTTTCATACCAAGACTGACTCTCCAGGCACTCAGGCACCAGATGACAGAATCCGAATATTTGCCTCACCTCTGAATGAATGTACAGAGCAAGGTGGGATCAAAAAATGTTTAAATCTGGGGCGCCTGGGTGGCTCAGTCGGTTAAGCGTCCGACTTTAGCTCAGGTCATGATCTCACGGTTCGTGGGTTCGAGCCCCACGTCGGGCTCTGTGTTGACAGCCAGCTCAGAGTCTGGAGCTTGTTTCGGATTCTGTGTCTCTCTGTCTCTCTGACCCTCCCCTGCTCATACTCGCTCTCTCTCTCTCTCTCTCTCTCTCTCAGAAATAAATAAAACATTAGGAAAAACAAATAAAACTTAAGTATGTTTAAATCTGAGTTTAATGCCGGGGCGCCTGGGTGGCTTAGTCGGTTAAGCGTCCGACTTTCGCTTAGGTCATGATCTCGCGGTTCGTGGGTTCGAGCCCCGCGTCGGGCTCTGTGCTGACTGCCAGCTCAGAGCCTGGAGCCTGTTTCAGTCTGTGACTCCCTCTCTCTCTGACCCTCCCCTGCTCACGCTGTCTCTCTCTTAGAAATAAAACATTAAAAAGCAAAAATTTAAATCTGAGTTTAATGCCAAGATACCTTCCCTCCAGTTAAACTTTCTCTTCTTGATCTCACAGTAATGCCTTCAGGAATAACAAAGCCATAAATGGATTCTAAAGTTGATCATCAACCCTCTTTCTTCTCTCTTATAATTAATTTAATTTTTTTCCCTTTTATTTAAAGAAAGTACAAAGAGTATACTTAATCCCAAACACAAGCACACTTTAAGCTTCCATTTATGGTCTGGGTAATGTTGGGCAAATCAGTATAGCATTCTAAGCTCAATTTTCTCATCTCTAAAGTGAGAGGGTGGATTTAGAGAACTGTACAAAGATCTTTTCAGATCTAAGAATTCTCTGACTCTAAATTAAAGGACATTTTCCAAACAGTGAACATTCTGGTTTTAACCAGGAAAAGAAATAGAGGAATGTTTCTCTTGGGTTTTCACTTTGAAATTTCTGCTTAAATTAAAACAAATAAACAAAACAAAACATAGAGTGGAGATTTCATTTTGGACAGTGTTCATATTTTACATGAAGGTCTTTTCTACTGCTGTTTAGTTTTCTGTCTGAAGTATGAGTCAAATACTATTAATGTCAGTTTGGCTCTTAATATACTTTGTGATACATTGAACTGACTCTTTTCTCTATTAAAATTATGGCCCTTAATTCAAAGTATAATTGTTATTTTTCATAAAATTGTTATTCTTTTTTGGGCTCTTCCACTCCTATAGCCCATTTCAAATCAATCAAAATATTCAAAGAAACAGAAGTGTATGTACTAAAAAACTTGTCAAGGTCACTAGTCTCTTTCAAAAGTCTTGATTGCTTAAAAAAAAAAAAAAAAGCTCCAGAAATAAAGATCAGAATTTTGTAAACTGTGGTTTACATGATTTTTATTCAAATGAGAACCAATTCTTCATCTACATGGGAGATGAAATGTGCCTCTGTGATTCCCTTAGATAAGACTCTGCAGTGCAAAAAGCTGAAACCCACTCAAACCAGCCCGAGTCAAAAAATTGGGGCATTGTTAAAAGGATACAATAGAAGTCTCATAGAAATGACACAACAGGAATCTCAACGAGAAAAAACTAAAAGTAGGTCACAGCAGGCCCACCCCTGGTATCGGTAGCACATGGCCCAGAGTACAATAGAGACTTCTATACCATGTGAATGAATATTTCAAAGTGAAGTCAAAATACTAATATGTTCGTTAAGTAAGATGTATTTGGTCCTTCTACTTGACAAACCTGATAACAACTTTTTTAACGTAAACGTACACTGTAGCATGACTGAAAGTTGCAAGAGATCACATGTAAATGAATTTAATTATTATTGTACATATCTGGGTGTATTGCTGGTAGGCAAATGCTTGGATGACTAATAAAATAAAGACATATATAAGCAATAAATAACATATTCTACAAAATTAATTCTTTTGTCGTGGTAAAATTGCTGATGACATTGTGATAGTCAAATGTTCACTTAATGTGTGTCTTATGAATGGTAATGCCAAATTAGACAACCACTCTTGAGTTACTGTAGTTCTTCAGTAATACACTCGTATGTTTCAACTTAGACAAACTTTGTTCTTATGAGGCAGTGGCAACAGGAAGTGTCAATACCTCAGAAATGAACCAAGAATTCTATATACCATAACTTTCTTTTTTTTTAATGTTTATTTTTGAGAGACAGAGCATGAGCAGGGGAGGGGCAGAGAGAGAAGGAGACACAGAATCTGAAGCAGGCTCCAGGCTCTGAGCTGTCAGCATTCATTTATATACATTTAGATATGATATGAATTGTTTAATATTATAAAATGATCCTTCTCCACCATGCACAACTGTTCTAAATATTATAACAATTTGTGAATTCCTCCGGAGTCACAAATTGGAACATTTAAAGAGAAAAAAAAATATGCATCCTGCACTATTGTAAATGACATTTCCTTGTGCAAAAGTCTGTCACATTCCTGCTGGCTGAGAGAAACCTTTAACAAGAAAGCCAGTCTTTTCTCTTACTCAAGAGCATCTACCTGTCCCCATATGGCCCGCATTCTGAAGCAGTGGCTCCCTCTGATGTCAAAGCCACAACTGGCACCGCTGCTTTGTTGCAAGGACATAGGGCAGGAGATAGAGAGCAGCATTTCTACTAGGACTGAATTGTGTTAGTCACTGGAATGTCTCTTCAGAATTCAGGGTCTTGCTGTGCCAGTGCGGAGCTACTGAATGAAAGACGCGTCCTTGAGTTCTTTAGCAAAGTAACGGTTCTTGTGTGAGTTTGTAATTTGTGGGCCCCACATGCTGTACAGTGTCCATGGCAGGAATCCCACTGGGGGAATCTAACATCAATCCTACACATGAAGATTGGAAAATCTGGAAGCACACACTCTGTTTCTCATTGAGCCACTCGGTCTTAGTGCTGCTTCTCTGCATTTCTTCCGTATTTTCTTGCTACTTTCTTCAAATTGGCTTTCTGTGCTGTATATGATCCTCTAGTACCCACTAAATTTTAGGTAGTTTGTTGCATGGGCATGCAATGGCTCTCACTCCCTCTACTGAATCTCTCAGTTTAAGCTCCATTCATTGTGTAAGGGATCGTCCACCTGGCCCATCATGGATCAGATGTCCACCTCTGGTTCAGCTGGGGCTAAGAAAAGCATTAACATATAGTGTTATGTCCAATTTACAAATTAATCTTTTAAAAAGTCAGAGATGATAACCTAGTGGCAATTAGAATCTTCTTTGTACCCAGGAAAAATATTATTCAAAAGTTAAATGTCTCATCTTGTATTTTCAGTATCAAGAAAATGATAAGAACACAAACTTATTAAAAGGTAATTTAATAAATTCACTACTGAAAATACCAGATGTCAAGGCAGTGGTTTTGCTGTTTTGATTTTTGTATTTCCAGGGGAGCATATTAAATAAATGAAGGCATCATCCATGCCTTGATGAATACCTTGTACCTTCTATCAGATGTGTTTGATAATGTCACAAACAGTGAGCCCTATGACTTCTAGCAGGAACTAGTGGTGTGTTTCCAGATAAGTCATGGACTCTTATCTTTCTCCCAGAAAAGGTCAAGCTCTTTTTCCTGACTTAACATTTATTATCTCTGCCTAGATTGCTCTTCCCAATAAACGTAGAACCCATTCATTCTCGAACTCCTGGTCCGGGGTCAACTGTGAACTTCTCAAAGGCCTTCCTTCATAATTTAGTGGTTACTTTGGGTACTCTTTCTCTCATCTCTTAGTTGTTTCCTTCATAATAGCTATCCAAATCTGTAATTATTTTATTTCTCTAGCAGTTATTGTCTTCTCCACTATGACAAAAGATCCAGCTGTTATCTTAATATCCAAATATAGTTCAGCATATAAAAGGTGCTAATTACTATTTGTTCAGTCCATGAGTTTTGAAATAAGAAGGTTGAACTGGCCCTAGGAGAGCACAGTACTAAAATTCAAAGTTGTACAACATTAACAATGGCACACAACAGAAATCGTAAATTGTAATTTCTGTTTGCAATGTAATTGTGGGACAAAAGTGTTACCAAATAATATGGAACAAATTATCCATTGCATAAGAAGTTAAGATCTAATGTTGTTTAATCAAGAGAAGGGATTTCACAAAAACTTCACTAAGTAGAACAATGTCACACAATGTCTATTCTAGTATATGTTTCAAGTGTCCATGATTCTTTTACAATCTAATCAGACAATAAATATTAATTCATGAATACGATGAATTACACAGTAATACATAGTGAGTGCAAGGCTACAACATGAAAATTGAAAACATTGATCTTTCAACTTGTTTGGTCTTTTAAAAGTAGATAACTTCATTGATCAGGCTAAATTGACCAACCATTTCCAAATTATAAGAAAATTGCCTAATTGTAGCAATTACCAGGCCAAAAGAAGTGAAGCATTTTATAGCTCTCACTTCATGTTGCTCTACTGCAAGAGATGATCCAGTTTGCCTTAGCACCAGGGAGAGAATTGTGAATAATTATCAAGTGGCCAGTTGAAATGGAGATAAGTTTTCTGGTTGACATTTTCTTCACCTCCTTATGACAGTGATTTCTTTAATAGCCATCTTTAAAATGACAAGCAAGTGCTTTTAGCATTTCTTGATTATGTTTTAGAAGGCTGTTTAAATGGGGGTGGTTGGGTGGCTCAGTCAGTTAAGCATCAAACCCTTGATTTTGGCTCAGGTCATGATCTCATGGTTCGTGGGTTCGAGCCACTCATTGGATTCTGCGCTAACAGTGTGAAGCCTGCTTGGGATTCTCTCTCCCTCCCTCTCTCTCTTGTTTCACTTTCTCTGTCTCCCAAAATAAATAAACTTTTAAAAAAAGAAGTCTATTTAAAAATTTTTTACTATTTATCCATTTTTGAGAGACAGAAAGAGACAGAGCATGAGCAGGAGAGGGGCAGAGAGAGAGAGAGACAGAACCCAAAGCAGGCTCCAGGCTCTGAACTGTCAGCAGAGAGCCCGACACACAGCCTCGAAGTCACAAAATGGGAGATCATGACCTGAGCCAAAGTCGAAGTCAGATGCTTAACAGACTGAGCCACCCAGGTGCCCCAAAGAAGTCTATTTGAATGCCATTTATTAGACTGTGAACCCTTGAATTCGCAGACTGTTATATTTGTTTTTGACTCTCCCAATCTTGTCTAACACATTTTAGGTAGGTAATGTTAATAGAATTAAATAGAAAGTAACTGTGAAAATAAACATATAAAATGATATCTTTTCTGGACTACTAGGAAATAAAAAATTCAATCTAAGTCTAAATTATGTTCACCAAGTCAGTAAAACAAACCGTCAAATCAGTGGTTCAATATTATGTAAACAAAATAACCAGTTGAGTTCTATCTTTTTTACTTTTCAACCAGTTCTTTGGACATGGTCTCCAATATAGAATCATTTCTTTTATTTGAGCACTTTATTAAAATTTAAACATCATAAAAGCATTAAAAGCAAATGTTTTTTGCCTTAATAATTACCTAATGTAGGGGCGCCTAGGTGGCTCAGTCAGTTAAGTGTCCGACTTCAGCTCAGGTCATGATCTCACGATTCGTGGGTTCCAGTCCCGCGTCAGGCTCTGTGCTGACAGCTCAGTTCATGAGAATCCAACAGTTTTGGATTCTGTGTCTCCCTCTCTCTCTGACCCTCCCCTGCTCTCTCTCTCTCTCTCTCAGAAATTAATCTTTTAAAAAAATTTTTAAAAAATTAGCTAATGTAATATTTAATTAAAAAATTTTAAATTAAATAAAAAAATTTTTTAATTTAATTTAAAAAATTATTATGCTTCATAATAATCCCATAAATCATACTGGGAATTATCAAAAAATTTAAAAACCTATCACTCATGAGAGAAAGGAGAGCAGAGGGCACATTGGCAACACCTATCAAAATCATTAACGTACATTCCCTTTGACCTAGAAGTTCTTCACTTTGAATATAGAAATACTTGAACATGTATGAAACAGCATATGTACAAGGTAATTTACTTAGCATAACTTGCAACAACATAATATTGGAAACAACCTAAATATCCATCAGTAAGTAAGTAGCTAAATGTATTATAATATATCCATATGATGGACTGCCTTAGAGCCGTCAAAGAAAAATAATTTGCAGAAAAATTAAGTTGCAACGTATGTGCTCCCATTTACATAAAAGAGGAAGAAAGGAATATCTGTGTGTGAGTGAGTGTTTATTTGTATATGCAGAAAATGTCTCTGAAAAGACACAGAAGAAACTTGATCCTGCCTTTCTGCCTAGAGGACACTGCCTGGCTAAGGGATAGATGTGGGAGGAAGATTTTTCTCTATATTCCCTTTTCTAATTTTGGATTTTGCTCTATGTAACTGTATTGCCTAGACAAAATAAATAAATGCATTTTGAAACACAGAGAAATAAAACCAAGTATGAAATATTTTCCTCATAGAGTCATAGTCTAACCACCCCCTCGTTTGATTTGCTGACTTACCATCACCATTGCCAACTTCTTAAATATAAATTTCCAGGAACAAAAAGGGAGGGAATGGGAACATATAAAATAGAGACAAGAAGAAGGAGGAGGAGGAAGGGAAGGAGGAAGAAAAAGAAAAGGAAAAGGAGGGTGTGAGGAAATGAGAAGAAACGAAAAGATTGCTTTATGCAAAGATGGAGAGAAATTCCTTCAGATTCTCTTAGTCAGGGTTTTGACAAAAGTATGGTACCTTCAATGTGTATTATTCATTCCACATAGTAATGTCCCAACAGCTCACACCTTTCCTATGAAACGCCTATATTTTTTGACTTTTAAAAGTTTCCCAGTGTATTCATCATGCAGATTTCTATGATTTAAGTGACTTATATTGAAGTCTCAGAAAATATACACTCAAAAACATGTTCTACCCTGTCTTGCCCCAAGCACTTTCTACATGCCCACACATAAAAACAAGCTTGAGTTAAGTAAAGTATGCAGATTAGGCCGGTAATAAAGTCAGCAGTTACTCTTTTTTGTTTTGTGGGTTGGTTGGTTGGTTGGTTGGTTGGTTTCTATTTCGGAAATACCTTGGTATAGTGTTAAGAGTATCAGACTGGCCACCATTTCTGGCTCTGACATTAGTACCTGTTGAGCAATACTAAAAACTAGATAGACATTGTGTGAAGCCCTGTCTATATATCAGTGAAGAGAGCTTCTGCCTTTGAAGAGCTCATCCTCTCGTAGGAGGGAGAGATTTGCATATAAGCAACTGAAACAGAAGGTGATAAGCATCGTACTGGCAGCATCTGGTACCATAAAGAGCTGAGAAGAGCAAAGTTCTGCTGGGCTGGGGGAGGGGAGCTGCTAGTAGAAAGGAAGTGACACTGGAGCTCTGCTTGGAAGGAATAGCAGATTTCTTTTTCCCAACAGGAAAGGAGTGAAGAGCAGCTCGGGCAGAATTATGAAACAGTAAGTCACTTCCGGGTTGCAGCATGGAGAAGGCAAGGCATGTGAAATTCCCAGCCCAGTGACTGTAACTATGCTCCTGTAACCGTGCTCCTATGCTTTCAGTTAAGCGACCGACTCTTGATTTGGGCTCAGGTCATGATTTCAGCTCAGGTCATGATCTTGTCCCAGGTCATGATCTTGCGGTTTGTGGGTTCGAGCCGTGCCTCAGGCTCCATGCTGATGGTGTGGAGCCTGACATGGGGCTGGGACTCACACATGCACTCTCTCTCTATGTGTGTATCCCTCTCTCTCTCAAAATAAATAAATAAACTTAAAAAAATGGTAATGAAATGAAAGTGAGAAGTTATTAGCAGTAATGTCCTCTGCCTTACCGAAAGCAAAGAAATAAATAAATAATCTGTAAAGCAGTACTTTATTTTTTGAAAGATGTGAGTTGTGGGTGATCGAAAAGAATGACATCTTGCCATTTGCAATAACATGGATGGAACTAAAGTGTATTATGCTAAGTGAACATGGATGGAACTAAAGTGTATTACACTAAGTGAAATTATGCTAAGTGAAATATGCAGTCAGAGAAAGGCAAATATATGATTTCACTCATTTGTGGAATTTAAGATACAAAACAGATGAACATAAGGGAAGAGAAGCAAAAATAATATTAAAACAGAGAGGAAGACAAACACTAAGAGTCTCTTAAATACAGGGAACAAACTGAGGGTTGCTGGAGAGGTGGTGGGTAGAGGGATGGGCTAAATGGGCAATGGGCATTAAAGAGGACACTTGCTGGGATGAGCACTGGGTGTTATATGTAAGTGATGAATCATTAAATTCTATTCCTGAAATCATGATTACACTAACTTGGATTAAAAAAAAAAAACGTGAATTGTCACTCTGGCATTTGAAACACTTCCAACCAATCACTAAGATCATTCCACATCTACCATATTAAGATACAGATGAGAAAAGAATGTGTTGTTTTGTGTCATACCAAGCTCTTTCCCACCCCCACCTCTCATCCCCTCCTCCTTTCTTTTTATGTGTCCTGAAGACAGAAGACAAATGATGGCAGGAACCTCACCAGGCAAAGCAGGGAGGTCACAAGGCCTAAGACCTGAGAGAAGTGCTAAGAGCTTGGTAGGTCAATGAATTACTAGAGATTAAAGTCCAGGGATTGTGTTACACACAGGCCCCCAGGACTTGATGTATCTGCAAATAGGAAAGATAGTCCCTCTACTGTGCCGGTGGTATTCCTTAGCCACAAGCACCTGGCCGAGTAGATCTGCTGATAAAATCTCAATAGCAATAGAGCCAAGCAGCAATTCTAGTACAAGGCACTTAGCTTCAGTAGAAGAAAACCGACTTCTGGCCACAGATTCCCCTAGCCTGACCCAACTTGCTTACATCTTCAAAAAAAATGGAGGGAAAGAATGTAAATAACACTAACAGCATATTTTCACACTAGCAAAATGATTCAGAGGTTATACGAACAACTCAATGATTCATTCATAAGTTGAGGGAGAATAAACTTGTCAACAAGAATGTTTTGGTGCAAAGTATGGAACCTGGCAACGTTAGCCCCAGGCTGGAGTTATTATAGGATTGTCTTATTCTCTTTATGGTCCCAAAGGTGGGAGCAAGTTGTTTTTTACAACTCAATTTTCATAATCCATAGATGAAGGGAAAGGGGGAAGGAGAGTACAGTAATATGCTACTTCTCATGAAACAATTTCCTTCTTTTCTTTGTTCCTGGAGAATGTATTGTTTCTCTTCATAACTGAAATGTCGATGAATCCTCAGTCCCCGTAGTACCTTGTAGCAGCTAACCCACCACTTCCTATGCGTAACTATAGCTGTTTCTCAGCTCAACCTCATCAACTTGCCAAGGAAATGTCGTTGGACGTGACACGGAATCAGCATCTCTAGAATCCTATACTAGAGAACGACGTGACCTATCACTTCAAATAAGCACTAGCTAAACACAGTCCTATAACCTGTGACCAAGAGAACTGGAATTATGTGTTTTCCCAAACTCTGACACACCAGTCTCCAAGTCTCAAGTACTCATGTCCAGAGAGATATGTTCTGGGGGGAAATTATACCAAGATAGATTTTATATACTCATATGTCACATAATATGCATAATTTTATATTTTCTTTCATGTAATCCATATTATGAAACCATTTCATTTATATAGCTTTACAGGAGAATGAAGTGGTCAGCGACAGTGAATTTTACCAAAATATAAAGCCTACAGCTTTAAATACCGATCACTTGTTAAAACATGTACACTGATTTTTTTAATGTTTATTCATTTCTTTTGAGAGAGAGTATGCACGGGAGGGGCTGAGAGAAAGGGAGAGTCCCAAGCAGGCTCAGTGGAAACCCCAACACGAGACTCGAACTCATGAACCAAACCATGAGATCATACACTGAGCCAAAATCAAGAGTGGGACAATTAATCAACTGAGCCAGCCACCCAGCCTCCCCATACTGATTTTTTAATGAAATTCTTTCTAAAAGAAATTATATCTTACCCTTATTAAGCAGTGGTTCTTGGACATCATTTAAATTTTTCTTGCTGATTCGGAGTCTTGATTAAGAATAGATCTCATTAAGAATGTATGTAGATTAAGTCTGTCTCCTTTTTCATCAGCTCTTCCTGCCTCCCTTCTAGTTTTTTGTTCCAAATTTTCTATTCATAGAGAAAATAGATAAAGTTTTTTATACTCTGGTACACACACACACACACACACACACATACACACACACACAGTGAAAAGTCAATAAATTGGGTGCTGTAGTTAAGGGCATAGATTTAGTGCAGAGGCTTTGTGAAAATTGTTTAGAGAACTTAGAAGCCTTTTCCACATAATCTCAATGCAGGGCTCTGTTCCAAAGGGTTTAAGTTACTGGCAAGGTGTTACTGTAATTTTATACTAAATATAAAATTCTCTGTTTTTCAAAATTTTGGGGCACACCTACAAAATAAAATAAAACCAAAGGAAAATGGTACTTTTTCTTAACCTGGTAAGGCTTCCTTCCCCACATACCAATCAAAGAAATTTTTCTAAATGAAAATATCACATGAAGTGCACTGAAGGCTAAATTGTAATATTTCAGGCTCCCTAGAGGAGTAAAAATATGTTACATTATGGAAACTTGAAAATATTTGGTCTCCTATTCAACAATTTTTAAATATAGGAATTATTAACACAACCTAAAGTATTCTATCTGTAGGTTCAAAGGCAAAAGATAAGTTCTGGGGTGCTTGGGTGGCTCAGTTGGTTAAGCACCTGACTTCAACTCAGGTCATGATCTCACAGTTCGTGAGTTCAAGCCCTGCATCGGGCTCTGTGCTGACATCTCAGAGCCTAGAGCCTGCTTCAGATTCTGTGTCTCCCTCTCTCTCTGCCCCGCTCCTGCTCTGTCTCTGTCTCTCTCTCTCTCAAAAATAAATAAACATTAAAAATTTTTTAAAAGATAAGTTCTTTTTATTTTTTTTAATTTTTTTAATGTTTTATTTATTTCTGAGAGAGAGAGAGAGATAGTGTGAGCAGGGGAGGGTCAGAGAGAGAGGGAGACACAGAATCCGAAACAGGCTCCAGGCTCTGAGCTGGCTGTCAGCACAGAGCATGATGCGGGGCTCCAACCCACGAACCGTGAGATCATGACCTGAGCCGAAGTCAGACGCTTAACCGACTGATCCACCCAGGTGCCCCTAAAAGATAAGTTCTAAATTATCATTTCCAAGGATAATTCTGATGTAACCTCATTTTGATTAATATTTGAATAATCTGATTTTTAAATATATTTGAATATCTGAATTTTTAGGTAAATATAATATACATCAGCTTTACTAATCTTTTGTAGTTTTTCTCATATGAATCCATACCTTATCAGAAGTATTACTGGCTTACTTATGTTAAGCATGTTTTTAACTATTTCCCCATTTGCTGTACAGAAATACAGTAACAGTACTTAATAAGCAAACATGTGAATGCTCATCAGAAACAAATATCCAAAAACCTAAGCTAATCCTCTCCATGTTAATTTAATCTAGCTCTTTTTGAAGCAATGGTGGCTCTGAAAAGCTCGCAACTCAGTGCTGAATACCTGAATATTCTACCTCTGAGAATTCTGAACAGCATCGCATTTTGCTTCCTATGTTTACAGATGATTAGGTTTGCTGTGAAAAGATGGTGTCAGGAATAGACTAAACCTCCCTGCACAAAGAAAGTGACCATATATTTGTCTTGGACAATCCCTTGTTTATGCCCAGTTAATACTGTCTAATTTTAATAGGGCTTCCATGTCCCTCAAAACGTCCCCGTTTAAGCAATAAATTTCATGTGCACCCTATCAATTAGGTTAATTCATTAACCAACCAGACCAACAAGAAATAGAATGGTTTTTCTTCTTCAATCAAAACTTGGGCAACTTGGATTCTTAGGAGAAGACGGTAGAGAGGGCAAGAAAGAGAGAAGGGCAGAAAGGCAGGGAAGATTCTTTGGTCTCCCACTCATAAAAAGAAAGTGGTCTCCCATTCATAAAAAGAAAGTGAACATCAAGTTGGAAAGACTGCTTATTATTCAACTTGTCTCATGCCTGCTTCTAATCTGACAGTTCAGTAATATTTGGCTTATTGTCCAAGAATCAAAAAACATATAAAGTAAGACGTTATTTAGAAGTAAGTGAAATAGGGACATAGATTTGTGAGGTTCTCTGTGTTAAATACTTGAAGTTATATCCTACACCCATCATTTTGGAGAATGCCATTTCCCTTATAATATGCCACCATCTAATCCAAAGATATATGAACATTTAATGAAAGATACATTATTACTTAATTTTGTGCTGGGGTTATTTATAGCTTTAATAACCCCTGTATGACCTTTCACTGGCAATTTTTGATAACAAGGACCAGGCAAGGACCAAGCATTAGCTGCTGATGCTGTTGGCAGTCAGATAAATAGACACTAATTTCCAGTCATACAGTGTGACAGATAGCCAGACTCACATTTGGGAAAAGTACAAGGAAAAACATCTAGAGACTTGGAATTTAACTATGCCATGCGTTACTTGTGTGACCTTGAACATAATCAAGGCCAGATCATGGCAAATTGAGGTTTTGTACAATTTTAATTGTAAAAAGGGAGATAGACCTCTAAGAGTAGATCTAGCTCAAACAATCCAGAAGTTTCTTGAACTTTGATTTAATAGTATAAGCAAAACCTATATATTCTTTGACTCTGAGTGAGATTAGCAATCAGGCACTCTTCATACCCAGCACATCAAACCCAAAATTTCCTGCTAGAGTCTGCTAAGGGGCCACTTTCACAGAAACAATTACACAAAAGATACAATCATTGCCTGCTAAAAGCTAGGTTTTGCTTATTTGTTTTTCCATTCAACCATTCATTCTTTTCTCCTTTATTGAAATTCCAGAGTGAGTCCAACTTCTTTGTTTCCAGTTATCTGTTCTATATTGTTCTACTATGGTATCAGTTAGTTATTAACTATGATATTTTCTCTCTAGTCTTCTTCCTGACCTTTGATCCATCTCCATCTCAAATTTAGACTTTATTTTTCTGAGGCAGAAACTATACCTACAACTCAATTTTTAGTAACAAACGTTGTGCTTGCTCTAAAAATTACAGCTTCTTCTCACAGACATTTTTTTTTTAAATGTTTTTTATTTATTTCTAGGAGAGAGAGAGACAGCATGAGCAGGGGAGGGTCAGAGAGAGAAGGAATCACAGACTGAAACAGGCTCCAGGCTCCGAGCTGTCAGCACAGAGCCCAGCTGTCAGCACAGAGCCCGACGCGGGGCCGGAACCCACAACCGCGAGATCATGACCTAAGCGAAAGTCGGACGCTTAACTGACTAAGCCACCCAGGCGCCGCTCTCACAGACATTTTTTAATAGGATTGATTCCTTTCTTTATTTCCAGTTACACTTCAATATCTTAACCGTTCATAGTGTCTTATAAGTTATATTAGCTGAACTAATTAATTCTTTTTTACATTGTGTTTTTTTTCAAAGTGACATAAAATTTACCATCTTAGCCATTTTAAAGTGTGCATTTTGGCAGTATTTAGTATATTCACACTGTTGCACAACAGATCTCCAGAACCTTCTCCTCTTGCAAAACTGAAATCCTATAACCCATTACCATAACATCCTTCCCCAAGGTCCTGGTAGCCACCATTCTACTTTCTGTTTCTATGAATCTGACTACTTTAAATGCTTCATATAAGTGGCATTTTTAATAAAATCTGCACTACATATTTTATTATACATACAGTCACAAAGTCCTGGCAATGATGACTTTATACCTTAGTATATTAGCACATTAATTGTTTTTGAAGAGCTTTCATACATATTAAGTACCTCTTTATTCAGCACTTTCTCTCCTGTCACCCTCCTTCTCACAGTTCCCACTCTTCCAGCCCTTTTCATCATGGCCTTCAAAGCTTAATCACACTGTAAACAAGCACTCTATACTCTTAGTCTTAACTGAAACTCTGCTTTTCCTGGAGAATCCCTCTCTTTCTCTCCAATCTGTACTAGGGGCTCTTTGTTCTCTTATAAATCAGTCCAAGGCCATGGTGATTAGCTGTAGGGAGAAGCATATTAATTAATAGTCTTTGGTTAGTAGTAATAGAGACCCAAACTCATATCTAGCTTAAGCTTAAAAAAAAAAAGAAAAAAGTTAACTACGAACTTATATAACTGAAAAGAAGTATTCTCAACACACAAACAAACATTAGAATTATTATTCCAACTTTCAGCCTTCATTTCCATGTGTCTTTTCTTGAATTAATTTTCTCAGGATTCTATTGCAACCTTCTCCTATGCAGAAGGTAGGCAAGATGGCTGCCAATCACCATAAGATCACATCATCTTTACCTTCTTCCTGACAAGTACATCTATAATACAGAAGTACTCTAGTTGAAACAGCTTGGGTCACAAAACTATTCTTTGACCCAGTTTCTATCTATGGAGAATACTGTACTGTTCGAGAAACAGGACACCAAAATTGATAGCTCCTCCAAAATTACATGAAGTTCATATCTCCAATGAACAAAACAGGCTATCTACTAGAGAAGAAATGGCATTGCCTAGCACCTCATGTTAATTTTAAATCATTTCTTCTCTACCTTTCTCTAATAAAAGCAAACAAACCTCTCCTCCTTTGAGGCACGCTATCCAGCTCCTATTCTCAGCCATCTGTTCCCATTGCCCAATACCTACCTTAGATGGTTTTGACACTAACCTTTCAAAATACCCATCATCATAGTGTATGACTTCTGTGTCCATTTGGATGATTTATCCAATAACCTAAGGTCCTAGATTCATAGTTCCTTAATCTCCTAAAATCTAGTGATCTTAATCTCCTACTTTCTGAACCTTATCAACCATCGAAATCTTCTGCTTACAAAATCTTAAGATTCTAATATTACACTCTCAGGCCGCAAACTCCAACTTTCTACCAACATGTCCACATGGACATCCAACAGAAATATTAAACTTGATTATGCCTAATTGATGAACGGTGACAGCCTGAACTAAGATTGTGCCCCACGCACTGCTACAGTTCATGCACCTTGTCCCTGACCTACTCGCCCACCTGACAAGGAGCAGCAGCCTGTCAACAGGGACTTAACTCCCACCACATCTCCTTCTTTAGATTTTCTGAGTTCTAGTCTAGGTGCATGTGCAACAATGTGATGAACAGGTTCATCTTCAGGTGATCTGAATTGCCACAGTTAGATGTCATAAGCATCAAACACGGTTCCCCTTGCCCCATTTGAGTTACAATTTGTCTTCTCGGCCTCCATTTTGTACCCGTGGATCTCAGTTTGCACTTCCCTTCCCAACTTCAGGTCCAGATTTCTTTCCCACCTCCTTGTCCCGCTGAACTACCCTGACTAGAGGCCCACCACAGGCAGGTGCAGAAGGGACTTCCAGATATTACTTCACCAGTTTCCCTTTATATGATGATTAACAACTCCTCTCTGATCCTCCAACCCTTACTTTTTGATCTTTCTGTCTCCAGACTCTCTTACATTTCGTCTGATCTAATCGCTACCATAAATCTATTCCATATCATTCGTAGGGGTTCTCTTTCCCTGATCAAACTGTAACTGAGACACCAGATTAGAGGTTATTGCACACAATTCTGAGAAGTGTCTGTTGAAAAATAAAAGGACTTAAAAAGCAAAAGAATTCAAATCAAAGGAGATTTTATATTCTTAGATGTGTTTGAATCAAAGTTCTGATCTGATTGGAAGTGAGGGGAATTGCAGGCCTGAAAAATAAGATGTCATCCATGAATTCTACGGCTCCGGATCACATAGGATGCTATTTCTGTGTGTCCTCATCCCTTCATTTCCACATAAAATCTAAGCATCATTAACAAATTTTTACTGACTGATCTTACGCTTTCTCCCACCAACTTCATCCAAACATTATATATTATATTTCAGTACAAAATAGCAAATTCAGCCCATTTTCAACTTTGCCCTCTGTCTAAGATTAAAATAAGGCTTATCTAAAATTATAAAAACATGATAACTAAAAGAGTAATAGTGGGACCATCAAAAACCAGTACTTTACGACGCTTCTGGAATATGAAAATTGAGAAAGAATGCCTTGTGCCAAAGCCATAGCCCGAAAGAAGAGAAGAGGCTTCAGCAGATAGAGGAAACAACTTGCCCAGCAGAAATTGAGATGCTTCAGATTAGAGACTACAGGTACAAGAAAGGGCAGGAGAAAGTGGCCTTGAAAATAGGGCATTAACTGAAGACCTGTATAGGACACCTATTTTCTCACACAGGGTGACCTGTAGTCAAACATTTCACTGGTGCCAGAAAGCAATTCCTACTTCTAGTATTTGCCAAAAGCAAAGGTTACTGGCTCACCTCTTTCTCACTGTAATGTAAAACTTCCAGCCAACAAGTCTTTTCACATACAGAGCACATGGTTACCTTATAATTCTCTCAGTTTTAAATATAAATGGACAACCAATGATCACCAGAAAACTGACAGGAAGGATGCAGTGTAACAAAGAAAGACCAGGATAAATAGAAAAACTGTCCCCTAACCCAAGAATATTCAGGAAGTGGAAGAAAGCCACTTTAGTGTCCTTAAGTAGAAAATACTATATCCAGAGACCAGCACCAAGAAGGTGCTTTCAGAAATTAATTGAATAATTTCCCAAATCAAAAAATTAATTGAAAATTTGAAAGGTAGATCACAGGCACTCTCTAAGAGGTTAAAAGCAAAAGAAAGCAAAGAGAGGAAAATATGAGAGAAAAGACCATCAAAATTGAGACTCCATATAGGAAGTCTAATTATTAGGAATTCTAAAGAAATGAGAGCAACTTATCAAAGAATTAAAACAAAAAAAATTCTCCAGAAATGAAAGAAGGCAGTAGGCTCTACCTGCAACCAACAGTATGAATTTAAGAAAGAACCACACGTGAGCACCTTATTATAAAATTTCGGAACTCCAATGGTTAAATGATATTAAAAGTTTCCACAGAGGGCGAGGCAAAGAAGATTGAGTACACAGAAAGTAGTATCAGGAGCATTGATTCTTTTTTGTTTTATTAGCAACACCAAATAGTAGAGCAATGCTTTCAAGGTTTTGTGGATAGCTTTTTTCCAACTTAGCATTCTCTACCCAGCCAAACCATTAATCTAGTGGGGGGAATGAAAAAGAATGTTTCCATCTGAAAGCACTGACATATTTACCTTCATACCCCTTCCTTAGGAAGTTCCATGAGGAATAGTGACAGGTGTGAGTTGTGTGAGGTAAATCCTCATGACTCACAGCAGGGTGACACTAGGAAGTGTCGAAGTTGATAAGTCAAGAAATCTCATTATACGTGATTTATTTAGAGACACGGAGCTACCCACCAGAATAACTAAAAACTGAAGTTGTGAAAGTAGCAACTTCCAGAAGGGGATATTATGTGGCAGGGTAAACCCTTCAGTACAATGTTATTGTTTTAACCATGTTCATATATTAATTTGAAGTCATTTTTAAATGGACTACCAGAGCTCCAATGAAAATTTTTTGTTTCATGTTATGTAATATTAACTACATGGACTGTGTAGTCCATGGAATGATGATCCCACAGTGAGGACCACATCTTGTGTATATGTTATCTTACTTGGCAGGAAGGGACTTTGCAGATATGATTAAAGTTCAGGATCCTGAGATGGGGAGAGTATGCTGGCTTATCCAGGTGGGCTCAATGTAATCACAGGGTCCTTAAAAGTGAGAGAAGGCAGAAGGGAGTCAGAGGAGATGTGACTAGGAAGAATAGTCAGAGAGAAGCAACGTGGCTGGCTTTGGAGATGGAGGAAGATGCCAAAAATGTGGGCAGCCTCTAGAAACTGATTCTCTCCTGGAAACTCCAGAGGGGGGTGCACTCCTGTGGACACCTTGATTTTAGCTCAGGGAGACCCATGCCGTACTTCCAACCTACTGAAATATAAGATAGATTTTTGTTTTGTTTCACCATGCTGTGGTAATTTGTTACAGAAGTGATAGAAAACTAATACATGCACTTATATCAAACAAGAATTAACTCCTTTGGGTGTTTTCCCCTCTTAGGACTATTTTTTTCCTTTCAGCTTTTGTGATCAGGGGTCCTATTTAAAAGGGCAGCAAAACAGACCCTTTGCTTTTCCTATTTTATAGGGTGAAATAGAATGGATTTATTGGCTTTTCTTTGTGTATACTCCTAATGTTTTATACATGTCTTTTTTTTTTAAGTTTATTTATTTTCTGAGAGACACAGAGTGCAAGCAGGGGGAAGGGCAGAGAGAGAGAGAGGGACAAAGAGAGGGAGACACAGAATCCGAAGCAGGCTCCAGGCTCTGAGCCTGTCAGCACAGAGCCCAACGCAGGGCTCGAACTCACTAACAGTGAGATCATGACCTGAGCCCAAGTCAGATGCTTAATCTGAGTCACCCAAGTACAACTGAGATACCCAGGTTCCCCAATACTTTTCTTTTTCTAAATCTTAGTTAAATTACACCCAGGTATCTTCAGAGAAAATGCTGAGCTATCACCAATAATAGGAGGCCATGTACTTCATTATTTCAAAATATTTCTGGGCTACTTTTTTTTTTGGAGTTACATGTTAAGATTTGTTTTTATTTCTGTTTTCCCTATTTAGATGCATAAAACACACATACGCAAAAGATACTAAATTCCTTAGCTATACCACTAATATTTTTATGCCATCCTTCAAATTATGTCAGCTATACATTATCATGCTATTAGTGTGTATTTAATCTGTTATTTCAGAATATTTTTCATTTTAATCCTTTTTAATTTTTTAAAATTTTTTAACATTTATTTTTGAGAGAGAGAGAGAGAAAGAGAGAGAGAGCATGCAAGCAGGGAAGGGGCAGAGAGAGACAGAGACTTAGAATCTGAAACAGGCTCTGGACTCTGAGCTGTCAGCACAGAACCCGACCCAGGGCTTGAACTCACCAACCGTGAGATCATGTCATGATATTTTTTAAATGTCACCATTAAGGTTCCTTGGACTTTAAATCTTAATGTGGATCTGTACTTAAAAATTCCATAAAGGTTGATTTTGTTTTCTTTGTTTTTAAGATAAGTTTTTTATAGCCCACCAAACAGCACATACTTTTTTCTCGTAATCCACAGAGTGAGAATGTTTTCATCTCTCTTTCTGTTCGTCATTTTCTGGTACATTATAGAGGATTCACCGTGTAGGAGAAAGAGAACTAAACTGGGAGCCCAGACATCTGGGCTTGAGCAAGCAATCAGTTGTGTGATCCTGGACAAGTCACTTCATGACTCCAAAGCACAGGTTTCTCTTAAGCAAAATTAGGTTTGACAAGATTCTGATGTTAACAATGGCCAATGGCAAGTCTGTTGCATACAGCAGAGAAAAGCTCACTGTCGCACCGAAGTTCGGCCTCAGGAATTACCCCTGGCTTATAGAATGCATCACTCATCAAAGTGTGTACCCCTTGAACTCTATTCTTTTACAAGATTTAGCTGCTGTCATAGTTACTTGGACTCATTGTGGTTTCTTTAAACCTAGATAACAGTCAGTGAAAACAACTTCTCAGGTAGCTTAATACATTGGGCAGGCTAAGATGGAGATGTTGCAATTACTCTTCTATTACAGTTCACCTTTCAGTGACTTCCCCCTGCTTATGTATTTCAAAAGCTCCAAGACCTTATTTCCTCACTGACCTGATTTTGCAAGTGATCTGTAGTATAGAATACCTTAAGTCAGTTCCGTGTGCTCATCATGCCTTTTTTTCCCTTAAAGCATTAGGTTATTCTAATAATATATTATAAATAAATCATCACGTTTTATGAAATAAATTTAAAAATATTTTCCAACAAGCAGAAATGTACCCATAACTTATTTAAACAAAATTTTCTTAAGGAATCAAAAGGTTTAAATTTTTGTATTATTACAAATATCAAAAGCTATCAAAACTTGCTCAAGAGTAGCTATTTACATTCTAGGTGCATTCACTTCAAAATAAAAAGATGCAGTGGGCAAGGAGAGGCCAAGGAAGAAGCAGACCACTCCAGACTGGTAGGTGGCAGGTTTAAGAAGCAAGGAACTTATATGAGGCTTGCCTTGGGTGGCAACAAGACAGTAGATCTCTGGACCTGTGCTCCAGAATCTTAAATAGTCACATACCCAGTCAAGACCGTCTGACACAGTACTCTCTAAAGTCTACATCCTTGGAAACAGCTCCCACCATGGAAGCAGTGAGCAGAACGTCCGAGGGGAGGAGAGGCGGTGAGGACCCTCTGATTGCCCAGGTCCAGCTGGAGAGCTAACTGCTGGTCATTTTGCTCATGACCCTCTTCTTTTTTTTTCATTGCTTTTTTTTTTTTTTTTAAATTTATTTCTGAGAGAAAGAGAGAGACAGCGTGAGCAGAGACACGGAATCTGAAACAGGCTCCAGGCTCTAAGCTAGCTGTGAGCAAAGAGCCCTACGCGGGCCTCAAACCCGCAAACCGTGATATCATGACCTGAGCCGCAGTCAGACGCTTAACCGACTGAGGCACCCAGGCGCCCCATCTCATGACGCTCTTCAACACACTTCAAAAGTCACAGTCAAAATAGCCACAAAGTCATTTCTTTTTCTTGAGTACATCTCAACTGGAGGAGGTGAGAACTGCATAATCTAGGCGGAGGAAAGAGAAAACTTTGGCAAACCCGCTCATCTCTTATTCTATGAGCTCTGGTGGGTTCAAAAAAAATCTTCAAATAGGGCTCTTTGTTTTCTTGTGGCCTAATCGCTAGGAATGTTTCTTGGGAATCTACCATTAGCTTCTTATTCTACTTATTTCAGTCTATGCCCTTTTTCTTCTATCCTCTCAGTTTTCATCGCTCTGGGCACATGATTACTTACATAACTACTTACTCCCATGGAGGTGCCCTTTTGTATTGTCTGCAAATCCCTTTTCACTAAACTACCTATGTCTGAAAAAGAAAACTCCTGTACATTCAAGAATTCATTAAGGAAATCTCTAATACTGTAAAAGTTAGACACAAATCCTGTTCTCCCCAAGCTTACAGTCTAGAGGAAATAGATAATAAGCAAAAGTAATGATGTTGGTAAATGCTCTGAAAGATGAGTTATCAGACCTTCTGGAAATGCTTGGTTGGGTACCATAAACTTATCTAGGCAGATCAAGGAATTACATTTGAAGACATCTTGATCTAAATACTTCATCCTAAAGTCACACCCTGCCTTACAGTTAGAAATATCACTATTCCAGCTGTCCCTCAAAGTTACACAATATGGGGGTAACATCTGACTTCTCCTTTAATTCCTTATAGTGATTGCCACTTGCTACTGTGGAAATACTATGGATATGGTTTAGAGATGTCCTATTCCCTCTTCATTGACAGAAATCTAAAATACTTAGGTTCAGTCTCTGTACATTGCTTACATGAGCTTTCAAATATGCCTATAAGCAGGCAGTCCTATAAGCCAAAGCTCTATTTATATTTTCTAAACTACAAATAACTCATTTAAAAGATTGTTTAGCACTTCAGGCAGTTTACCACCATAATATCAAGCCTTTCTTGATATCAATTTTGCATCCATTATAATGTGTCTATTTTTAGTGAAGCCATGATGGAACATTTTTTGATGATCTTCTTTTCTAGAAACCTGAATAACTTTATCTGATTGCCCATGTCTTTTTTCAAGCTTCGACATCCAGCCACAACATTTTCAGAGACAAAAAAGAAAGTGATTAAATGAAAGAAAAAAAAAATGATTCCGTTTTTTCTGACATGATTACAGCTTTAGTTGTCTATATTAAGCACTCCAGGCACTAACTTCAGGTATCATAGCAAGGTCAGTTTTTGCCAAACACTCCACTTAACAATCATGTATTTTCATTTAATTATCCTTTGAAATAATTTTATGTTGTTGGTATATATGTACTAATCTTCACCTTCTCTAAACTGAAATTCTCTTTGCCTCTCTATGGGGGAAAACATGGACTCTGAGCTAAATATATCTAGGTTCCAGGGCTGGCTGTCTCATTTACAGGCTACATAAACTTGGACAAGTCATTTAACCTCTCTGAGCTTTCTCTGCCTTTAATACAGATGTCGTAATACTTGACAGCTTGGTGTCTCACCTCTGCACTATTGAGATTTTTGACCACATAGTTTGTTGTAAGGAGCTGTCCTATGCTTTGCAAGATATTTCTCATCAGACCTGGCCTCTATTCATTAGATGGCAGTACATACCCACCCCTACCCTCGGAACAATCAAATTCCCTCCAGACATTGCCAAATGCCTCCTGGGGCAACAATTACATGACTGTTGAATGGGTTAAATGAAATTATATGTGGGTCATTTAGCACATTTGACACATAATATATACACAATAAATGTAAATCTTTTGATTATTGGTAGACCTGGATTCTCAGTCATTATAATAACAGCAACCACATTGTACTATATACAAACAAAGAATGGGAAATTAGAGAATGACTTTTTTTATTATCAAGGAAAAAATTGGCTATAATTCAAAAAGGAAATAATTTAGTATTAGTTTGATTAGAATTACAAGCTATTGGTTGTGCCTATTCTGAGGGAGGAAAAGAGGGAATCTTAATAAGTTAAAGCATTCATAAATTTGACAGACACCAATTTCAATACCAGCTGACATTTTTTCTTTTAGTCCCCTGAAAACATAGCCATTGGAATTTCAAAATGAATTCAAGCCTTAATTTCCAAGTGTCTGATAATGTAGAAAGGGTTCGGTGTTGAGAAACAGACAGATCTGGGTTCAGATTCCAGCTCTTCCATTTAGTTGCTCCAAGACAGAGGGAAAAGTCTAACTATTCTGAGCCTATTTCCTCATCTGCAATATAAGGAGCAATATTATCATTGGTGAATTGTTTGGTGAATATCCTGTATTTTATCTTTTTTTTTTTAAACACAGATTATAAAGATACAAAGTGCACAAGGTGCAACATATATTTGATTACAATATATAAAACTAGATGCTTCTGTAGTCAAATTGGGAGTCAGACGAGGAAGGACCCCAACAGCCATTCTAAAGAGTGGTGAAGTTAAAGTAATGAATAGTGAGGGTAGAGAAAAGAGGCTATATCCAAGGGACATTTCCCAAGGAGAACTGGTAGACCTTCGAAACTGATTAGATGTAGTGAGTGAAGCAAAAGGGGTAGCAGACAAAGACTCCAAGATGGATAGGTGGTGAAACCATTAGCCAAGACTAGGAAAGGCAGAGTGCATGGCCTCTGAGAGGGAAAACAGCGGAACAAAGGGAATAACGAGTGATAAAATGACTTCATTTTTAGAACTGTTGAGTTGGTATTGCCTGTGGAACATCCACATGAAGAAAGCACATTGGACACTGGATATATGAATCTGAGTTTGCAATGATAGCAAGAGAGTTTTTATTTATTGCTAGAGTCTGTACTAAGCAGTTGGCACTCTGTAGCAGAAGTTGCTAGCCATTTCTAAATATTCGTCTTCCCTCAACAACTGTATTCCCCTTTATCTATACTAAGAGAACCCACGATTTGTGGCTGGCTACAAAGCTACTTGGAAAAAGACTATGCTTCCCAGGCTTCCTTGGCTAGATGTCATAATGCGATTAAATTCTGACCAATGGCCCGGAAAAGGAAGTGTTCTCAAAAAAGCCTTTTCCTTATCCTTCTTGTTGCCAGAATGCAGACAATGACTAGATGGCCAGGGTAGAAAGGTACTTAGAAATGGAAGTCACCCATAGTACAGCGCTATATGAGCTAGTGCCTGCATGCCAGGAGCTGTGTGGCACCACATCAGCCCCAGGCACCTAGTAAGAATTATTCATGAGACAAAAATAATGTGTCTCTTGTTTAGACCACTAATAGCTGGATGTTCTGCCTTTCAAAACAAAACCAAATCATAACTAAGGCCTATACATTATCTTATGTAATCCTCATAACAACACTGTCATTATACCTAATTTAGAAGTGAGGAATGCGGCTAAGAGAAATGAGGAGAGGGGTTTCTCCAAGGTCACCCAAACAGGAAGAAGTGGGTCAGTTGGTTTAAGCGCCAAGCGCCACCGACTTCAGCTCAGGTCATGACCTCGCAGTTCCTGAGTTCAAGCCCTCAGTCAGACTCTGTGCTGACAGCTCAGAGCCTGAAGCCTGCTTTGGATCCTGTATCTCCCTCTCTCTCTCTGCCCCTCCCCAAGCACACTCTGTCTCTGTCTCAAAAATAAACATTAAAAAAAAAAGTGTAGCTAGGATTTAATCTAAGAAATCTGATGGCAGGGGCCATACTCATTATCACTAAGCTTAAACAAACCATCTAGCTCTCTGACCATTCCAAAGGCATCCCATACAGATAAAAATCAGTCGTTCCTTTTTTTAACTTTTTATTAAACTGTAATATATGTAGAGAAATGAGCACATCCTTATTTTTCAAATAAGGAGTATATTCTTACCTATATTCTTCCTTACTCATGTGCTCATTTTCCCTTATTCCCAAGTAAGGACCACATAAGCACCATTCTAAGGACCACATAAGCACCATTCTTTCTATGTTTATAGTATGACCTAGAAACACATTATTAAAGTTTCCTGGAAACCTCCCTTTTGCAGGCTAAATAACCATGAGTCCTTATGCCTTTCTTTATAGATTTAAATTCCCACTACTTGAATTATTCCCACTGTAAGTCTTTAAACAGTCTTTAAAGATTTTAAACATTCTTTCAACATTCCTCTCAATCTTCTGCCTAAGTACCGTTCATGGTGGCAAACTGAGCAGCATATATGGCTTGAGAATGAGTTTTTCAGAGTGCTTGCTTTGTACCAGGCCAGGATTCATGCATTAGCCCACCCATCATATTGAGTAGATTTAAATACTTGGTGAGTTAAGAAGTTCTTTCTGTTTTTCAGAGACAAAGAGAGCTTTGTGTTATTGCTGAAAAGCCACATAAATAACTTGAAAACAAAGAGTTTGTCAATGACAATCTGTTCTTTATGTTTTCAGAATTTGTATTTGGCTAACCATAATCCACTAAAATTCATCTGTGGACAGGAGGGCATGGGAAAAAACAGTGCAATAGTTTCTTTCTGGGACAGACAGAGTAAGGGAGAGCCTTATGGATACACCATATTCCAGAGGTAATCACAATTGCCATAGATTACATAAGAAGAAGAGTGAGCTCAGGGAATGCAATTTGCTATCACACACCCCCAGAAAAATCAGGTGCCCAAACAGATTCAAAAGAAATATCTATGCTACCATGATATTCTAAATTTAGAAGTTTATAAATTAATTTGTCTCCAGATATTTGGGTAAAAAAATCAGAAAAAGGAAATGCCTTCTGCTAAGAATGAATACTCAGAGGGAAGATTAGAATTTTGAAAGGTATTCTAAAGATGTTTCAGAAATAAGGAAAATTGAGGGAAGTTGAAATTCATCAACATTGTAAATTAATTACAGAGGTGAAATAATCTCACAGGAAAGAAATAAAGGGAGTATCATTACATGCAAATAGATAAATAATGTGAAAGATTCGCAAGTTCTGGAGACACTGTCATTAAAAATGATTTTTTTTCATTTATTTGTTTAATATAATGGTAGGAACATGAAATTTAGATCCAAAGGTGTTGTGCATCACACAAAGAATGAATTTCCCTAATACATAAGAACTGCTATCAGTACATTTAAAAAAGGTCTATCACCTTGGGGTGCCTAGATGGCTCAGATGGTTGAGCGTCTGACTCTTGATTTCGGTTCAGGTCATGATCCCAGGGTCGTGGATCTCACCCTGAGTGGAGCCCTGCATTGGACTCCGTGTTAAGCATGGAGCTTGCTTAAGATTCTTTCTCCCTCTGCCCCTCTCCCCAACTCACATGCGCACTCCTCTCAAAAAAAAAAAAAGAAAGAAAAACAAAGACCAGTCTTCCTAATGGAAAGGATACGAAAAGATAGTTTACAGAAGAATAAAGACAAATAGTTCTTCTATATTTGACGTAATGCCCCACTGTACTCAAAATATGATCATTAAAAATTAAAAATACCATTGCAATATTTTTCATCTCTCAAATTGGCAAGTATCAAAAAATGTAATAAAATATTACTGACAAGATTGTGCGGAAATAGGCCCTACATAATTGCTGGTGGGAATGCAAATTGATCCAATACCCTAGGCTATCAATTTGGCAATATCTTTCAAAATCACCACCATCTACATCCTTTCACCTAAGAGCTCCACTTCTATATCCTTAAGTCATATACTTCCACATTGTGAATGATCTTGTGTTCAAACCTTATAAAATGTAGCATTATTTTTATTTGAGTATAGCTGACACACAATGTCACATTTGTTTCAGGTGTACAGCATAGTGATTCGAAAAGTTTATACATGATGCAATGTTCACCACAAGCATAGCTACCATCTGTCACCAAAGGATGCTACTACAATACCATTGACTGTATTCCATATGCTATACTTTTTATTCCCATGGCTTATTCATCCATAATTGGAGGCCTGTATCTCCCAATCCCCTTACCCCATTTTGCTTATCCCCCAACCCCTTCCTTTCTGGCAACCATTACTTTGTTCTTTGCATTTATAGGAGTGATTCTGCTTTTTGCTTGTTCATTCTTTCTTGTTGCTTTTTATTAGATTCCACATATGAATGAAATCATATGGTATTTGTCTTTCTCAGTCGGACTTATTTTACTCAGTGGAATACCCTCTAGGTCCATCCATCTTGTCTCAGATGGCACAATCTCATCCTTTTCATGGCTGCATCCAGCGTGTGTGTGTGTGTGTGTGTGTGTGACATCTTCCTTATCCATTCCTCTATCCATGGACACTTAGGTTGCTTCCATGATATGTCTATTGTAAATAATGCTGCAGTAAACATAGGGTGCATATATCTTTTTTTAATATAATTTATTGTCAAGTTAGCTAATGTACAGTATATAGAGTGTGCTCTTGGCTTCAGGAGTAGATTCTCATGATTCATCACTTACATACAACACTCAGTGATCATCCCAACAAGTGCCCTCCTCAATGCCCATGTCCCATTTTCCCCTCTCCCCCGCCCCCCTCCACCCCATCAACCCTCACTTTGTTCTCTGTATTTAAGAGTCTCTTATGGTTTGCCTACTTCTCTATTTGAAACTATTTTTTCCCTTTCCTTCCCCCATGGTTTTCTGTTAAGTTTCTCAAGATCCACATATGAGTGAAAGCATATGATATCTGTCTTTTTCTGACTGATGTATTTCACTTAGCATAATATCTTTTCATATTAGTGTCTTCATTTTCTTTGGGTAAATATCTAATAGTGGAATTATTGGATCACATGATATTTCTATTTTAATTTTTTGAGGAAGCTCCATACTGTTTTCCAGAGGGGCTGTACAAGTTTACATTCCTACCAACAGGGTACAAGTGTTCCTTTTTATCCACATCCTTGTCATTACTTGTTATTTCTTGTCTTTTTAATTTTAGCCATTCTTACAGGTGTAAAGTGATATCTGATTATGATTATGATTTGCATTTCCCTGATGATGAGTGGTATTGAACACGTTTTCATGGGTCTGTTGGCCATTTTTATGTTTGTATGTATTGTAGCATTTTTGCCATGACAAAAGATTTTAAACTATTTAAATACCCATTGGTAAAAGGCCTGATAAGATAAATAGTGATTCATTCAAACAAAGCAATACTGCTTAGCTGTTTAAAATAAAAATTGGAGATGGGTTCTTTATGTATACAGTGTGAATGCACAGTCAATAGGTAAATAATAATAATAATAATAAGGTGCAGAACCAAGTATACCAGTGTATTAGCATTAGCATGAAAAATGGTAAGGAGGCTTCTATTCATTAGCATACGCATAGAATATCTCTGGATAAACAACCAAAGAACTAATATTAAGCTCATAATATAGCTCCAAAGGAAAATGTGAGGGTAGGAGACAGATATCAGAGGGAAATTTTCTCTGCATAGCCTTTTGTACATTACAAATGTTGAAGATATGAAAATATTGGATTTTTTATCAAAGTATAGGTGACACACAATGTTTTTTTTTTTTTTTAATTAAATAGAGGCTAAATTCAAAAATCGTCTACCCCAGCCTTCCCAAGAGTTATTTTAACTCTTGAAATATAATTTACGTATTTTGGAATTTCCCTAGCAGTAAATGGTACTTCTTGCCTATCACACATTTCAAGGAACCAGTGAGAAAAACGAATATGAAAGCACTTTGTAGATTTTAAGTACTATGCAAATTTAAAAAAAAATCTTTCTATTTAGAACTGTACTGACTGAGCCTAGATCCCTGCCATAAAATAAATACCTGATATTCTAATATATTTTTTGAAACTCAATACTCGGGATTGAAAATTTAAGAATGTTACGCAAATGTTAACCCATTTATTTGCTAATTTTTCTGGCTCCTAACAATGATTTTGTTTAACCTTAAACACAAAAAAGAGCTCACCTCATGCCATAATACATTAAAAAAATAGTTGTGTGTAACTCAAGCAATAACACATTTACAGTCCCAGGAACCTTGTGATGTCTAAAAATTCTGCTGTAAGGGTCTGCTTACCAGGGGGAGAGCTTTTATAGAAAAAACAATTACTCCAATCATGAGAGCGTATGTATATAATGCAAAGTACCATATATCTAATTTATCCAAACAGACATGAATGCCCCATGTATAATCTAGAATGGGAATGCCAAGTACAATCCATTTTTCTTGCCAGCTCCTCTTGATTGATGATGTCTTCCTATAACATTCCGTGGAATGGGATTCAAATGCAAAACTAGACTTATTGGAGAAACATGCTGCAATACTTATGTCTGCCATGTACGTGAGAATTAGGAATGGTGGGAGGGCCAGATACCGTCACACTTGCTCGCTACATTTCCATATGTTTTCCCTTCCTCCTTCCTTCCTGTCTTCCTTCATCGTGATTTTCTGTAAAAAGATTCCTAGGAAAGAGGGTCCATAACAGAAGGATTTATGCAGCCTGGTAGTAAGAAAGAAAGAAGCGTTCCCCTCCCTAGCATTCCTTAGCAAGGGGAAAGGATGACGAGATGGAAGGAAAGTGCTTGCTGGAGCTCAGTTAGAAAAATTTCATATTTAATTTTAAATTAAAATATGGAAGGGTTGGAGAAATATACACGACCTAGTTCATATCATTATTACTAGATTTTATTGATATGATCTAATCAATAAAGTTCAAGAATATCCAAACAGTAGCTCATTTAAATTAACGTCAGAACCCACAGAAGTGGGATGATCACTTCTCTGTGTAAGTTTCTGTGCTAGGAGCTACAGAGATGCTGACAGTATTTGTAATTCAAATGAGTTTTCAATATGACAAAACATAGATGTGAGACATTTTGAAAATTCAGGGTAACAATAAAAGCAGTACATAATGAAATTGTTCTGAGTGATACATCAACAACCAGAATATGCAGCAGGTGAAGTCCAGCCCAGCTTTATAAAGGATATATAAGCAGGCCTTGGAAAATGGACAGGGCTTACTAAAGTAGGAGGGGATCTGATGAAAGTGACTGAAGATGAGTACAAGAAATAAGGGTGGAAAAGTAGATCACTATTTGATCCTGACGATCAAGAAAAGAACTTGGGTGTTCTGCTATAAGTCAAGGAAATCTTTTGAAAGTTTTTGATGAGGGTAACGAAATCTTTCAAAGTCATGGTTTAGGGTGGTTACACTGATAGTAGTCTATCCACGATAGATCAGAGGAGGATAAAGAAACTTATGCTCAGTACATCAGTTAACATGTTATTGGAATAGTCCTGGCTGAGGTGATAGTGGTCTGCACAAGGGTGATAACACTGGAAATGCGAAGGAGATAATAAACTATAGAAACGTTTTAAAAGAGATATTGGAGAGTATAAATAAACAGTAGACAATAACTGCTGAATATAGGGATTGAGGGATATTAAGGAGTCAAGGTTAGTATACAGGAAGAACAGGACGATCCTAAAAGACAAACTTTTCCTAATTAGAGTCAGGTTTCCCTCCTGTGTGTACAAATACATTCAGGCTTTTCTTCTGTCATAATTTGTATTATCCAGTTTTGTGGTCTGTATTTACTTATCTACCTCCCTCACTAGATGGTGAGATGTTTGAGCATAATGATCATGCTCTGATTATTGCATAAGTGGCACAAAAATGTTTGTATGTATACATACAAAGGTATCAAGGGATGGAGGAATGGAGGGAGGGAAGTATCTGTTTTAGAGGGAGAAATGAGCAATGGAATTTTACACATGGAGAAATAGAAGTAACGGTATATCGTTCACAATAGTACATTTGTTTTATTTAATCATATTAGACTTTTGTCAGAGGTATCTTTATTACTATCCAATCAGTACAACCCATCACGTAGCACACCCCAAACGTACATTCTCAACACCAAGATTCTACCATAAGGCCAACCTGCCACCAGCTGTGACTTCCCATTCCCATCAGAAGGAAATTATTTGTTCTACAAAAGTATTCAGAATTTCCAGGAAGGCTTCTAGCGGTCTCTTTAGCAATAGCCAAAGCCTAAAAATGTGTATAATTTTGATTGTCCGTTTGAACTTTAAGGTAGGTAGCCTAGGTAAATAAATATGGCTACATGAAAAAGATAATTAAGGGAATGCTTGTCACATAGAAGCTCATATCAGCAAAATTTTTTGGAAACAGCTGGCAAAAAATTGAGGATTGGATAAGCAAATTATGGGCTGTCTATACAAAGGAATCAGTTGTCATCCATCATAACCTATGATGTCGCAGACTATCAAACAGACAGATGTTCCCTAATCACCAATAAGTGACAAAGGCAAATTACAAATTATACAAGGAATGCATAATGTTATCTCCTTTTGGTGATACTATAATAGTTGAAAGGCTACATACCAAAATATTAACAGTGGTTATCTATGGGTTGTGGCATCATGGGGGATGTGTACTTGTTTTACTTTCTACTTTTATTTATTTCCAATTTATTCAGTAGGCAAGTACATCTTTTGTAGTAAGCTATACTTGAAACTTCAAGAGGGGTAGACTTTTCTATATTCATTTTTTTTATGTCTAAGGCTTGACACTAAGGTATTGCACATAAGTGCTCCATAACTATTTGCTGGATGAAGAAAAATATAATTAAGCATATGTTTATATTTAGTTATTATAAATAAAATGTATATAGGATATATATACATGTATATATATAAGAAATGTATATTCTCTAAGGCAAGAGTTGTGACAGTCATAACCACACATGAAAGCAATATGTCACTAACATGACCACTCACAGAAGAAACATGGTCACACGAGTCAAGCTGAATAACTACAGTCAATGAAGAAAGCCACTAGGTAGTCACCAGGTGACAAGAAACAAAACTAGCAGCCTTGCTAAGAAAGGCAATCAGTACACTGAGTTCTATGAGCTGCATCCTCACCCGAGGGTCTGAGAAATCTAGGCTATTGGCCAATGGCACTACTGGGGCCTCCTTCATCTGTCTTCTAGAATTTAACTGAAAATGATTCCTCTTTTCTGAGCCCCAATCAGTGAGCTTGTTTCACATAGCCGGGATGGGCACTTAGAACCCTCGATCGGGCTGGAGACATTTTGTAAGATGGGGAGTGTAGTCTGGAAAGAAGCTTTTAGATTTTAAATGAGAAACAGCCCTGCCATTACCAGTGTGTGAGTTTCAGCAAGTGGCATTTTCTGGTTTTAGCTGATTGAGGACAAAATGAGATAATGACTGGAAAAAATTAAGAAGTGCCATAAGTAGTTGTGAAACTATAAAATGTATTAAAATATCACACACACGTAGGTTTTGGAGACCAGGTACAAATGGACTTTGTTAACTAGACGAACTCACGCAAATCTATTGGTTAAGTCACTGCACTCAATCACGCTGAGGTAACTATGAATGGGTGTTCACTGGAACAGCAGGGTGTGATTTTGCTGAATGTCAATATCTGGAAATATGTACTAACAGCCCACAGGAATACATTTGCATTCCATACTTATTTTCCTGTTATCTGACCTCTTTTTTTTCATGTTTATTAATTTATTTTGAAAGAGAGAGAGGGAGAGAGCAAGAGCAGGGGAGAGAGAGAGAGAATCCCAACCAATCAGGCTCCATGCTGCCAGCACAGAGCCTAATGCAGGACTCAGTCTGGCAAACCATGTGATCATGACCTGAGCCAAAATCAAGAGTCGGACGGTTAACCAACTGAGCCACCCAGGCTCTCCTGACCTCTATCTTCTATTCCACCGTAAGCCATTTAGCCACATTTGTACAACTAAATAGCCATTTACTATTTTGTAAGGAAACCCAGAAGGAAAGGCAGGGGAAATAAACAAGTAAATGTATTGAACAGCAATAACAAAGGATATGAAATGATTGTATAGATTAATGATTAAAATAAAATGCATAATAAGCAAAGGGATAGAGTAGCTGGGGAAGGGTTAGGGATTCTTAAATTAATGCCCCCTAAAACTATAAACAGAACTGGTCTTTTTTTTAATGTTTTATTTATTTCTGAGAGAGCAAGAGAGAAGCATGAGCAGGGGAGGGTATTGAGAGAGGGAGACACAGAATCTGAAACAGGCTCCAGGCTCTGAATTGGCTGTCAGCACAGAGCCTGACGCGGGGCTCAAACCCACGAACCGTGAGATCATAACCTGAGCCAAAGTTGGATGCTTAACTGTCTGAGCCACCCAGGTACCCCAGGTCTTTTTTTTTTTTTTTTTATGAAATCTGCAACTTCAGCTCATTCAAGATGACTTTAATGTGAGAACAAAGGAGATGACACAGTGTATCACAAATGAACTTTGGTGTCAAGTGGAAATGACTTCATAGCTTGGCTTTTGATTTATAAGCTGAGACCTTGAGCAAGTAATTTTTTTCAGGGCCTAAGTTCCAAATATCTGTTAAAAAATAAGAGAACAGTTATATGAAGTATTGATAACACATGTGAAGTACACAGCTAACATGTAGGTACACGTTAAGTAGTGTCCATTAACAGTGATGATCTCTCTTACCAATAAACCCTAACCAATGGACTCAAGTAGTATTATTCAAACTAAGCTGCTTCCTTTGAAAAAAAGAATGGAATTAACTGGAGAGGGAAAAATAGTCTCCTTGGACATTCAAAGTAGGGCACTGGCAACCAGGCAAAGATTACACGAAGGGAGTATTTCTGATTTGAATATTGCTCAAAGTGAAATTTTATTTTTTAAGCAAGCTTTGCCAAAACAACTTGTTACTGTTTTGGTTTTTCTATAAGCTTTATGAATGAAAAACATCTATTCAAAGTCTATTCTTTAAGAGCCCCACTCAGTGAAATCTCAGAAATAATCCTTAGCTGAGGCAGTTCCCTGGTGAAAACTAGGAGCTCTAAGAAATTTCTGGGACAGAAAAAGGGCCTGAAATTCAAACTGACAATACAAAAATACATAAAGGGCTACCAGGAGGTACAAAAGAAAACTTTCCTGATATCAATATGACTCCCCATTAATCAGATTATCAGAAAGAGGAATCAAAAGAGTACAGTTAAAAAGAAGGAGCTTTGTAAAGACATTCAATGGGAACAATAGGAAAGATTTCCCCAACAGTGACATGTTCAAAACAAGTTTACATGCTTCTATTTGACCTTTCTGCAGTTGTCAATAAGCACTAATAATCTGTTAGTTGCCTCCTGATGGTTCATTTGCTCTCCCAACTGTTTAGGGAACATATAAAAAGAATTCTCTGGGGTGCCTGGATGGCCCAATAGGTTAAGCATCTGTCTCTTGATTTTGGCTCAGGTCATGATCTCACAGTCCTGGGATTGAGCTCCGTGTCGGGCTCCATGCTCATGCTGAGTGTGGAGCCTGCTTGAATGAGATTATCTCTCTTCCCCTCTCTCTGCCCCTCCCCAGCTCCCTCATGCTCTCTAAACAAATAAATGAAGGAATAAATAAATAAACATTTTTAAAAAGAATTCTTGAGGCAAACCATGAGAGACTCTTGAATGCTGACAAAAACTGAGGACTGATGGATGTGGGGGGGAGGGGGGATGGGCAGGGAGGAGGACACTTGTGGGGATGAGCACTGAGTGTTATGTGGAAACTAATTTGACAATAAACTGTTTGTAAAAAATAAATAAATAAATAAATAAATAATAAAAAAAAGAATTCTTTAATTTGAAACTGTAGTATATATCAAAAGAAATTAAAAAACAATATACGTAAAGTAAGTGAAACTATACTCATATGCATACAAAGATTGTATGTAGCTGTGTTTTTGTTGAACTGTCAATCAACCTCTTTTCCTTCCCCTGTCCTCCACTGGGGACGAGCATCATTTTAGCTAAACTCAGTGTCAGTCCTGTTTCTTCATTCCCTTTGCCTATCCTTACTCAAATGATTCTCCTCAAACTCCCCATTAGACTGTGAAAACCCCAAATCATATACCTGCCAAAGCTTATTATCTTTATGGTCATGGCATTATTGTTTGGCTATCGTCACGAACATGACTTCCACTGTCTTTATCAACACAAATTTATTATTCTAGGAAGGTCTGGACCAGAGAGATAGAAGTTTATTATTCATTCTCNAGGGAGGAGGACACTTGTGGGGATGAGCACTGAGTGTTATGTGGAAACTAATTTGACAATAAACTGTTTGTAAAAAATAAATAAATAAATAAATAAATAATAAAAAAAAGAATTCTTTAATTTGAAACTGTAGTATATATCAAAAGAAATTAAAAAACAATATACGTAAAGTAAGTGAAACTATACTCATATGCATACAAAGATTGTATGTAGCTGTGTTTTTGTTGAACTGTCAATCAACCTCTTTTCCTTCCCCTGTCCTCCACTGGGGACGAGCATCATTTTAGCTAAACTCAGTGTCAGTCCTGTTTCTTCATTCCCTTTGCCTATCCTTACTCAAATGATTCTCCTCAAACTCCCCATTAGACTGTGAAAACCCCAAATCATATACCTGCCAAAGCTTATTATCTTTATGGTCATGGCATTATTGTTTGGCTATCGTCACGAACATGACTTCCACTGTCTTTATCAACACAAATTTATTATTCTAGGAAGGTCTGGACCAGAGAGATAGAAGTTTATTATTCATTCTCAACATTTTTTGAAGCTCTCGCCTCAAAACACCCATCTTGCTGTGTCCACCAATCCCAAACCATTATATCATAGTCATCACCTAATTCTAATCAAGCCCTTCTAGTGAAAGACCCATCTTAAACCAGAATCTAAAGACTTCATAAATAGTCCAACATTATCCTTCCTACTCCAAGATCATTGTCAAGGAAGAAAGCTCCCTTACCATGATAAGCAACATATTCGGTTTGCTTTAGCAGCAGGTTATTTGGGTGGGATTTGTAGGGAGCCAGCATTCAGCAATTGCAAACCTTCTTGGATGGATGTCTTGCTTCTTAGTTTGATGATTATACTATATAGGAAGGGTGTGTGTGTGTGTGTGTGTGTGTGTGTGTGTGTGTGTGTAATTTGATCCATACTCAGAAAGGTTTTTACATCTACTGTTAATGTGGCTGCTACCTTTTACTGTTTCCTCTGTCATTACATTTGTACCTTACCTTATTGGACTTCTTTAAGCTTTCTTCTAAATGCTGGGCTCTCCAGGCACTTTCCTTTTGTTCTGGTGTGCAGTGAAAGGTCTCAGGCATTCCATGCATCTCAAAGACTACAACTGAGACCCTGTGGCCACTAGGCAACAATTCACTGAAGATTATCATAATCCTCCAAAGGACCCTTCTCCTTATTTACATATCTCTCCCTGGTCACACTAACTACCCGGCTCTGGGGTGTACACCTATTTGGAGCCAACCTGGCCAGCCTAGTAAGATTAGCGTTGGCTCCACGTGAATTGTTATATCTCTACAGACACGCTGACTCAGCTTCTCTGCGGTCAAAGAAGACTGTTTTCCACGAAGAACAAAGTTTCAAAGCATTCATTGAATGGCTACTTTTTAATCTAAGGAATCTCAAACTGATGTTATTTTATTATAGATTCCTGTTCTATACTGTTAAAGTCCCCTCATCCTCAGGCCCACCAATTCCCAATAAGTTGCTGGGTTTACAGATGTATCTAATGTTTGCAGTAGCAAAGGCCAACACAGAAATGCCTTTAAGCATTTTATGATCATTTCAATGTGAGGATTGTAAATTATAAGATCATCACGGATCATTAAAGCTGTGCTACTGTTTTCTTTTTGGAAACCCAGCAATGAAACATTTAAAACAAAAGAACAATGTGAAGATACAGCAGAAACAAAGATTGGTATCATTGGTGGGCTAACTTTTCAGAATGGTAAAAGATACTCATTTTTTAAAATGAGACAATAAATGAAAGAATTAATGGCAACTTACACAGTGGGTATTCTTCCAGTCCTTGGTCTCCTGCCTTTTTAAAGACTTTTCCTTTTATCCTTTATTTTTCTACTTTATTTATTTACTTATTTTAATTTTTTAACGTTTATTTATCATTGAGAGACAGAGAGAGATGGAACATGATCATGGGAGGGGCAGAGAGAAGGAGAGACACAGAATCTGAAGCAGGCTCTGGGCTCTGAGCTATCAGCACAGAGCCCAACACAGGGCTCGAACTCACAAACCATGAGATCATGACCTGAGCCAAAGTGGGACGCTCAACGGACTGAGCCACCCAGGTGCCCCTCTACTTTTTTTAATTTTTTTTTTTTTTTCCTGAGAGAGAGAGAGATATACACACAGCATGAGCAGGGGAGGGTAAGAGAGAGAGGGAGACACAGAATCTGAACCAGGCTCCAGGCTTTGAGCTAGCTGCCAGCACAGAGGCCAAGGCAGGGCTTCAACACACGAACCATGAGATCATGACCTGAGCCGAAGTCGGTGCTTAACCGACTGAGCCACCCAGGTGCACCTCTACTTTTTTTTTTTTTAATGTTTTATTTATTTCTAGGAGAGAGAGAGAGAGACAGCGTGAGCAGGGGAGGGTCAGAGAGAGAGGGAGTCACAGACTGAAACAGGCTCCAGGCTCTGAGCTGGCAGTCAGCACAGAGCCCGACGCGGGGCTCGAACCCACGAACCGCGAGATCATGACCTAAGCGAAAGTCGGACGCTTAACCGACTAAGCCACCCAGGCGCCCCATCTCTACTTTTTTTATAAGTTAGTGTTTCATACATTTTGAAGTGGTGTAACTAAGGAGAGGCCATCACAAAAATATTAAAAAATAGCATAGAATAACAAGTGATAGTTGCATATTCTGCTATAGATTTATAACTATTGATTTATATTTTGCATCACTTCTCCTAAAATAGATGAGAAACAGATTCATAAAAGGACCCAGAACACTGAGATTTTTAGTAATCTAACCCACTCAGCAGAACACTACATTGACAACAATGGGGAAACACAAGCTTTTTATGATATTTTCCCTCATTTAAAAAATTAGCATGTTTCAAATGCATGTGTACTATATACGCATACATGTTATACATGTCCTATTAGACTAATATTATATATATGTATGGTACACAAAACAGTAATGTTGTTAAGTGCTGAGATTAAAAATACAGACACCGAAGATCTAATTTTTTTGTTTAATCCAAAAGATTTTCCTTCATTCCCTGGGATGAACTAGACTGAAGTATAGAATTAGACCTTTCAAGGTTTTCCTTGTCATCTTTAAGAAAAAAAACAGAGTAGGGGTGTCTGGGTGGCTTAGTCGGTTAAGCGTCCGACTTTCGCTTAGGTCATGATCTCGCGGTTCGTGGGTTCGAGCCCCGCGTCAGGCTCTGTGCTGACTGCCAGCTCAGAGACTGGAGCCTGTTTCAGTCTGTGACTCCCTCTCTCTCTGACCCTCTCCTGCTCACGCTGTCTCTCTCTCTCTCTCCTAGAAATAAATCAAAACATTTAAAAAAAAAAAAACAGAGTAAATATGGGGTGCCTGGGTGGCTCAGTCATTATGTGACCAACTTGATTTTGGCTCAGGTCATGATCTCACTGTTCATGAGTTAGAGCCCTTTATCGGGCTCTGTGCTGACAGTGCTGAGCCTGCTTGGGATTCTCTTGTGTCCCTCTCTCTCTCTAAAAAATAAATAAACATTTTTAAAAGAAAAATTAGAATAAATAGACTTGAGCCCTTGAAGTTTACTTGAGTATTAGAAAACGATTCAAGTTTAGTATAGTAAATCTGTGTATGCATGTTTAAATGGCTATATTTATGCTATATGATGATGCTATCGTCCCTTGCTGGAGTGGCAGCTATGGAGAATGAGTGTATTTGTTTTTAGTATCTGATAAATTTGGCCTAGGCTTGGGTTTGTATAGTAAAATAATAACTCAAAGAAATGTATTTGTTGGTATGTATAACAGCTTCCCCTCCCTCTTAGCCACAGGAGGTACATTCCAAGACCCCCAGTGGATGCCTGAAACCAATAGTATTGAGTATATATGCCATATATACTATGTTTTTTCCTATACATACTTACCTATGATAAAGTTTATCAATTAGTTCCCATAGGAGATTAACAACAATAATAAAATTGAACAATTGTAACATTATACTGTAACAAAAGTTATGTGAATGTGGTTTCTCTCCCTCGAAATATCTTATTGTATCATACTCCCTCTTCTCCTGATGATGTGAGAGGATAAAATGTCTGTGTGATGTGAGGAGAGTGACATAATGTTAGGCTACGACTGACCTTCTGGTGATATGTCAGAAGAGAGAGCATCTGCTCCTGGACCACGGAAAGCGAAACTGCAGATAAGGGAAACTACAGTACAACTAGCTGATCACAAGTAGTTATTATTAATAATAATCATAAATAGGCTTTACACAGATATGATAGGTTTGTTATTAATATGTTTTTTAAGTTTATTTATTTATTTATTTTGAGAGAAAAAGAGATAGCACAAATTGAGCCCGATGAGGAGCTCAATCTCACAAACCGTGAGACTATGACCTGAGGTGAAATCAAGAGTCAGCCACGTAACCAACTGAGCCACCCAGGAGCCCTGTGAAATGTATGATAGATTATTGTCATATCAATTAGATCATATACTTCTTGAAGAGTACATCTCAGAACCCTCTATTTTCCCAGTGTGTTTAGCATTTGGATATGGTAAGTGCTCATGAAAATGTTTACAGTGTTTAAAAAGAATAACAGTCTCGGTATGGAGACACTCTCCCCCGTGACAGCAAACCAAAACTTAATTACAGAAATGTGACCTTCAGTCACTCAATCTGGAATTTCCTGATGAGCACTAAATATGTGTGATAGACCCCCCCCCCACCCAAAGGAAGGTGACCTTGCCTAAAATGATTTTCTTTTCTTTTACTCACAACTTCCCATGTCCCTCCATGTTTCTGCCTACAGACGTCTTCCACTTCACACAGCTCCTTGGAGATCATTTCTGTTTGTTAAATGGGATGCTGCCCAATTCATGAACCTTTGACTGAAGGCGAATAGGTCTTCAAATTTACCAGTTGCACTTTGTTTTTTAACACATTATTATTTCTCTTTATTGTACTTGCTCTGTCACCTGAGCAACTAACCCCGTCTCTGATTTTGCAACTGGTTTGTTGAGCCTGCTACCTGAGGCTCCTGTCCCTGGCATGACATTTTCCATCCACTGACTCTGACAGTTGCCAAAGAAGTCTGCAACCAAGCCACATACTAAGAAAGCCAAAAATACATAAATAAGTCATTACTTTCACCTGATACAAGTGCTGTTACTTTAACCATTTTTCTTTTCATCATACTTTTATTTTCTTACCTAAATCACAAATCATTTAGGAACCATAGACTGTAACATAAGGGGAGAGTGGGGAGGAGATTGCTTTAAGAAATGGAGGAACAGCGTCAGAATATTTATTCTCCAGAAGAAAAAAAAAAATCTCCAGAAAGCCTTCCAGCCAAGGAAAAGCCCATCGCCTTACAGATTAGAACAGTTCATCTAGTTTCTTCTAGACATGATGGTGGGGACTTGGAGGGTAACAAATCAGTGTATTTTACCTATGATAAGGTTCTTTTCAATTCTAAGCTTGAATCATAATTGGATTTTTAAAAAGTGCAGCCCCCAACACACCAAAATTTTAGATTCTCCCACCCTCTCTATCTCAAAAGCAAAAAAAAAAAAACAAAAAACAAAAAACAAAAAAAAAGACCACACCAAAATCCTCACCCTCTGTTTCACTGCCCATTTCTGGGATGACCTAGTTCTGCAAGGAGAAAAGGCAGCACCGGGGTGTGCCAGCCTGAGCCGAGGTACTATTCTTGATGTGAGACTCCGCGGCAGCCCTAGCAATGACCAGCGCTCCTGGCCTCAAATCATTTCCTAATTCTGAGGGGCTTTGACTCAGCCTTTGGGCCCCAGTAAGCCAACCTAGGAAAGCAGACTGGTCAGGGAGAGAGCTTGAAACAGTGGACCACCTGCCGTGGCAACATTTCAGATGCCGGGGTCCGCAGGCATGGAGTCTCGTGTTGACTCTTTGTGACTGGGACACAGCTGGCTTTGAACGAGAACATTAAATACAGAGCACGGCAGTTTGGTCTCAGGCCCGGCCTCTGGTCTGTGGCACCAGGCCATTGGCGTCTGCCAGCCAGGCCCTTGCCCTGGTTTCCGCGACACCGGGAGTGCCCATCCGCTCGCAGTCACACCTGTTAGGTGTCTCTCCACTCCCGCCTCCGCCCAGCGCCTCTGGGGACCAGGGTGCAGGGCTGGCGGAAGGGGGCGGAGAGGCAGGGCCCGGCCTTCTCCCCCAGCGGACCCCCGCGGGATCTACTCGGAGGGTGGGGCAGGGAGGGGGCCCTGCGCGGCGCGCGGAGAGGGGGCATGGGGAGGGCCGGGGGAAGGGGCGTCNGCGCTGCCCGCCTGGATTCGCCTCTATTTCTACGGGATGCACGGGATCACCCTGGACGTGCTCGTGTCCTCGGTTCGGCGCTTCGCGAGCAGCCCGGACCTCCGGATGGTGGGCTTCTCCTCGCCCTACCGCTGCCTGCTGCACTCGCTCACCCACTTAGCCCTGGAGAAGGTCTACCTGCAGCAGCGGCGCTGCCCCAGCGCCTTCCTCTTCAATTTTCTCGTCTACCCGTCGGCCCACGTGGCGCTGCAGACGCTCGCGGGCCAGGCTCCGCTGCTCGGCCTGCGCAGCGGCCCGGGGGGCGCGGCGGCGCCGGGCACNACCTGGCGCTGCAGTATGTGCTGGCGCTCTACCACTGCCATGTGTTCCTGAAGCGCTTCCTGCGCTTGCGGTACCGGCGGCAGCCAGAGCAGCAGCCGCAGCAGCCGTGGCCCCGCGCGCCCCCCGCCCCTCAGGGAGCCCGGGCCCCCGCGGTTGCAGGCGGCCGGAGGCGACCACCCCGAGACACTCAGGGCGCTGGAGGAGCCTCCGGGCAGGGGCTGCCGGACCTGCTCCGCTTTCTTTTCTTCGGAATGCACGGCTTTCTGGATGAGATCTTCTTCACTTTCTTCTTTAACTTACTGGAGCCGGGAGCCGGGGCTACCAGCGGCCACACGTCCCTCTGGTCCTTCTTTATATATGGCAGCTGCAGTTTCGTGGTGGAAAAGCTCTACTTCCACCTGCACCGCCGTCGTGGCTGGAGCACTTGGAAGCGGGTGCCCATCTACGTGATCTTCATCTACGTATGGGAGTTGTCCTGGGGTCTGGGACTGCGCACGTGCGGCGCCTGCTCCTGGGACTATTCTCACTACCCGCTCAATTTCATGGGCCTCATCACCCTGATGTATTTACCTGGTTGGATATTCCTTAGTGTGTACCAGGACCTACTTTCCAACGTGTTGTGGCGGGNAAAAAAAAAAAAAAAGTCACTGGATTCCCACGAACCAATTGGATTTATTTTTACACGTTTAAAACAGAGTGGGTTTTTTTAGCCTTTTAATTTTTATACGTTTTACTAAACTCTTCCAATATGTTTTATTGGACCTTGTAGTTTTTATGACACTTTGGAACCTATGCATAATACAATGTTTTGAAATGTTACTCAAAACATAAAGTATTTGTCAATATTTAAAACCCCGTATGAGCCCCTATAGCAAAACCATTATACCTTAACGTCAGAAGCTGTAGTATATTCACTTTTTTGGGCATGGGTGGGTGATAACTACTACTATTTTTTTTTAAGTGAGGAGGTTATTCAGATCAGAAATGAGTGATCTTACAAGATTTGGCAAAATCTTCTGATTTAATGACTTGTTTACTTTCTTAATCCAAGTTCACTTTAATTCCTTGCCATATTTAACCAATCACTGCTGAAATTCAGTATCTTGTATGCCTAAAACTACAGTTAATGGCTCTTGAAGTGCCTCCCTCTAGTACACAAGTGGAAAGAAACTGACAAATGTGAAAACACATCCTATGGATACATTTTTAAACTCAGACAGGTGACACTGTGTTAAGATATTTGATCTCCATCCTGGAAATGATTGTTTTCCAACGTGGATTCGCCTTAAATGCCAAGTGTGTTGACACTGATCAGATCCTGTGTGTTATCTATGGCTGTAAATTTTGTTGTAAAACGTTTACCTTGTATGCCCAAAGGCCAAGCAAAGTTATACCACCAATAGTGTTCTAACCCTATGGACTCTTTCTACATGGAACTTCAGGAAGAGAAATTGTTCCTTGGAATAAAATGAACCTGAATGTTCATTATACTCACCTTTGGCTTAATTGTTTATCATGAAAACAGATATATGTTTTCAGCGTATTTCTGCAATGGCTCACTTGTAAACATCTTTCTTTTTGCTTCTGGGCCCACAGAGTTTTGGGGCCAAACCTTGATGTGGTAATGTGCATTATAAATCAGTGATAGCTTTTTGGTGACTCATTATTAATGTCTGGAAACTCCAAAGTTAAATGAGATGATAAAAGCCATTTTATCTAATCATGCCTAATCAATTAATAATGTACTTTAAGGTTGTTTGTTGTTTTTATTATAGTTAGAAATGACAAGTAGAATTGAGCATGGCTCAGCAAAGGATGACTAATACCTTCTCAGTTTTCATTACAAAGATAATTAGGAAAACTTACAGTATGTACAAATGAATGGTTTCCGCTTCAAGCTATTAGCTCGTCTGTACGACGAAAGGGGCTTATTTCTGTTTTCAGAAATGTTCACTATGGCAGTAAAACTGAATATGTATTTAGATGATTGTCAGGAAAAATTTTGAGAATGTTATTTTAATCCACTCTCTGAGGTTGCAAGCTAACTTATAAGTAATGCAATATATTCATCCCCACCTGTGAAATGGATCGGGTCACACTGATTATTTTAGCTGGCCAAAGTTGAAGAGCAGCTATTAAAAGTAAGCGAGGGGCGCCTGGGTGGCTCAGTCGGTTGAGCGTCCGACTTTGGCTCAGGTCATGATCTTGCGGTTTGTAGGTTCGAGGTCCGCATTGGGCTCTGTGCTGACAGCTCAGAGCCTGGAGCCTGCTTCAGATTCTGTGTCTCCCTCTCTCTCTGCCCCTTCTTTGCTTGCACTCTGTCTCTCTCTCTCTCAAAAATAAACTTTTTTTAAAAAAAAGTAAGCTAAATGTTAGCAGAAAGTAAAAACATCACTTTATGACACTGGTCATAGATAAAGGATTTCTGAAAACCTTGGCAAGGACAAAGTGTAAGTATGAACACTAAAGTTAGGTGCTGGACAAAATATTTGTAATACAAATGTGACACATGCACTGGAATCTGGGTCAAGTGTGGCACCACTCCACACCACACATTCCTGTGAATGCTTAACCAAATCCTTGGTTTCTAGAATACTTGTAAAGTGTACAGGTTGCACTCAGGTCCTTCACCTGCTACTCCTCAGCCCTGCTTTCCTGCTTACCAGCATTCTTGGGGTAAGAAATCTGTCAAAAAGGGGGAGAACCTGTTATTTTTTGTTTGCTTGTTTGTCTTGTTTTTTTAAATGTTTGTTTATTTTTGAGAGAGAAAGCATGAACAGGGGAGTGGCAGAGAGAGAGGGAGAGACAGAATCTGAGGCAGGCTCTAGGCTCTGAGCTGTCTGCACAGAGCCCCACACAGAGCTTGAACCCACAAATAGTGAGATCATGACCCGAGCTGAAGTTGGACGGTTAACTGACTGAATCACCCAGGTGACCCTGTTTGTCTTGTTTCTAAAGCTAATCCTATTNCGAGATCATGACCCGAGCTGAAGTTGGACAGTTAACTGACTGAATCACCCAGGTGACCCTGTTTGTCTTGTTTCTAAAGCTAATCCTATTTTAAAGAAAAGGTCAAGGTCTCCACCCATTCAATTCATTCAAGAAATAGTTCCTGTGCACCCACTATTTGCAAAGCATTTGCCTGAATTCTGCAGATACAGCAATGGCTCAACACAGGCAAAATTCTCTGTCCTTATGAAGCTCCAGCTTAGTGTATCCATTCATTTGAGGTTATACGTTTTTGCAAGTCTACTTTTGTAGTACTAGGTGGTGAGAGGCGGTGGCTAGAAGGGCTCTCGTCAGGCCTGTCCCTGGAATATCAATCCATAAGCCCTAAAACAAAAGCCCATGAACAGCCCCTCAGCTAGTTCTACAGAGACTTCATTCATATGTATTCAGGAAGTGATTATTCTGTCTATTGACTTGTAGGGCTTCTCATTACATATTTACTCAATTTCTTAATTGACATTTTGCTATAACCTTAAAGAAGAAACAGGGAAAGAACCATCAGATCAATCAATTCAATTAACTTATTAGAAGTTAATTATGAAGTGACAAGTCAATATAGTAATATTTAAGTAACACCACCTGCCAAGAAATGTTGCCCTATTATATATGTAAAATCTGAAGTAAATATATGTATATATCCATGTTTATATCTTAAATGAATATAGATCATAAATACATCTTAAGTAGATACATATAATCTTAAGTAAGTATATATAGTTTTAAGTAAGATGTATATATCTTAAGTAAGATATATTTAATCTTAAGTAAATGTATATCCATATATAAGTAATACATACATATAAAATATATATATATATATCTTAACTATAGGTACATATACATGTATACATATACATACAGACACACACACACACACATATACTTAAACCTCTAGCAAACCTCCTCTTACACATGAAGACTCTGAAACTTCAACCTGCAGAGGTTAAGTAACTGCCCAAGTCGGACAACTATTCAATATTCAGACTTAAGTCCAAATACACCGCACTCCAGTGTCTGTTCGTAACACCAACGCTGTCATGCCTCTGCCTACTAACCACGGTGATTTGGGATCTTCTGTGGATTTTACCTTACAATTTGCATTGCTCTTTCCTTCCACTATCACAGATGCAAGGGAAGATGTAGAAAAGCCAGGCACTAGAAACAAATATGCTCTTTCATGTTGCCTGGGAAATAACAATAGAGCTAATACCAAGCTGCATAACTGAAAATCACACTAGTTCTAATCCTCAGATGATAGTCTTTATATTTAAGCTGCGCTCTGAAGTGGGTTCTTTATTTGAAATCAGATAATCTTGTTAGAAGAATACTACACCGAAAGACATAATACCTTCTATCACAAGCTAGGAAAAATACATACAATTATTGCTACATATTGAACACAGCATTCTGAATGAGCATCACTGAAACAGCTAAGCAGCCCAACAATTAAAATTCCATTTTTTGCAGAGACATTTATTCTGAGCTCAGTTAAACACCTGAGCTAGCAACCATTATGTCCTTAACAGAAAACATGGGAAAAAGTGACAAGTATGGTTTTTGCCCCATGTTTAACTTCTACAACACTGAAGTTTTCTTCTAAAAATGCTTCAAATTTTAAATTAATTCTATCTAGGTACTGAATCTGAAGAGAAATAGAATGTTTTGCATTTTTCATGTTAACAATGAACATAGAAGTTTCTAGTTTCTGTAAAGACTCCAATAATATTGATAATCCATGTCAATATTTCAGACGTTTCAATGATTCAGTGTAGTTAACTTTGAATATTATCAATATTTGACATTTCATGTTTCAACTCAGCAAAACACAGCTCAGAAGCGTATGACCTCTCCTTTGTTGCTTAACAAACATTTCTAGTTGGCTAATTCTGTCCTTTGGAAAAAATAATTTTTCTGTACTATTTTGAAATAGACTCTGTTGACGTAATGGACCTGGTTCTGTCTAAGTGGGAGGGTGAAGAATTTCGGTAGACTGTTTTGGTTCTTTTTCCACTTCCTAAATACATTTAAAAATCAATATACTTGGAAAGGAAGTTATGCTGCAGACTTGGAATGATAAATCATTGTATCGTAACATCTGAAAGCAGTTTAATAAAATCAATTTTTGTTTATATTAAAAGGCACTAAAAACACTTTACCTTTCAAATTAATTTTAAATATACAATCTCCAGTACACTTCCCAACACTGCTTAATGGAACTAAGCTCCTTTACTGAGGGAAAGTAAGAAGAAACGCTCTTCTCCACCCCCCATCAAACACATGCTTCTGTATATGCTGCAGGAAACGATGGCAGTCAGAGATGTTTTGTTGTGTTGCCAGGTTCCCTCCCCTCCATTCTTAGACTTTGTACAGAGGAACCAACAAAAACAGCAATTGTGTGGACCTCTATTCACTAGAATTGGCCTCATTCTGATTTTTAACATTGAAGCAGTAAGCCATCACATAGGCAGTGGCTTACCAGACATGAGCAACCCAAATGATAAATTAACCTGGGATGAGTATAGAGAAATTTTTCCCTAGAGAGTTTTTCTCTTAATAGAAGGAGAATATAAATATCAAGACTTTTCCCCCTTAATTTTTAAATTTTCTCTGTAGAAATGGTCAATTCTTAGACAACCATTAGAGAGAGAGAAAGAAAGAGAGGGTGAGAGTGAGGGAATGATCTTTTACTTACAGAAAGATTTTATTTTCATCTTTTAACAATTCCACTAGAATCAAAACATCACATGGGCCAACCTTCCCATTTGGAAAAAGTATATCTTTATCATGATTAAGGAGAGTCAAGGGTTGAAAGAAACCGTAAAGGTTAATAACATGCAGCCTTCGATCCAAGGCAGGAATTTATGACAACATCTCTGACAGATGGTTTCTCAACTCAGCTTGGACTATTCAAGGCAGTATTAATTATGGTTTTCATGCAAAGACCAAATAAGGGGAAAGCTGTCAACAGCTGAGTGGATAAACCCCACCGTCTCTCAGTGAAGGAACAAGGCTTTGCAAAGCTTTCAGGAGCTAATATATATCATTCATTCTGCTCGTATATTGCAATGAAACTTTTTATAAGATACTGTTTTCTCATCATTAAAAAAAATCAATGTTTCGTTCTTTTATCATGATACGTATGGTCTTACATCTTTCCTAATGATGCTTCATTCACAGAGTCTAAGCAGAAGGGTTTTGATAACTTTGACAGCAATCGACATTACTTCAGAAAAAGAAGAAAAAAGAAACATTGCCTGCAGGTAGAGGAGTAAAAGGTTAAATAGTAGGGACCCTGCTTGGTTCACTGGAGTCTCAATCTGGTTGGACCCAGAAAAAGTCTTGTCTTTGGTTATTGCTCAGGATGTCAACTGAGGGAGTTTCCTGGCAGCTTCCTCTGGCTGACCTAAACAGCTCCACTAAGAAAGGAATTGAGGGGTGCCTGGGTGGCTCAGTCAGTTAAGTATCTGACTTTGGCTCACCTCATGGTCTCACGGCTCATGAGTTCGAGTCTCGTGTCAGGCTCTATGCTGACAGTTCAGAGCCTGGAGCCTACTTTGGATTCTTTGTCTCCCTCTCTGCCCCTCACTGACTTGTTCTCTCTCTCCCTCTCTCTCTCTCTCTCTGTCAAAAATAAATAAACATTAAAAAATAAATAAATAAAAAGAAAGGAATTGAGAGGCCACAGATGTCACAGAAGCAAGTAGCAAGCCAGGAAGGATGAGAGATGTCCCAATTAAAAAAAAAAAAAGTGAATTATACATTAAAGAGAGAACTAGCCCCACTTTTCATGGGATTCCAACAAGAATTTATATTACATCTGAGATATTTTATTAACATACTATTAATAACCATGATAAAAATTGAACTAGTCTCACAGGATCTCAGATTCAGAACTTTTAAATATTTGAAAATTAGTTGTTGGAGAAAAATAATATTGAGAGGAATATGCAGAAAGTTTATATCGTAGTAGTTAGTTGGTTTCACTAACTTTTAGGAATTAAAGCTAAATGAAATATGCTCTTGTACTTTTCTGAGGGAGAACTATTTTAGTCTTAACCTTTTATTAGAAACAATGAATGGACAGGAAGATAAAATAAATGAAAATGTTCCCTGGAATACATTTGAGCAAGTACTCAGATCCCAAGTACTTAACGCAAGCATCTAACAACATTTATCATTGTACTTACTTGTAATGATGATATTTTCAACAAACAAAACAAAACAGAAACAAAAGAATAATAAAGACAGAAATAGAAGATACAGTGGAAGGGAAAGTATTAAATAGCTTTAGAGAACTCATGGATTATTTTTCTATGGCTAAAATATTTCAGATTGTAAATGATATTTTTTAAAATTTTTAATGTTTATTTATTTTCAAGAGACAGAGCATGAGTGGGAGAAGAACAGAGAGAGAAGGAGACACAGAATCCGAAGCAGGCTCCAGGCTCCGAGCTGCCAGCACAGAGCCCAATGCAGGGCTTGAACTCTCAGACTGCGAAATCATGACCTGAGCCAAAGTTGGCACTCAACTGACTGAGCCATCCAGGTGCCCCTATAAATGATATTCTTACTCTTTATATCATCTACGATTTGAATTACAAGGAAAATGTTCAACTTGTGAAATACCACATACTGTAGGTTTGATTGAATACCAAAATGTACACTTTATTGCATTAATGATTATTCAGCAAAATTTCGGAGTTCATTTTGTTTGCATAGGTAATGATGTTATTGGACATGCTATAAGAGTTTTAATAATATGCCTTTGGAGTGTCTACCCATTGAATAGATAAATAGTCTACAACTTACTAAAAATCTAAAATCATGGAACTTCAGAGCTCGAGGACAGAACTAAAAGTCATCTAATTCAACTCCCAAACAATAGACTAATTCCTTCTAGATCATCTTTTACAGGTGTCCTTCCACTGTCTTCTTGATCACATCCAGTGACAGAGATTATTGTACTTAACTCAGTTCTCCCAGGCCAACCCCTTTCTTCGTTCTGTAGTTTTAGTTGCTAGAAAGTCTTTTTTTAAATTATTTCTGAGAGAGAGAGAGAGAGAGACAGCGTGAGCAGGAGAGGGTCAGAGAGAGAGGGAGACACAGAATCCGAAATAGGCTCCAGGCTCTGAGTCTGTCAGCACAGAGCTGGATGCGGGGCTTGAACCCACGAACCATGAGATCATGACCGGAGCCAAAGTCGGACACTTAACCAACTGAGCCACCCAGGCACCCCTAGAAAGTTCTCAACAGTAAGACCCATATGTAATTTTCACACATTTTTCCAAGTTGTCATCCATAGAAGAGGGCCAAAAGTTTGAAGAAAATGTCCAGATGTGTTTTAATTGTTTTACTTCAGGCTTAATATCCAAGATCTTTCAGGAATAGATAATAAAGTATACAATTGGAAAATTACTACCTACTTTGATCAGGACACTTTATTTCTGCAAATGGGAACAACATTAAGCACTGTTAGCTTTTTAGCAGCTCAGAACACTTTATTGTTTCAACTGAATTGTCATGTATCTAAATACTCTAAATCTCTTTCCTGTAAACTGCCATTTGGCCAGTGATTCCTTTATGCACCTGCACATTTGTATAAAAATAATTGGCATGGATCCATGCTCTTCCCGTACACCATGATTTGTCCTAAAGGTGAGTGAGAGAGAAATGAAGGCAAATAGAGTAAAGAACAGAAAATCTACCACTGAATTCACTCTTCATTTTCTTCATTCTTCCTTTGTTCCTACTCTTCTTTCAAGAGCAGGCATATGTTATTCTTCATGTTTTCTCCCCACCTAGCAAAGAACCTAACACAGAGCAGGTGTTCAGATTTTGTTGTTGATGATGATGGACTTATCTGAATTCTCATGCCAGAAAATTCAATAGTGGCACCAGGAATTAGGAATGTACCAGGTGCCAAACTTGGGATTTCAACAGGACATTAATTTATGGAACATACACAAGACTCACCATGTGCCTAGAAAAAAAGTAGGAGTTGCCTAATTGCTCAATTTTCCCCTCTTCTGTTCAGCAACTACCTTTGTCAGGTGTGCAGAACTCACGTGGTTCTCAATAAGAGACTTTAGCTACATTATAGATTTTTTAAATTTGTAGGCTATTTGGAGAACCTAAGTTTGAAATGTTCTTTTGGAAATATGAATTAAAAAAAAAAAAACTGGTGTGAACATGCACTCAATGGCAGTATATGTATTACTGCATGACACGTCCCTAAAGATTGATGTGCTCAATTTACAGCTTGTTGATGCCTCTTGATTTTCACTGTTTTTGATGACAACCTTCTGGATTTTGGCAACTTTTGAATAAAAATGAAATTCAGGAGCAGCTGAGTAGCTTAGTTGGTTAAGTGCCTGATTCTTGGTTTAGGCGCCAATCATGATCTCACAGCTCATGGGATCAAGCCCCATATTGGGCTCTGTGCGGACAGTGTGGAGCCTGCTTAGGATTCTCTCTCTCTCTCTCTCTCTCTCTCTCTCTGCCTCTCCCCTGCTCACACTTTCTCCCTCTCTCTCAAAAATCAATCAATCAATTAATTAATTCAAAATTAGTTATATTTAGAAAATTGATGCAAGGAACAGGTGGTAAACATTTAGTTTTATTGTCTTTGTATCTGATTCACTTCTTGCTATATTTCCAAGTCCAAATATTATTGACAGATTGTTAGTTAGGGCTCTTCAGAGAAACAGAACCAATAGAGATCTTTATCTAGGTGTATANGATAAACAGACAGAGAGGTTAATTAGAAGAATGGTTTATACAATTATGAAAGCTGACACATCCTGAGAATTTCAGGGTGAGTCTGTCAGCTAGAAACCCAGGAAAGGCAATAGTAAAAGTTCTAGTTTGAGCTGAAAGGCCTAAAAACCATGAGAACCAATAGTATAGTTTCAATTCAAGACTGGCAGGCTTAAGACCAAGGAAGAGCAGATGCTTCAGTTTGAGTCTGAAGATAAGAAAATACCAATGCCCTAGCTAGAAAGCAGTGAGGCAGGAAGAGTTTCCTCTTATTCAGAGAAGGTCAGTCTCTTTGTTCTATTCAGGCCTTCAACTGATTGGACAAAGCCTACCCACATTAGGAAGGACAATCTGCTTTACCCCATCTATTGATTTAAATATTAAACTCATCCAAAAACACCCTCACTGAAGTGCTCAGAATATTTGACCAAATATCCAGATATCCTTGGTTCAGTCGAGTTGACACATAACATTAATCATCATACAGATCAAAGCATTTGAACCAAAAGATTAAAAATGAGCATAAGGAAAATTGAGGAGAATTCATTTATTCACCTATTCAACAAATATTTAAATGCATATTGTGTTAAGAGGCAAATAAGACATAGATAATTCATTTTCTTATGGAGCAAAGAATATAGATTTTAAAACAAAAGTTTGTGTTAGAGAAAGATGCTGTTGGAGGAAATAGCAGGAAAGCCACCTGGACTGGAAAGCATAGTAGGGAGAGTCTGGGAAGAGGGTCTATGATGCTCAAAGTCCTGCCAAAAGTGAGTATCAGAACACTGAGTAACTCAAAGCCCATGGAATCTGGATTAGGAGAGTAGAAGATGGGTGGGTCAGGGCTGAAGCCAGAAAGGTAGGCAAAAAGGCAGGTCTTGAAACCTTGTGGGTACATTAGAGCAGGCAGACCATTTCCTAAGGGTGTTGACAAGTCACTTAGAGGGTTTCAGCAGACAAAGGACAGATCCACTTTGCGTTTTGGAATGAAAACTGAGAGAGGACAAGATGAGAGTCAGAAAAAGCCAGTTAGAGGCTGTTGTATTAAAAAAGTGAGAGACGGATGGTGGGCTCGGCCAGGATTGATGGTGGAGATGGACTTCCATACATCGATCTGAGAGACACTGAAGACGCGCAACAGAGAGCGTGCGGTGATAGATGGTTGTGCGGGTAGAGGGAGAGAAGTGGATGCAATTGGCCGTGAAGTGAATGCAGACTCAGAGCCCTGAGGACCTCCGAAAGCAAGTGTAAAGAAGAAGCCTTCACGAGATGCAGGGACAAATGGTCAGATCGGCAGGAGAGCCAGAGAATGTGGTTTGGCCAACAACAGAAGAGAGGAAGGGAAGGGGGATATGCTTGGTATCATTAAATTCCACTTGAAATTAGAGAAAATTAAAAATAGGATCAATGACCATTGTATTTCCAATTATTCAGGATGGGGGAGGATAGGCACGGATAGGAAGATGTTCAGCTGAAATATACTGAGAGCAACTTGGGAAAAGGATGGCAATGGCATCTGTGACCTGTCTTAAAAGTAGCTGTAAAGTAGAGGGAAAGGACTGGCCTGTAGCCAAAGAGGGGTAAGGGGTGAAGGAATAATTTTTATCTCTAAATTGGGTTATTTTTGCATATATAAAATGTTGGTGGGAAGGAGCCAGGACAGAGATTTAAGGGACAAAAGAGGAAAGGGATATAACATCTGATGAAAGCATGAATAGGAATAATTGATAACTACTAACCTCAATGAGAGCTCACCGTTTGTTTTCTAAGCATGGCATGTATCAGTTTGTTTAATTTCCACAGCAACCCAATCATAGATACTATAATAATCTGCATTTTTACATATGCTATTACTGGCACATGCAGGAGTTAAAAATCTTGCCCGAGGCCACAGGCAGTAGAGCCAGGATTTGGACCCAGACAGTCTGGATCCCAAGATGCATACTCTAAAAACCCACCTAGGTAAGTGGAGGAAAAGGGAGGAGGTGAAGGAAAAGGGACAGGTAGAGAGTGAAAAAGAACCCGGGGTTGACACTACACTAAATGTACATGCTGCCCAAGTTATGCAAACTAATAAAGAACCCAGAGAAAGCATCTGAAACCAGTTCTACTCAAAGAGAATTCGAATACATATCTATTGCCTAACTTTTCTAATTTTGATTCAATTGTGTATCCATTCATTCAGTAAAGATTTGTTGAGTATCTACTATATAATGGGCACTGAGAATGCTCTGGAATTAAAAAATGAGCAAGCCTCACATGGATCCTCCCTCTGATACCCTACCTTATTGTATTCTTCAGCTCCCGCTGCCATAATAAAATACCATAGACTGGTTGACTTAAGCAACAGAAATTCACTTTCTCTATTTTGGAGGCTAGAGGTCCAGCAGAATTGGTTTCTAGTGAGAGCTCTCTTCCTGGCTTGCAAATGGCTGCCATCTCATGTGGCAGAGAGAGAGCAAGCTCTCTGGTGTCTCTTCTTATAAGGACACTAATCCTTTCAAGATGGGGTCCTACCCTTATGACCACATTTAAGCTTACTTACCTCCCTGAAGGTCCTGTTTCCAGATACAGTCACACGGGGGGGTTAGGGCTTCAACATATTAAATTGAAGGGGGGGATAAATTCAGTCCATGGCATATATTCTCTCTTAATTCCCACAATGACCCTGTATGGTTGTTCTTGTTATTACTATTATTATTAATCCACAGCTCATAGATGAAATCACTGGAACCTATCTGCCACCCAGCTACACAGAAATAAGAATGAAACTCCATTTCAGCATATTTTTTTAAAGCAACATATCGGTCTCTCAGAAAGTCCAAGGCTGTGGTAATTGTCGGCTGGGGCGGGAGGGGGAGAAGACTCTGAAAAAAGGAGGATCTTGTTTGCTTAATCCCTGGTTTTTATTCTCTCTAGAGATACGTTCTATTTTGCCCATGCCTAATTTTAACCTTTCTCAGTATTTATACACAGATTTCTAAGTGAGCCCCTCCCCATTTTTATTTTTTTCTCCAGAGTCTACTTGTTACCCAGAAAATTAGCTGTCTGGAGACATCGGATCGCAGACACTGTGTCTCCAGGACTTTCTGCAAGCTGACACAGAGGCTTTAAAGGGCAATGAAACTCAGAGTCAATTCACTTAATTTCATACAATATATTTTGAGATCAGTGTTTAAAATAGCCGACCAGTGGTATTCAAGAGTACAAAATCAATTTTCAATGTATTACAACTTTTACTGGGTAATCACATTTCCATTTAGTTTATACAGTGTTCATTTCCATTTCAGAAACATGAATTCCTAATATTATTTCTAGAGGATCTATAAATAACTCCAGATATGCTTGCCAATGGGATGCTTTGCTTTTGATGGCATAAAATCGAAAACATAAATAACGGGGTATTTTGTTTTCTTAGCCAAAGGAAAGAATGTTTTTTAATCCAGAAAATCGTACATTACTTTGCAAGCTGCGTGCAAATCAGGTAATTTAGACACATCAGAAGGAAAGGTGATCTTCTAGGGAACTGTTTGCAGCTTAAATGTTCCGTATATTCTTTCTTCAATTAAAGCACAGTCCCGTAGGGGACACATCCTCCGAGTCATCCTCGGTGTTAGAAGTTATCAGCCTTCCCCAACACTAGAAATTGTCTGAGTGAAAACTTCCTGTTGAAGTTTTGAGGATAAATAAATTCCAGATTTTTTAAACTTTACAACACAAACCATTTTGGGGGGCTAACATGTTTAATTTAATGGTAAAAAATTCTGTCAGGGGTCAACCTGCCGCCCCCCAAATCATGTCAGGAGGTCAATGGAAACTTCTCAAAATGGAAGAAGTAGGTGATTGAAGTTCGTTATTCAACATTGCCTTTCTACAAAACCACTGTCTTTTCTAATACCAAACTTTCTTGAATAGGCCCATTCACTAAACCAGATAAATGTTGATAAATAATTTGATAGTCAACTTTACTCTGTAACAGTGCAGTCCAACAGAACATTTGTTTTGTGTTTTGGCCTCTCACAAAATACACTTGGGAAAAGGTTGCCCTAAATATATCAGCTAACAGTCAGCCTATGCCACAATTCACTCTGATCTTCTTACTGTTGGTAACTCTGCAAGGAAAGCACTCCTTTTGCCCAGGATTTCAATAGTATTCAAACAGCTTCTCAAAATTTAGAAGTAGCTTGGATCCCTCCTTCTTGCATACCTTATATGCAGTTAGGGATCAAGAAAATCAAGAATTTCCTCTCAGGGGCACCTGGGTGGCTCAGTCAGTTAAGCATCTGACTTTGGCTCACGTCATGATCTCATGGTTGACGAGTTCAAGCCCTGCGTTGGGCTCTGTGCTGGCAGCTCAGAGCCTGGAGCCTGCTTCGGATTCTGTGTCTCCTTCTCTCTCTGCCCCTCTCCCACTCTGTCTCTCTCCGTCTCAAAAACAAAATGTGAACATTAAAAAAATTTTTTTTTAAAGAGTCTCTTCTGAACTTACCATTTGCATTAATTCCTTTCTATTCCCTTAGCCTCCAGAGGAAACAGAAATATACCATAACAGTCTCCTATGTTATCTCCCTAACCTCACTTTCTGTATCATTCAATATCTAAACTAAAAGGACTAAACTTAAAGAAAGAGCAGTATCAGGATCTACATCTTCCCATTATATACCCAATACTTGCAGCTAACTTGACGTCATCCATCGTATTATTTTTTGTTATTGTTTTATGGGATGCTTTATATTAATGTATAGATGTGTTTCCATTTTCTAGTTGTGTTGAGGTATAACCACAAAGTTTCATCCCTGTCTTTGTTTATTCATTATTTAATACCCATGATAACTTTTTTTCTCTTTCATGGATATTTCTATTATAAGTTTCTTTCCTGTAAGTGTCAGAAACACACTTCTGCAATTTCCAGTTTTCATATACTGTGTGGTGGAAGAGCATGGTACTTTAAATCATGGCTTTGTCTAAACAAAACTGTCACACAAAACAGTCAGTAGTTTCAGGTGGAGATACATCTGCGTGTCTGACCTTGGCTTAGCTCTAAGGAAGCTCTTCTTAACACCACTGCATTTCTTAATGCCCCGTATGAATGTGGGAGGAAACTAGAGAATAAAAGAATGAAAAAATAACCTGTAGAAGCTTGAAATTAAAGCAGAATCCTCTGTATCAACTTATAGTAAAGCTCTTAGGAAATCAAAACTTTGAAATTCAAGTGCAAGGTTTTGTGAATTCGAAGGAAATGAGTGTCAGGGCAAGCTTCGCTTATCAATACGTGTATGGAACTAGAATGCAAGGGGAAGGCGTAAAGAAAGCCCATCACTGTTCAGAAACAATAGGATGTCCTTCCCTGTATCTGATGGTGCTTTTTTGCATCCCAAACTCTCCTAACCCGTTTCTTCTATTGCTGTTGTTGTTGTTGTTGTTGTTTTACAAATAGTTTATTGTCAAATTAGTTTCCACATAACACCCAGTGTGGTGTTGTTGTTGCTGATATTTTCATCTTTCTTTCTTTCTTTCTTTCTTTCTTTCTTTCTTTCTTTGTTTCTTTCTTTCTTTCTTTCAGTATACATCAGTAGTCTATTACTTTTTTTTTCATTTAAATCCAAGTTAGTTAACATATAGTGTAATAATGGTTTGAGGAATAGAATTTAGTGATTCATCACTTACATATAACACCCAGTGCTCATCCCAACAAGTGCTCTCCTTAATCCCCTTCACCCATTTAGCCTATCCCCCCAGTCACCCCCCACCCTTAATCTCTTTCTTTTGAAAGGCTTTCCTCTGCTCTTGGCCATCTGTTCTCCTTGCCCCCTTCTCCCTCTTAGGTGCTCTCGGTAGAATTCACTCAGCTAGATATGGTACCAAACATTAGGGCCCCACCGTGATCAGTTTCTGTTTGATGAGTGAATGACCCTCTCCTGTGGGATCAGTCCCTATTGGCATCCAGATAATTCAGGTTTAAATTAGTCTTGTCTCAGAGCGCCTGGGTGGCTCAGTCGGTTAAGTGTCTGACTTTGGCTCAGGTCATGATCTCATGGTTTGTGGGTTCGAACCCTGCATCAGACTCTGTGCAGACAGCCAGCTCAGAGCCTGGAAACTGTTTTCAGATTCTGTGTCTCCCTCTCTCTCTGATCCTACCCTGCTTTCTCTCTCTCTCTCTCACTCTCTCTCTCTCCCAGAAATAAATAAAACATTAAAAAATTTATTAAAAAAATAAAATAATCTTGTCTTTTTGTGCTCAGTCCTCCTTGAATTCTTCCTTTATTGACCAAATAAATAGTGATGTAAAATTTGCACTGGGAGATGAGTAGATAAATTTTAAATTGAGCGTGTAAATGTGTAAACTAACTCTTCAATTCACTTCCCTCTAGAAACTGGCTTCAAATTAGAAAAGAAGATTTTTTCCCCACTTTATTTATTAGAGAGAGTGAGAGGGGGCATGTGAGCTGGGGAGAGGGACAGAGGGAGAGAGAGAGAATCCCAAGCTGGCTTCACGCTGAGAGTAGAGCCTGATGCAGGGCTTGATCCCATGAGCCTGGGATCATGACCTGAGCTGAAATCAAGAGCCAGGTGTTCAATCAACTGAACCACCAAGGCACTCCTAGAGAGGAAGATTTAGTTATGATTTATCAGGGATGAAAAATTATTCCATAAACCACACTAACCAAGGGCATTAGCCTTTGCTGTCTGGTTTCTCTATTGTGTATGAGATGGTACATTTCTCCTTCCTCCCTATTCCCCACTCCACCTTTGGGCCACATCTAACTTAATTCCAATGCCCAGAAGCACTTCTTAAGAGATACTACTAAGTACATTTTTTACCTATTGGGGTTAATCTTAAAACAAAGAAAGCCTGGGGCGCCTGGGTGGCTCAGTCGGTTAAGCGTCTGATTTTGGCTCAGGTCATGATCTCACGGTTCGTGGGTTTGAGCCCCATATCTGGCTCTGTGCTGACAGCTAACTCAAAGCCTGGAGCCTGTTTTGGATTCTGTTTCTCCCTCTCTCTCTGACCCTCCCCTGCTTGCTCTCTCTCTCTCTCAGAAATAAATAAAACATTAAAAAAAAAAAAACAAAGAAAGCCTGCATAAATGGTACACTTATTTATCTCAAAATTCCACACTTGTTAAGATTCCCTTTAATGTCTGATTGGAATTATGCTGTCCTTCCAAGTTCATTGATGAGAGTAGGTATTAAGTACCCTTTTTTTATAACCACAAGGAAGTAGGTAGCTGCATCCTTCACAAACAAATTCTGTTCTTAAGCATATGGGCAGACACTTGACTGGGGATGGAGAGCTAAGACACTCCGTTCAGAGGTAGAGAAGCAGGGAATGGTGTAGGGGTGGCTGCAGGTAAGGCTGGAATAGGGGTGGAGGCACCTGGGTGGCTCAGTCGGTTGTGATCTCACAGCTCCTGCGTTTGAGCCCCTCATCAGGCTCTGTGCTGACAGCTGGAGCCTGCTTCAGATTCTCCCTATCTCTCTGCCCCTCCTCCACTCATATTCTGTCTCTCTTTCTCAAAATAAATAAACATTAAAAAAAAAAAAAAAGACCAGAATAGGGGTCAGGCTATTTAGAGATGTGTATTCTATGCGAAGATTGGATTTATCCTATGGATGTTTAATGAAAACAAGAGAGTGAACTGTCTGTAAGCAGATAAGAATTTTTTTTTAATGTTTTTATTTATTTCTGAGAGAGAGCAAGAGCAGGGGAGGGTCAGAGGGAGAGGGAGACACAGAATCTGAAACAGTCTCCAGGCTCTGAGCTAGCTGTCAGCACAGAGCCGGACGCGGGGCTCGAACCCACGAACTGTGAGATCATGACCTGAGTCAAAGTCAAATACTTAACCGACTGAGCCACCCAGGCGCCCCTGATATGGATTTTAGAAGGATTAGTCTGATCAGCAGTGGGGAGAGTGGTGAGACCAGGAGGTCGCTGTGATAATCCAGGTAAGAAATACTGAGGGTCTGAGTAAAGCTGTGGCACAGTGGACGGGACAAAGTTATTTGAAAGGCAGGTTCTGGAGATTTAGTGGGTGTGGTAAAGGAAGGATTGGAGGGTCTGGGATCCCAAAAGTTTTAATATTAAGCATGTGCCTGATGAAACACCATGTCATCCTCATTCTTTTCCTTCTCTTTCTTTCTCTTCCTCTCTCCTTCCCTCCCTTCCTTCTTTTCTCTCTCTCTCCCTCTCTCTCTCTCTCACTCTTTCTCTGACATACATTAGTTTCAGATATACAGTATAATGATTCAATATTTGTATGAATTGCAAAATGATCACTGCAGTAACTCCAGTTAACATGTATCTTCACACAAAGTTACAAGTTACATCTTGTGAGGAGGACTTTTAAGATTTAGTCTCTTAGCAACTTTCAACTATGCAATACGGTATTATTAACTACAGTCACCATGCTGTACATTAGATACCCATGACTTTCTTTATATTTTTGTCTGATAGTTTTGTCTTAAAATGTAGTAGTGTCAAGACTGATAGAGTTGCCACATGTAGAAACTCCTCGTGAATTTACTATGTTCTGTTTAAAACAAAGAGCTGGCATAAAATATTTTTCTTGTTTTTAATCTTAGTACACATTCATTTTGCCAGATGTTGGATTCCCTCCTCTTTTAAGTGCTTTGTGAAGGGGTATCTGAGTGGCTCAGTCGGTTGCGCGTCTGACTTCAGCCCAGGTCATGATCCCATGTTTGTGGGTTCGAGCCCCGGATCGGTCTCTCTGCTGGCAATTCAGGCCTGGAGTCTGCTTCGGATTCTGTGTCTCCCTCTCTCTCTGCCCCTCCTCTGTTCACACTGTATCTCTCTCTGTCTCTCAAAGATAAATAAACATTAAAAAAAAAAAAGTTGAAGTGTTTTTCGTATATTGCGTGTATTTAAAGACCAAAGGTGTCTAACAACCTTGTAAGGTTCTGGTTCAGGAATAGGGTGAAGTTGGAAACGCACTTCAAAGTATCTGTGAATGGAAACTGACTCATCTTGGGCCACCTGAGGTCACAAACCTGATCCCTTGAGGGGCACTGGGGCCCCCAGGGGTCACTCCTTAGCCCACTCCCCAAAAAGTGCAGCTGTCAAAAATTACTTCCATTAGCACAAATATCCTAATATTTTCACACCAACTGACAGACGCACAAAGCAACAACTGTAAATTAAATGGCTGTAAGGATTCTCAATACAACACAGGTCTGGGCAATTTTGATCCACTTCCGGGAAGAAATACCAGAATTTGAAGATTGGTGCTGGCAAGTTCCAGGACCTGGGGTCAGCAAGTGGGCAGAAGCGGCGCTTTCAGGCCGTACGCGGGGTCTGTTTGCTCCCCTTCCTCTATTACCTGCCCTCAGGCAGCAGCAGGCTCCCGTGTGTTTCTGGCAGGAGAGGGAAGCCAGCTCTCTCAATTGCAGCTTGCAAGAAAGCACTAGGAGCAGACCTATGTTAAGGACAATTTTCCAGGAGGGCACAGATGGCTCTGCCTCCTTCAGTGGCCTCTAATTTTCTACCCCAGAAAGTACCTGTATGATCTGACTCTGAGCCTCTTTGCAGACAGACCTGGTCTACAGTTTCTCGACCTTCACGGGAGTTCCAACAAGGGGAAGTCCTGGCACCTGACCTACTTCCACATGGTGGAAACGAAAAGTGAACAATCCAGTTAGCCATAGGCTGTCACAGTCCAAACAAGAAAGTGGGAAAGATTTAGTAGTAGGGTATCTCTGACTGGATTTATGGTTGTATAGAAACACTTTTTCTGCTTGTCTTTCTTATCTGTTATTTCAGAGTTAAAAGATATCCACATTAAAACAAATACAGCATCATAGAAAAATAACATTATTGTAATAGTATTACTGAATAAATGATAATATCAACATAATAAGTATAAATATATATTAATAACTTTCTTGTATTAGTCTAGGGGTTCTTTTGATTATTTTGCATAGTATATTAAGTGATTTATACAGTTGAACTCTTTAACGTTTTTTAATAGACAAGCATATATCTTGAGGTAATTTGCTTAAAATTTTCAAACAGAAATTTGCAAGTCTTTCATCTTTTAAAAGCTCCTTGCTTTGTTTTTGAAGGTATTTATCATTCAGTGGCTCCTGAGTGATAGTAGCACATTATAGTAGCATATTTTAAAAACATGCTGTTATAAATTTATAGAGTATGGGTATGGTTTAGCTCTAGGAATATTAATTAGGAATAAAATTAATTTGTGAATTTTTATCATTCAAATATTAATGTAGTCTAAGAGCAATATATTCAATGCTCTTTTTTAAGTTTACTTATTTATTTTGAGAGAGTGTGTGAGAGCACACAAGCGGGGGAAGGGCAGAGAGAGGGAGAGAGAGAGCCCAAGAAAGCTCCCAGCTGTCAGCACAGAGCCCAACACTCACAAACTGTGAGATCATGACCTGAGAGAAAACCAAGAGTCATTGCTCAACCGACTGAGCCACCCAGGTGCCCTAATGTTCTACTTTAAAGTTCAAAGAAGTTAGTTTAATTTCATTGTCTGTAACATTGACATTTCAAATGGGTATCCTCGTTTATGTGTGCAAATTTCAAAAACTACGAAAGAGAATAAGAAAGCAAACGAATCAGATTGAAGTATTTTGATACATTTAATACCGCATTGCAATATTGATAAAAAGTGCAAGTCTGGGGTTCGAGAGTAAATGGCTAAGAGAATTTTTGAGACATTTTTAGTGCCAACTGGTGATTTTGTTATCGCACAGGGACAGGACGCGTGGGCAGAAAGAGCTACCCTGGGGTTGCGAGAAGTCACTGATTATATACTTGTAAATTTGTGGAGGGAGGGGTGATAGAGATAAAGTAAGTTTTTAGGCAATTTTGAGGCAAGGCTTTTAGGACCTTGAGGAGCTAGCTGCAGTTAAGATAAGGTTACATTTAGTCTTTAATAAAGCATAAACCTGAAGGCACGAAGGCAGCCATTAACTCCCTGAGGAAGGTCACACTCTGCATGTTTTAGGTGTCTGTCAATGGGCTGCAAGCCATCAGGAGATGGAATGCAAACTACGTGTTTCTTTCCTTTGTTCTCCTCATCAATATGATTTTAATGCTTACATATTTTTGGCGAGAATTCATGGTTAAAACTAAAGAAATTGCTTGTGTTTAGCCAAAAGCAACTAATTGAGACATCTCAAGGTAGATGACTTATTTATATTCATCATTAGATATTTTAATAAGCATTTCTTGTCATTTATGTATCTTACTAGTTAGTCAACATTGTAGATACAACTATTCTTAATTAATAGTTGCTCCCCACCACTCCATCCTTATAGGTATCCTGAACCTTTCTGACCCTTGACTTTGGGCTTGGCCATGTGGCTTGCTTTGATCAATGGGAGATTAGGAGGATGCGATCATCAGAGGCTGGAAAGCACTAGTACAATTGACTTCGTTTTCCTGCACTTTTGCTGTCGGCATGAGAGCATTCCTGGGCCAGCTTGTAGGTAAATGGAGCCCCTAAGCCTCTGATGAGCGGCCTCAGATAACCCTAGATAACCCCAGACACGTGGGAAAAAATACACAATCGTTTCTTGAGGCACTGAGTTTGGGGATGGGTGGTCACACACCATTATTTTGGCAATAGATCATGTAGAGGCCACTTGCACGCAACCAGCTTGAACAAGGGAAACCGGAGTAAGAAAAACGGCCCAAGCCACCACGGAGCTACATGGAAACAGACAATGCAAAGGGGTTCATTATGCGGACCCACCTCTAAATAGCCGTAGGCCCTAACTGACCAATTAAACCAGGCACAGTTCTGAAACTTACCAAAACAAGGTTAATTCCATACATTCCCATACTCCCTCACCCCACCCTGTAATTGTGGCCTCTCCTCACCACCTCACTGCAGACAGTCTCTACTGCTCTGCCCACAGCTCCCTTGCTGTGTGTTCAATACTCTTCTATCTCTTTTGTTCTGCGTTGGGTGAATTTCTCACTACCTGAGCCCCCAACCTAAACCTGATCTGAGAGCCACACAATCAACACAGACACCAAAAAGAAATGCGAGGGATAGACTGCCGTGCCTGGGTCTGAGTCCCAGCTCTCTGCCACAGACTAGCTGTGTGACCTCTGTCCATTTAATCTCTCTGAAACCGTTTTGTACCCTTTTCTAACTTGGAACATAAAAACAGAAGGCAGAAAGCAGCTTCTCTGGAAGAAAAAGAACTTTGCGTTAATTTGGCAAGTTCGACAATGCGGAAGTTATATTGAGAGACTAATTGAAGATGTAGGAGGATTTAATGGTGGTTAAGAAGAAAAATATATAAATGAAAAAGAAAGGAGTCAACGACCACCTTCGTGAAAAGCAAAAGTTATATGAAAAGGAAACACATAGTACACGACTTGGCTCGACAGTAAACAATCATGATAATTTCAGTGCTGAGTACTGATATAAACAGAAATCATGTTACAGCTAAGTTGAAAGGAAGGAGCGACGGGAATATCATGGCACTATATTTATATTTACCCCCAAATTTCTCAGTCTTAGCACTTTAGACATTTTGGGCCACATACGTCTTTGTTGTGGGAGACTATTCTGTGCATTGTAGAGTATTTAACAACATCCCTGCTCTACTAGAAGCCAGTAACACTCTCCCCGTGTTGAAAACCATGTGTTTTCATAGTGCGCACTAAGAGAGCAAGACGTAACATCTAAAACTGTTGAGGTTTTTAAGATCTAAAAGTGTGTTTTGGGTCCTCTGGCTGGCTCAGTCGGAAAAGCATGTGACTCTTGATCTCAGAGTCGTGGGTTCAAGCCCCACACTGGGTGTAGAGATTACTAAACTAGATAAATAAGACTTTTTAAAAAAAAGATATGAAAGTGTGTTTCAGTTGCTGATTTGACACCATCTGTTCCTCATGCAAGAAGCCCATTCCCTCTTGCATTCTCTGGAAGACTGGAGCACGAGAAATGCCCACGTTCAACTGTGCTCTGTAATCAAATTTAGACTTCTTACCATTTAGTCAGGCCAAAAAAGAATCCTTAGATTAATAATAATATGACTACATTAGTTTCCTAGGGCTACTGTGATAAAGTACCATAAACTTGGTAACTTAAAACAGCAGAAATATATTTTCTTACAGAAATGGCCAGACCAAGAAGTTTTTACACCTTTTAGACAAAGAAACAAGCTTGCAAAGAACGGACAAAGCAAAGGGGTGTGGGTGATGGGTAATAAATGGCAAAGAAGCAACTAGAAAGATAAAGGTTTGTTTAACAAATTTACTTGCAGATTTCTCTAGTTTATTCTTAATTTTTTAAATGTTTTTATTTACTTCTGAGAGACACAGAGAGACAGCGTGAGCAAGGAAGGATCAGAGAAAGGGAGACACAGAATCTGAAGCAGGCTCCAGGGTCTGAGCCTTCAGCACAGAGCCCGACGTGGGGCTTGAACCCACGAGCCTTGAGATCATGACCTGAGCCGAAGTCGGACACTTAACCGACTGAGCCACCCAGGGGCCCCCAGATTTCTCTAGTCTTGATAAGAGTCTGTTTCCAACAAAAAGAAAATTTATTTCCTGCCTTTGGGTAGAAAAGGAAGAACTGTTTCTACATTTTCTACTTCTTAATTGCCTTCAGTCTGCAAAAAAATTTTATTGCAAAGAGGAACATTTTGAGGAGACATATTCTGGTTTCCCTCACATGCATATAACCTTCTCTCCTTTGCTTGTTTCTCTTCTGTACATCTTTCCAAAACTCCAAACCTGGAAAACTCCACTCTGTCTATTCCACCCCTTTACTCAAGCAGGTGATGATGGAGAGAAAGGAACAAAAAGGACTTATGTTAAGTACAGAACTCAAAATTTAAGAGCACCCCAATGCACTAGACAAGTAGTTCTCTTACTATTTTATAGTCTTTTGTATTTCTGAATTCAATTCCAACATGTAGGCGATGGGGTGGGGGTGGGGTCTTCTGCACACCACAGGCAATTCTTGGACACCAGCAGGGTGTCTGAAATTCAGTATAATTTAACTTAATTCTGACACTATCTACCCAAAGATGGCATTAGACTCCACAGGTTGAAGGCTTGCCCCCACCCCACTCCCCTGCAGATGCCCGTCACAAGCCCAGATTGTCACCTGTACTTCTGACTAACTGGCTATAAGATCGGACGTCCCAACGACCTCCTCCTCAGGTTTGATTAATCTGCTACAGCAGCTCCCAAGGCTTAGAGAAACATTTTACTTACTAGATCACTGGTTTATTATAATAGGATATAACTCGGGAACACCAGACGGAAGAAATGCACAGGGCAAGGTATGGAGAGAGGCCAGAAATCCCATGCCCTCTCAAAGCATGCCACCCTCCCCTAATCTCCGTGAGTTCATCAATCTGGAAGTTCTCTGACTCCTATTCTTTTGAGGTTTTGTGATGGCTTCATTAAATAGACAGGGTTGATTAAATCATTGGTCATTGATTTCAATCTCCAGTGCTGTCCCTCAACCCTCTAACCACAGAGTGGGCTCTCCTGCTAACCAGCCCCCATCCCTCCATCCTACATGATTTCCAAAGGTCGCCTAATTAACATAACAAGAGACACATTGGTTGTTCTCATCACTTAGGAAATTCCAAGGATTTTAGGAACTTTGTTCCAGAAATGGGAAAAAGACCGAACACATATATCTTTCTACAAATCACAATATCACACATAGCTTCTCCTTTTTCCTCAAAGCTGATACCCTTTCTTCTGTTTTCACATGAGATGGTGACCTTGTTCCTTAAGCTCTAAGAAAATAGAGGCATTCAGAAGAGAGTGTTCTTATCTTCCTCCCTGCTATCAACCAAACCATCAGCCTCCCTACATCTACAAATCCACAGAGTCTGGCTTTCTTCCTATTTTTAATAGTAAACACCTGTGTCCCAGTATAAGGCCAACTCCTTGCTCATGCACCATCCCCGACTACTTCTTATAAACTTCAAGGATTTTGCTCCCACAGTAATCCCCTTATCTCCTATATCATCAAATTTTCTGTCTCCATTAGATCATACTCATCAGTTGACATACTTAAATAGCACCCTTTTTTAAAAAAATAAACAAAAAAAAATAAAATGCCCCACAACTTCACAACTCTGTCTACTCATTGCCTGTTCCCCTTCACAGCAAGTCTCCTCTGAGAACGAGGTCTCCACCCTGCAGTACATACATGTTAACAGTTCATTCTCTGGGGAATCCACTCTGATGAGGTTTTGTCTCCACCGCTCATGAAAATTGCTCACGTAAGGTCACCAAAGACCCCCAAGTGGCCAAATTGGTGGCCAGTCAGTCACATCTTCCCTGACCTCCCCACAGCAAGGGCGGCTGTGACACCAACACTATGCTCTCCAGGTTCCTCTTTTGTGCACATTTGCAGCTGTGTGTACTTGACTCCACTCAAGTCTCCTACATTCTTCCCTCCAGTATAACTTCAGCAAAGCCTCAGGGCTTGTTTTGTTGTGTTGTGTTGGCTTTTTTTAGAGAGAGAGAGAGAGCATGCAAGCTGGAGAGAGGAGGAGGAGGAGGAGAGAGAGAGAGAGAGAGAGAGAGAGAGAAGCAGGCTCCACACTGTCAGCACAGAGCCTGATGTGGGGCTCTATCCCACAACCTTGGGATCATGACCTCAGCCGAAATCAAGAGTTGGCGGCTCAACTAACTGAGCCACCCAGGTTCCCTTCTTCTTTTTTATAAAGCACATATATTAGCCCTTTATTTGAAAATTCCAACAGCTCCCCATTTCCTTTGGTTCACCTAAAATTTTCCACATGGGGGTGGAGGGGAGCGGCTGACTGTGGCAGCCTTCACCCAAGAGCTAATGTCTAAACCTCTGCCTCCTGGGGCGCCTGAATGGCTCAGTTGGTTAAGTGTCTGACTCTGATTTCAGCTTGGGTCATGATCTCATAGTTGGTGGGAGACCAGAGTCAGGCTCTGCACTGACAGTACAGAGCCTGCTTGGGATTCTTTCCCTCTCTCTCTCTCTGCCCCTCCCCTGCTCACACTGTCTCATTCTCTCTCAAAATAAATAAACATTTAAAAAACATGTACAAAATAAACTTCTGTCTCCCTAAAAGTCTTACCTAAAAAGGAAAGAGACCAAGTGTAGGAAGTGGAATTCCTTCTTTAGCCTTTCCAAGGCCAACCTTCCTCATCCCAGCTTCTGGACCAAAGCCCTGTCTCTTCTTCAGGGATTGACACTAATATTCACTTCTCAAAAAACACCTCTTCCTCCAAAGCCTGCAAGTACAGCTTTACACTGGGCCTTCATCAGGGTATCCAGGTCAGAATAGAAGCAGTAGAGTCAAATCCTGAACTCCAATCCCCACTCTGCCAAGTACCAGCTATGTGAAGTTGAGCAGGTTACTAAATCCCCCTGTCCTTCGCACCTGCCTTTGTAAAATAGGGATAATAATAGTATTTACTTCATGGAGTCGATGTAAGGATGAAGTGAGATAATAGATGTGGAAGACTGGAAACAGAGCACAGGATACAGCAAGCATTCATAACATTAACTAGCTGTAATGCAGAAATATACCTGCTGCCCATTCACAGGACACGCCCAGGTAACCAGGAGGAATGTTCTCTGGAGAGAACACTCATCATGGAGACCTAATCAGCGTATCTTTGTTAGGCTGAAAAGGAACATGAAACCGGCATGTGATGGAACCTTGACCTGCACAGGAAGTACTCCCCACCCTGCACTGCAAAAACCAGTTAGGAATGACGGGTTCCACCTTCCCTCTCTCAAGTCCCCTCACCTCATCCCTATTGAGAGTTCAAAGCTATCGACCTTCCCTCTTCACCAGGATCCTTTGAAGTTCAAGTTTTACTCTAATCTTTAGTGAAGGCTCAGGGCCTCAGTAATTCATCTGCTCCTTTTATTATGCCTCTGTGTTTCTGATCAAACAGAATTTGAGCAGAAGACAGAATCCATCCTGTCAGACAGCAAACAAAGAAACTCTCATAATAGCCCAGTGTTCTCCCATGGCCTCCAGTCTTAGGTGTCCTGGAATGTTCTTGCCCTGTAGAAAGGCACTCAACTGTCTTGAATATAGAAAAGGGACAAGTATAGTGAGAGGGCAGTTGGGCTGTTAAATGTATCTGTGTCATGAGTATAATGACTGTAAAGCTTTCAAAAGTGCTTTACAAGTATAGCTAGGTTGGTACATAGATCAGCAAGTTTTTTCTGTCAAAGTCTGGGTAGTAAATATTTTAGGCTTTTGGGCTTTGCCAGTGTGAGGGGAAAGCAGCCCTAGGCAATAATAAGCGAATGGGTTTGACTGTGTTCCAGTGATAAGCTATTTACAAAATGAGGAGTATATTTGGCCCAAGGGCCATAATTTGCCGAACAAACACTGGCCTTGTATAAACTTTCTTAAGGTGGGGCTCCTGGGTGGCTCAGTCAGTTAAGCATCTGACTTTGGCTTAGGTCATAATTTCATGGTTCATGGGTTCAAGCCCTGCATCAGGCTCTGCACTGGAAGTGAGGAACCTGCTTAGGATTCTTTTTCCCTCTCTCTCTGCTCCTCCCTGACATGTACTTTCTCTCTTTCTCAAAATAAAGAAATAAACTTTAAAGAAAAAAAAGTTTGTCAATCTAGAGTCAGTCTATGCCATCTTCCTGGTTTTTTCTAAACCTAATGCACTTCTATAATCATATTGATTATGAAATTATTAAAGCTTACTCTTTAAATAAACTGGTTATAAAATAAAAATAATATTACTAAGTAGAAGGAAAACGAGTATTCCTAGTACTCAAAAGGTAACTTTAAAAAAAACTAAGTACGATTAAAACAGAACATTGCAGTTAAAATGCTAGTTGAAGGACACCTGGATGGCTGTCAGTTAAGTGTCCAACTTCGGCTCAGGTCATGATCTCGCAGACTGTGAGTTCAAGCCCTGCATCGGGCTCTGTGCTGACAGCTCAGAGCCTGGAGTCTGCTTTGGATTCTGTGTGTGTGTCTCTCTCTGCCGCTCCCTCACTCATGCTCCGTCTCTGTCTCTCTCTGTCTCTCTCTCTCAAAAGTAAAGAAACATTAAAATTTTTTTAATGCTAGTTGAAATTTGAAGAATAAGATTTACCACTGAAGGTAAGGCTCATTAACAAAACTAGTCTCATGTTGTGCCTCCTTGCTCTAACTGTCCTGTCTACTTTAGCCATGGTGACCTTCTTAAAGCCCTTTATTGATTATCCCCGCCACCACATGTGCACATGCTATTTTATGTGTGCACAGTGTTTCTACATGTTATTTTGCCTACTTGGAGTGCTTGTTCCTGCTTCTATACCTGGTAAACTTTAACCCATCGGGGAATCTTTTCCCTTGAATAAGTCAGACCTCCTATTATAGCTGTTCATAGACCAGCAGGCCATCCCTAGGAAGTCTATGTCACAAATGCCATTTTATATTGGATGGAAAACTATTGGCTTATTTTCTGACTCCCCTGCTATACAGTCTTCTGTTTGAGGTCAAGAGATCAGAATCTAACTCTGTAACTTAACCACAGCAGCTTCTGAGAAATAATTATTGCACTGGAGGAAGATATGGAATAACTAAGATTTTTTTAAATATAAACCAGTCCATTCTGGTTGCAACTTTTCTTTTTTGTAATCTGAATCTACATTTTATCCAAGAGGCTCTGTAAATCCATATTCTTAAAACTAGCTAAGAGCCAGCAGCTTCTTAATAAAGGGGAAATGGTCAGCTATTTCCAGCAAAGCCAGGGATTAGAATTATTCCCCCAAAATACGAAAGAGAATAATTGAGTGATTCTAGGCCACTTTGAGGTTTAGCTTTCTTTAAATATTCCCAGGTGTCACCGTTCCAATGTCAGGATCCCTTTCTTTCTTGATCGGTACCCTCACATCTCATAAGACATACTAAGAAGTCAATTTAATGCTTTAAAATAAATACACAATTCTTAAAATAAAAAATGTTTATGCCCATACTATCCAAAATGATCTTGCATTTTACAGCTGTGCTGTGCATACTTGGGAACAGTGGCAAGTTAACCTCAAAATTTTGGTTTGAAGCTGACATGGGTTAGAATCCTAGTTCTGCTGTTTACCAACATCTGTAATCCATGTTTCCTTACATGTAACACGTGAGTAATAAGAGCTACCTCACAGAAGTCAAATAATAAAAAATTCAGCTGAGTAGATTTTAAACATCTCATTGGCTTCATTATTTAATTCATGAAACAGGCAGCACTGAGCAAGTAGAGGGGTGCTCCAAAGGGCTATCTATAGAAAGGGAAAGGCTTTAAAGCCATGACAAGGAAATCTTAAAAAGTAAAAAGAATTATTTCAGGTGAAGTCACTTCCTTTGGGGGCAAAAAGGTCTTACCAGGTGGATTACCTCATCTCACTGTGGGTGATGGAAGAGTCCATGTGACGGATTACTTTATCGATGCTGACCAGAAAATTCCTGACTGACCTATTTAAAAGTACATTTTAAGCAGAAATTGAAACTGCAATTAGGTTACGTATTAACCTGATTTGGTTTGGCACCATGACCTAGCACAAGCGACTCCATTTTGGATCTCTGGTTTTCCTTTTGACATAGGACTATTCTAAGGATTTTGTTAGAACGATAATGTAGAATAAATAGTAAGCCCAAGATCTTACCAGTATATGATAAGCACTAAGTAAATATTCGTTATTGCTGCTAGTGTTACTTACATAATTTACATGCTATATTATCTTAAATGAAGATGAAGAAAAATGTTATGCATATCAAGAACATGTTTTTAATTGAGAAGAAAAGGATTATCTGATATATCTTTTCTGACTTAAAATACAGCATCATTTCTTCAATATTTCCTTTTGCTTTCATTGAGTACAAAATTTAAAAATAAACCAGAAAATAATTCTATGATAATAAAACTTATTTTCATATGCAAGCAACATAAACACCGATGAAAAAGGACAGAAATGTAATCGCTGCTAACCTATAGATCTAGAGTTGATATAAAAAAAGTTGGGTGCAGGGAAATTTGTGTCACTTTTAGTATTTTTAAAAGTGTTGTTTTAGGGGTGCCTAGGTGGCTCAGGCAGTTAAGTGTCTGACTTTTGATTTCGGCTCAGGTCCTGATCTTCATATTTATTATTCATGTACTTATTTTTCTTCTCTTTATGCTAAATCAAATTTAACTCAAAGCCTCCTAAAAAGCACCAAATTATAAATTTTTATAAGAGCCTAAACTTATTTATTTTAATATCTATCCCATAGTTCTACTAAATTGATGTTTAAATCATAGCACACAGCCAGAGAAGCCCATCAACCCAACATATGCCCAGAGTATTATATTAATGGACTTCCTTATCTGCGAAGGTCAGAAACATTGAAAATGGTAACGCCCAACAATTACTGTGGTTAATATTTGCCTTCTATTGTTCTAAGAATTTGTCAATTGTAACTCATTTTAACCCCCTAACAACTTTGTTGTTATTCACATGATACAGCTAAGATATTGAGAAATAGAGTTTGAATAACATACCCAGGGTCACGGGTAGTAAATGGTGGATCTGGGATTTGATCTAAGCAATCCAACAACAGACCCTGCCTTATTGACTACTCAGTAACCAGTTCTTCCAGGAGAATTCTGAAGATAGTTTAAACAATAGACAGCACACATCATAAGGCAGTCTTTTTTATGGGGACAATTCTAGGTATTTGAGAGTTTTTGTTTTTAATCATATTGAACCAAAGTCAGCTTCCCTGTATCTTAGACCCAATGGTCTTCGTACTTCCATCTAGAACAACATAGAATAGTCAAGAGTCAGAGATCTTTGAGAGGACAGAAACCTTAAGTTCAGAGGTGTTTCTTCATCTAAATGGAATTTCAAGAAAGCTATCAGCTCCCTGGTTACTCTGCAACCTTCACTCCTCCAGTTTCTTCAAACCTAGCTTCTTCTTTGGGAAACACAGCAGCATGTCGAAGTTCCTCTTTATGATACGTAGGAACTGAATTTAATATTCAAGATTCGGTGTACTACAAAATCAAAGGTATTATTTCTTCATACAGATAATACTTTGGTTTGATAGAAAGGACAACCCGGCCCTGCCCATATGTGTATATCTCGTACTAATGTTGGACTATTGTATTATGACACAGTTGTCCTAGTGAAGCCAAAGTGCACTCTCATGCCAATCACAAGAGTAGAAATCAAGGTCTCATTGTGATGAGGTCGTCGTTCCCAATGTCAATTGCTAATAGAAAAGATACATCCCGGGAATAAAATTAAGACCTAGGAAGGGGATCTATGATGAGAAAGACATGGATCCTCTTCCTCACTCCACACTTTTTTAGAAGTGTTGGAGGACTCTTATTGTTGGAGAAATCAGACAGTGCATGGGGAGGCAATTGGATGCTTACCAAGGAAACACAATGTTACGCCTGGGCAGGGGGTCACTCCCACCCACCCACGATCCTGACGTGAGCCAGGGTTCTACTTTTTAAGAAAAGCCATTCCCAGAAGCTGATTATGTAAGGTAGTCTTTGTGTGGAAATTCTCTCCAGTTTCCTGGCACCTTTTATTAAATTATAACTTGTGCCAGAGTAAGGATATATAGGGTACAGCTGTTGGTGCCAGTGTAATCTCTTTTTTTTTTAATGTTTATTTACATATTTTTGAGAGACAGAGAATCCTAGGCAGGCCCTGCCCTGTCAGTACAGAGCCAGACCCAGGGCTCAGGCTCATGAAACTTGATATGACCTGAGCCAAAAATCAAGAATCAAACGCTCAAATAACTGAGCCACCCAGGCGCCCTAGTACCAGTGTAATCTCTTAAAGTATAAGAGTCAAGCTATGAGGTCTAACTGCTCATCTCTATCTGTAGACTCTGTCCACTGCGAAGCCTGGGGAATTAGTTATTCTATTAAGGGAGCTGGTGAGCTTCCTTGTAGCATGCTAATACTTTTAGCTTTTCAACAATTACATTATACCTTATAATTATGGTAAACTTCAAATCAATTGAAATGCTCAAGAGCTTTTCAGACCTCTCAACTATACACATGCCATACCAGTTTGGATTATATATTTTTTAAATGTTTATATTTATTTTTGAGAGAGTGTGAGCAGGGGACAGGCAGAGAGAGAGGGAGACAGAGTATCCAAACCAGGTTTGGTGCTGACAGCAGAGAGCCAAATGCTGGGCTCAAACTCAGGAACTGTGAGATCATGACCTGATCTGAAGCTGGACACTTAACCAACTGAGCCACCCAGGTGTCCCCAGATTATATTTTGTAACCAAAATATAAAAGCTCACAGTTTTTTAATTAAAGTTTTTTTTTAGCCCTGATGTTTCAGCATGTCAAGAACATACGGCCAAGCTTAGATTGATTGCTTGTAGTGCTACTGAGCCCTCTCTTAGCTTCGATCACATTCAAATTGGACAAACCTGTTATTAGGTTTTCAATCAAATCATTTAAAAAAAAGATAAATAAAATAGAGTCAAGGATAAAACCCCCCTTTATTTATTTGATCCACTTTGATATGAGTTCACTTCATACTATCCAGTACATATGTCATCATCAAGTCCTCAAGGATATCATAGGAGACTTATTAAATGGCTTGCTGTACTTACAGTACACTATGTTTATATCATTCTCTGATAACTTAGTAACAGTTCTTAAAAAATAGAAAGAAAAATCAGTTAGGGTTGCCTAGGTGGCTCAGTTGGTTAAGTGTCCAGGTTCTGCTCAGGTCATGATCTCACAGTCCATGAGTTCAAGCCCCACATCAGGCTCTGTGCTGACAGCTCAGAGCCTGGAGCCTGCTTCAGGTTCTGTATCCCTCTCTCTCTGCCCCTCCCCTGCTCATATTCATGCTCTGCCTCTGTCTCTCTCAAAAATATATAAACATAAAAGAAATTTTAAATATGTTAATTTAGTTATCAAATCTTTCATATGGTTCTTGTGATCAAAGTATTCCTTTCTAACATATCAAACTATCATGAGCTTAATACTCATTCTTAACTTTTTACCAAAAATCAATTTCAGTACTAATTGAATTAACATTCCCTTTTAAAATATATATATTTTTTTAAAATTTTATTAAAAAATAAAATATATATATATTTTTAAAATTTTATTAAAAAATAAAATATATATAAAAAATAAAATATATATATAAATATATAAAATATATATATGTATG